>NC_089220.1:89113661-89422887 GCF_963924675.1 Phocoena phocoena | reverse complement strand
GTTTCTGCATTTCTTACAAGCAAAGTATTGATAGTCCTGTTGTGCTGGACTGTCTTTTCAAGGGTGTTTGTAGAGCAACAGGTGTGGAAAATAGAGAAAATGTCTCCCTCCAGAATAAACAATGCACATTCTTACATGTTTAGTAAAGATAATGTCTACCTCTGGAGCACCAGGCAGGCATACATACTGCCTATTATAGAATATTTGGATGCACTAAGATCAGAGTTCCTCCTCAGTAACACAATCCACAGAATGTGCAGGCAGAACTTGGTCCTTTTTACATCACATTGTGGGAATTAGGGCTCAAGGAAGTAGTGCAAGAAAATGATACTTTAGCAGCAGTTATCAATATGAGTTAAAATCTTTTGTCTTTGAATCAGAAAGCTTTTGTCTTATGCTTTCTGCCAGTACCCATTAAATTGTGGGAGGCTAATTCATTAGCTTGAAAATACAGTAAAATCTCAGACCCTTCACATGTCTTTAAAGGAATTTCCTCAGTCTGATAAAGGACATCTACCCATAACCTACATCTAACATCATACTTAGTGTTGAAAGACTTAATTCTTTCCCACTAAGATCAGGAACAAGCCAAGGGTGTTCATTATCACCACTTCTACTCAGTATTGTCCCTGAGGTTGTAGTCAGTATAGTAAGGAAGGAAAAAAAGTAGCATAAAGATTAGAAAAGAAATAAAACTGTCTTTATTTCAAGATAACTTGATTTTTATGGAGAATGTCCTATAGATTTTAGGTGGGGAGTTCAGGGAGAAGAAGGTACTAGAACTAATAAGTACATTTAACAAAGTTAAAAGATTCAAGACCAATACACAAAAATCAATTGTATTATTATATACTAGTAACAAATAATTGGCAATTGAAAATATAAAAGCAATATCATTTAGAGTAGCATGAAAAATATAAAAATATGAGATACATTTGAGAAAAAGATATAGAAGAATACACTAAAATTATAAAACTTTGCTGATTGAAATTAAAGAGGATCTATGCCATGAGTGCTACGCCATGCCAATCAAAAGCCTCAATATATTAAGTAGTCACATCTCCAAACTGATACATAGATTCAATACAATCCCAATCAAAATAGCAACAGTCAGTATAGATTGACAAGCTGATTCATCATTTTTTGGAAATGAAAAAGAATAGCCAAGACAACTTTGAAATAGAACAGTAAAGTTCAAGGACTCATTTAACTCATCTTTTTATAGAGCTAAAATAATCAAGAGAGTAATTCACTGGTGTAAAGACAAATAAATTAATGAAACAAAACAGAGAAATCAGAAAAGAATTTAGAATTCTCAGCCATTCTTTTCTTTTCATGACCTTGACAATTTTTTTTCTTGTTTTTTTACTTGCAGTTAAGATTTATTACAGTGAAAGGATATAAAGCAAAATCAACAAAGGGAAAAGTGCATGCGGTGAAATCCAGAGGAATCCAGACACAAACTTCCGAGAATCCTCTACCAGTGGAGTCACACAGGACACACTTAATTCCTCAGGTATTTTATAAAATGTCTTTCAATTGATGTTTCTTCATGATTAGACTGTGGTTTTGGATTTGGGGGAATAATACTATAAAGGTAAGTACCTTCTCATCATATCTTATCTTCATGTATATTATAATGACATGACCATGTTTTCTTCAGTGAATTGTCTGAATTGACATTTTAAAGATATTTACTATTATTATCAAAGAGTGTGTTAAATCTTTTCAATTATGCTAATATTATTTTATACCACTCAGTAACATTTGGAATGTTTTTGATTTTGAGTGTTTTCTCATATAAGTTTGACAAATGTTTTAATAAGTTTATTCCTATGTAATTTATATTTTTATTACTCTTTCATTACATTTTAACCACTAACAGATTATTATATGTCTAAATGAAGAACACTAATTCCTGCATATTTATTCTTTATTTAGATACTTCACTGGACTATCTTATAGTTTACAATTGTTTTGAATTGATTATTTTTAATATTCCAGATATACTGCATACAATTAAAAAATAAATTATAGCATTGTCACACGATGGAATAATATATCTTTAAAGCAATTTTGAATACTATTTTAATATACAGAAAAACTATTATATCATTGAATAAACAAAGCAGAATAGTAAATGATGGATTTCATTTAGGGTTGAATTTACTTGGGGTACTTACTCAAAGTATGGAGTGCTGTCCTCATCATTCCAAAGCTATTGAATTAAAAATTCAGGGGACAAAACCCAGATTTCTGCATTATTAATAAATACCCCTGATGACTTTGTTATTTATAGAAAATTCACAATAAAATCTGGTTATGTAATAAGGCACATAAAAATTTTTTAATTTTAATTATTAAAATTTTTAATTTAAAAAATTTTTTAATTTAAAAATTTTTTTAATTTAAAAAATTTTAATTTTAATTTAATTTAATTTTAATTTGTATAGTAGTGAATTCAATAATAATTTTCAATAACCACTTTTATTCTCTGATCATCATACTATCTGTCTCAATTTAAAATAAGATTCGATGGGATCCCAACAATGGTGTAAGTTATTTTTCTACTTCAATATTAGCTGGAAGTTTAAAAGTTCTTTTAAATCTTTAATTATTTTAGGAAGTAGCATCAAGTTGTAGTTTTTGGAATATTTTTTGAAGGTAGTGGTTCTGTTAATGTGATAAAGAGACAGAGACTCTGTGGAAGAGGGACTGTATTGCTGGTTGAAGGGGGATCAACAATAAGTCACTTAAAAACCAGGATCAGGTAAGTAAGTTGTGCGGCACAGTGCGAAATGAAAATATGATGCCTTTTGTACAAAAATTATAAAGAATTTTAAGACAGCAACAGCAGAGAATTGAACCAAGTATACAGGGTCTTTGTCAGGATAGGGTGCTTTATGACTGCCCAGGTTGCATGCCTGTGAAGTTGGCTTTGCACTTGATACTGTAAGAGCAAGCTTCAATTTAAAAAATACTTGTAGTTTCAGTTTTTCATGTACTCATTATCATTTTCGGAACCATTATGTGTAGAGTTCTGAGCACAATTGCAAATGGTAAGTCTTTATAAAAGACATTCATTTTCAAACACTCTTCCCTCAGGTGACCTAATTACTATATTTCTTTTTCAAATGTAAAATATTTCTTGCATAGTGATTTAAATGCATCCCATGGAAATTCTTTGCTCCTCTAAATAATATTTTCAAAATAGTTTAATATGTCTATATAGTAAATCATTGTAAATAATAAGTAAATGCATGTGAGGGTAATGATAAACATTACCCTTTGGAAAGATAAAAGATATCTTTAGCTGGTTGGTATTGCTTTAAAAGAAATCAGTTATTCTAGGAAACAAAGAATATTTTGATCTTTTAGGAATATTCATCCTAAGAGGTTAAAAGGTTTGAGCCTTAGAACAGTTTCTCACGTTCCTTTCACTATAGGATTCTTTCCAGTAGAAGGAGAAATTCTTTCTTGCTATAATGTTAATAGTGAAGTTTTCTCGTTTGAACTTTTACCACTGGTAGCAAATCCTGGTGTCTTTTGAGTAATAAAGGAAGGTTTTTGTTTGTTTGTTTGTTTTGTGTTGCTTTGTTTTTTAATGATAGATTCAGGTCCTTTTGTGGTTCTTCTGAATGCACAAAAAATGCGTTCTCTCATCTCCCTGCCCACCCCCCATGCATATTTAGTTTGAGACTAGTAGAGTCTCATTTTCAATTTTAATGGACATTATCTATGAGTATTCAAGGAGAGTCTCATCTGATGGAAATGTACAATGGAGTCATTGAAGTTAAGCCTTAAGTCACATCTGTAGATTCTCACTGTTAACAGAATCCTTGTGGTCTTGGGGTAGTGTGTTACGTCCTGTTCTGGCTGTTTCTTAAAGACTTAATTCAGCAGTAGGAGAATTCTTTGTGGGTTTGTTATTGTTTTTGTTTCTGTTTTTGTTTTTCATCAAATACAGTAATATGAAAAATGAAGACATATCTTAAGCAAAAGTAAATTGTAAAAGAATTCTACAATCATGCAATCATATATACACAGGCAGTAAAAACTAACATTTATAAGCCATTAAATTTAAATAGCATTAAAACATCCTTACAGTCATCTTATGAAATGAGTATCATTCCCATTACACTGAGGCTCAGTACGATATGTTCTTCAGTAAGGCAGAAATACTTTCCTTGAACATGATTCTTCAGCCTCCAAATCCCAAGATTATTCCACACACACCATAGAAGTCCAGGATAGAAGTGCATAATGCCTCATCTTCACTATATTTTTCCTTCTCCTTTACTTCAACACCCAATATGTGTATATATTTCAATAGTTCTATCCCAGCCCCTCAACACATTCTCTGTCCAAAGAGAAACTGGATAGTTCACCTTAGTTATCTTTGATCTAATAGTCTTGCTGTTTATTTGTGTCTATTAACTAATCTTACCATATTCAAAGACCATGTTTCACCTCAGAATTATTCTCTAAATCCAAACCACATGGTGATTTTTTTTAAACACATAAGAACATGGTTTATATTAAGTGCTAGGGTGGTGGTCAGTTCTGTTGAAAAGACAGTGAATTTAGAGGCAGAGAAACATGAGTTTATGACTTACATGTTCTTTGATATTTTACAAGAGATACTGTATTTCACTTTTCTCAACCATCAATGGAGCTAATAGTGCAACATAATTTCGTGAAGATTAAATTAAAAATCATATATAAACTACCAAATACAGTAATTGGCATATGGTAAGTCTTTAGAAACATTATTTCCTTTTTAATTTTTTTCTGTTGTAATCAGTGAACTCTTACTATCTGTTCAACACAATCAATACATTCAAATCACCTGTTATCGTAACCTAGCATTTTAACACTTGATACTCATCAAATGATGCAGCAACACAACTAGGTCATAAAGTATATTTCAAGTAAAAGAAAAACTTCCTGTGTGTTTTATAACAATCTCTTTCTTCTAAATTTCATGTAAAGCAATGTCAGCCTTTGGCCCAAATCAGAACAACATATATATTTTTTTGGATTCGACAGTGTTTTAAAATTTTTTTAATTAATGATCAACATTTAAAAATCAGGATACTTCCAATTTATCTTAAAACACCTGAAAAAATTTATAAAACTGTGTTCCTTTTGGACAAAAATCAGCCATGATTCCCAAGTCTTTGCCCTACCTGTTTGAGACAGGCCTTTTCCATTTTTCTATTCTCCCACTTCTGCCTATTTTCCTGTACCCAGGCATGTTCATTCAGTTACCTGCTAGGTAATTCTTCCTTCCGAGTTCACACTAGCAGAATTGTTAATATCCATGTATCTACTAAAGTTAAGGCAATCTAGGCTTTTTTTAATCATGCTCTTTAATATTCTTTTGGCCTCTGTCCACTGTTCAATACTGGAGCCACTTCTACAATGTTAGGTATTTGTTACAGTGGCACTCCACTTCCAGGTACCAAAATCTTCATTATTTTTCTGTTGCTGCTGTAACAAGGAATTGGTAAATTGCCAAATTTAGTAAATTTGGTAACACAAATTTATTTTCTTTCAAATATACACATGAGAAATCTGAAATCAAGGTGTCAGCTGAATTGCTTTCCTTCTGGGGGCTCTGGTGGAAAATCTATGTCCTTTCCTTTTCTAGCTTCTATAATCTTCCCACGTTCCTTGAGTCATTGCCCCCTTCCAGCAACCAACTCACTTTAACCTCTGTTTTCTTTATCCCATCCTCTCTGACCTTTCTGCCTCCCTCTAATAAGAACCCTTGTAATTACATTGGATATGCCTGGATAATCCAGAATAATCTCTCCATCTCAAAACCCTTAACTTAATCACATCCCTTTTGCTATATAAAGTAACATTCACAGGCTCTGGGGATACATGTGTAGACATCTTTGGTGGGGGCTGGGGGGCGTTTTTCTGCCTACCACACTCGTTTAATGCAATTCAGTCCGTAATGCCTGACTGTTAATGGTTAAGAGTCATATTTTATTTAACCAACCCTACAAGGAAGTGAGGCCTGCTGGCTTATCCCATCCCTAAGACAGTCTTGGTCACTCATTTGGTGCACACAAGGTTGCTGCACTTGCCTAGGACCCATTGTTGGAAAGTCTCTTCCTTCTCTAGCCCAATGATTGAGTCCAACTCCCTGGGTATCCCTTCTATGCCACTTTCATAATGCAAAATATCTTCCTGAAGTGGTTAGAAATCATCACCTTTAACTTCCCTCTCTGGCTGGGAATCCTCTATTTTTCTCAGAAAGAATAGGGGCAGCATTTTAACTTGCTTATGTTTTTAACATGCTCTGTGAAAGGAATTCTTATGTGGAGATCCACTCATTTATAGAGGGGGATAAATAACCTAGCTCTAAGCCCCAGCTGTAAAAGTAAAATAATTAGTCTTTTAAAAAAAAAAAACACACATAACTCTACTGCTGAAGTACTTTCTTATAAAATGCTGTATTGACAGAGGTAATCACTGTCACCATTAGGGGTAAACTATATTGCAGGAGGCATGTGCTTTGGTAGGGTGGGAGAATGCATACATGTCACACTTGCCAAAACCTGTAGCGAGAGGCTTTGCCTGTGTCTCACTGACTTGAGGTGATCATTAGTCTCCTTGACTCTGAGAATTCCATTGTGTGAGCCATTCTCTCTCAGCCTCTCTCTTGCCTTGGCCTAACCTCAAGGAGCATTCAATTAAGGTAATATAGTTTAAAGAAATCTTTTTCAAAACCACTTATACTAACCTAAGGCTGAGGAAACCAAGACTACATGCCCCTTTTATACAAATCAGAATAACTTTAGTTTCTATGAATTTTTAAATTGTGTAAGTTTTTAGAACCATTTATTTTTTTTTCAGTGATCCTAATGAAAGGCTTTAAAATATAGATTTCTTTGCCACTATCAGAAGTTTTATATTTAGTGGCTAAAGACCACAATAATGTGTAATTTACTTAAATTTAGCTTGTGATGGATAAATATATGCAATAGGAAAATAGTGACTTTACTGAAAAACACAGTCATTTTTTTTCAGTGCTATTGTAGTTTGTAATTACTGTTACCTCCCATGCACTTATCTCCCAAGTACTCATCAATGCCTTTATTTACTTTTAGATTATAAAGCCCATGACATTAGGTACTTATCTCCTGGAATCTGAATTTCCAGTCTTCATTCTTCCTAATGCAGGTCTTTTTATTGATTAGCTAAATATCTAGCTCAACCACTATGATGAAACCAGATTTTTAGAAAGGAAATATAACTTCGTCCAGAAATATGTTTTCTTTCCCAAAAAAAAATCTGTTTTTTGTTTTTGTTGTTGTTACTGGCATTTTACACTGATATAAAATTATTTTAATTGTTATAACTACTTATGAAATATGAACACCAGAAATCTTCCTATTTTCTGTTGTTTAATACATATCTTGCACTATAGCATCAGCTCATTAAGATGGATGAGATAGGGGAAAAAAAGAACTTTTTCTGCCAGCAGTTGAGCAGAACCTTCATTTGCCAGGATACACTACTATGCATCAGAGGATATCAGAATATAAAACACTAATTTTACAACCGGACAGAATCTGGATGAGAGTCTAAAGATGAGAAAGATAAGTAAAGCTAAGGCTGCCTTACCTTACCCCAGAAAATATTTGTGAAGCTATTTAGTAAAAATGAATCCTTTATTCTAAGGGAAAAATAATGAACACAATCAATCATGTTCTCTTCATAGCCTTTAGGTACACATGTCTAGTATAGTCTGTGTTCATTTAAAAGTGTTTTAAAGTTTTTAATATAAAAGAATCAACTTTGACTAGCAAAGGGAAAAAATTAAAACTGTGTTTAGAATTATTTCAAGTGTATGTCCTTCTTAATTTTTTTTTTTTTTTTTTTTTTTTGCGATACGCGGGCCTCTCACTGTTGTGGCCTCTCCCGTTGCGGAGCACAGGCTCTGGACGCACAGGCTCAGCGGACATGGCTCACGGGCCCAGCCGCCCCGCGGCATGTGGGATCTTCCCGGACCCGGGCACGAACCCGTGTCCCCTGTATCGGCAGGCGGACTCTCAACCACTGCGCCACCAGGGAAGCCCCTTCTTAATATTTTAACATTATAAAATCATTACAGAAACGATGAAATCGCTCTTGGTCTAGACATGGGGAGAATTGAAAAGCAGTGTATCTTTTGTAGTGTAGTATGGACACAACTTTCCAAAGTTCAACATTGAAGGAAAAAATAAAACCGTATTTTAGGACTCTTAGGACGGTAAGGGATAACGTCCAGAGTTATTGTCATTTACTCCGAACAAGGGGTTTGTAGTAAATGCGTAAGCACACACACAGGACAACAGCAACAATAATAATCAGCAACAGCAGCTAAAGGGACTAGATATTTGATACACCTGAATATGTTAAGAATTAATTAATACAGGAAACTTTACAAAAGTTATTAGGGACGTGAAAGCTATTATTACTTCTATGTGTAGTAAGACCAGAGGGTATGTCTTTCTACTCAAAAGAATAATGCCAATAATTTTGAAAGTAGATTTGCAATATTACTTTAAGCATAAAGAATGTCCTGTGTTCTGGATATCTTTCTTTCGAACCTTTAGATCTCCTTTCTATTCACCTTCACCCAGCTCATTACTGACTTATATGGATGGCATTAAAAGTTCTTTTGTCCTCAGGCTTCCAGATGGATTTTGTCAAGGAGAACAAAGGGAGGATCCTATGTAGAAAATGAGAGGGAAAGAGTGATATCAGCGTTCTCTTGGCTCCCTCCCTATATGGTCACCTTATGCTGGTTGTGTGTCCCCACCAAAACAATCTCAGCCTCATAACCTGTACACTCAGCCCTCTCTCTCCTTATATTGTGGTTGCCCTCTTTCCCTCTACCCTTCAGATGTAGGAGTGATATTGGCCTCTAATGTTACTAGCCTACTAGCCCAAGTAGTAGCCTCTTCTTTTTTCTTTACCTATTGCCTATAATTTTGCAAATATACCCTGTATTAAACTAACTTCATATTATCATAACTTAAGTATTCCATCTATTTCCTCGTGAGACTAGATCTGATATATCAAGTACATGATCAAATGGCCTTAGAAGCTCACAGTTAAAAATAAGGATAATGTTGCATCCTAGAAAGCATAGGCAGAACACTCTTTGATGTAAATCATAGCAATATATTTTTGGATCTGTCTCTTAAGGCAAAGGAAACAAAAGCAAAAGTAAAAAGTGGAATCTAATTAAACTTAAAAGCTTTTGCACGGCAAAGGAAACCATTGACAAAATGAAAAGACAACCTACTGAATGGGAGAAAATGCAAATGATATGACTGATAAGGGGTTAATATCCACAACTAAGCTCATACAACTAAATATCAATAAAAAACCCAAACAACCCAATTTAAAAATGGGCAGAATACCTAAATAGACATGTTTTCAAAGAAGACGTACAGATGGCTAACAGGCATGTGAAAAGATGCTCAGCATCACTAATCATCAGAGAAATGCAAATCCAAACCACAGTGAGATATCACCTCACACCTGTCAGAATGTCTATCATCAAAAAGACCACAAAGAACATGTGTTGGCGAGGATGTGGAAAAGGGGAATCCTAGTACACTGTTGGTAGGAATTTAAATTGGTGCAGCTACGTGGAAAACAGTATGGAGGTTTCTCAAAAAACTAAAAATAGAACTACCACATGATCCAGCAATTCCAGTTCTGCATTATATCTGATGAAGAAAACAAAAACACTAACTTGAAAAGATGTATGCACCCCGATGTTGATAGCAGCATTATTTACAATAGCCACAATATGGAAGCAACCCAAGTGTCCATCCATAGCTGAATGCATAAAGAAGATGTGATACACACACACAAACACACACACACTCACTCACTCACTGGAATATTACTCAGCCATAAAAAAGAATGAAATTTTGCCATTTGCAACAACATGGGTGGACCTGTAGGGTATTACGCTTAGTGAAATAAGTCAGACAGAGAAAGACAAATAATGTATGCTATCACTTATATGTGGAATCTGAAAAATAAAACAAATGAATTAATATAACAAAACAGAAACAGACTCACATATATAAAGAACAAACTAGTAGTTACCAGTGTGGAAAGGGAATAGGGCAAGATTAAGAGGTACAAACTACTATGTATAAAATATACAAGCTACAAGGATGTATTATATGTCCCAAGGAATATAGCCAATATTTTATAATAACCATAAATGGATTACAATCTATAAAAATATTGAATTATTATATTGTATACCTGAAACTAATATAATACTATAAATCAACTGTACTTCAATAAAAGAGTAAACTGTTAAAAGGTCATTTTCAATTTCTTTATATAAATATTTCTATGCTTTTATAGTCTAAACAAGAATATTTGCATACATATAGTATAACCTACTTGCAAATATTCCAAAACTCTTGTCAACAATGCAGGCTTAAATAGATGTGAGATTAGCTATTTGGCTACACTGAAATATCAGGATGGACCCAACCCAAAATTTGGTTTGGATGTTGAGATTGATGACACCATACACACACCAATAGGGTATAATTACACAATTGAGGCTTTTCTGGGTAGAACAGGGTAGACCTCCCAAGGAGGTCCAAAAATGGCTTGAGACGGCAAAGAAAGGAGACTGGCTAGAGGTTTTTATTGTGGTTTTGGGGTGAGGCCAGGGTGAGGGCTCCTAAGCAGCTTGACGAGGGGCTTGCATGGTTTGAATCTCCCTCCAGTGCCAAAGGATTTCTTATTAGCTCCCTCAGTTGTGGGGCAGAGGGTAAGAAGGAGGAGTAAAGTTTAAAAGCTATTAACAGTCAAACATAAAGAATGGAATCTGTATTATATTAGCCAGTAACTAATTTTAATCCAACTATGTTTTGCCTAAGCCCATTTCCTCAGCCCATTTCAAAATACCAAACCTACAAATCAAGATCTTTTGTTAAAATAGTTTTCTTCAGAGAATGTGTCTCAGTTCTTAGACAAGCATTATTTTTAACTTAATATAATTTTATTTCAATAAACATCTTCCCCATAAAATCAGAGAAGCAAGAGCCAAGGCTTCTTTTGTCCAATATTTCATTCAAAAACTAGAACTTTGGAATGTAGAAAACTAACAAAAGCATCACTCCCATATTAAAGCAATAAAAACAACAAAAAATTCCAGATGATCTGCAAATTTGCTATTTCATTGATCCTGTCAGAGAACTGAGGTTACAGGCTGTGAAGTAACTTGGAATCCAAGGAAATACAGAGACTTTCAAAGAGAGACAGCACAGGAGCACTTGCTTCCCTGAGTCAGGTGCTTCTGGATCCATCAGTAGAATCCACTTAAAATTTTTAACAAATTGGTAGAGGCTAGGTAGATAATATAGAATATCTGAGGTACACAGACTTGATGGAAATTCAATACTTGCAGACCCACTTGAAAGCAGTTCTCCTCACAGGGTGCTCATATAAAAAGTTTGTCACAAGTCCTGAGAGCCTTCTTCATGGTAGGACTGGGAAAGGAAGAGCAACTGTTATAAGGAAGGCACAAAATCCCACCCAGATTCTTCTCCCCTACCTCTTCTGTAGAATAAGAGTTTTAACTGTTCAAGGAAGACCAAAACAAAAACAAGAAAAAACCTGTCACACTTAGTGGACTAAGAAAACAACTGCTGATAAAAGGGAACAAAATAAGACCCAGTATCCTGTGTGCAGGGTAGGAATGCTTGCTGGTCCAAAACCATTAGAGGTCTACTATAACTGAAGATGGGACAGAACCACTGAGAATGACCACCCCTAGGAATCAGGAATCTAGTGCCTTCCTGGGACTTAGGCTAAATCAGAGTAAGAGTAGACACCTCCTTCCTACACCCCGCCCCAGGCTAACAAGCATCAAGTAACAAGATGCAGCAGTTTTCTGCTAGACAAAGGCCAACAGCATGTAGAGAGACTACTTTTGTCTGAGGCACAGTACAAAGGAAAGACCTAAAGATGAGGATGAGCAGATACTGAGATAAAACCACTGGAAAACCAACTCCTACCCTAAAAATAGGGTACAATTTGAACCCTGTACTACACTGAAGGAAACCATAGTAACAACAAATCCCAAACACATATCAACTCCTGACTAGATTGATTCAATTCCCATAGGCGTAGTTTAGCAGAAGGAAAGTAAGCTCATTTACAATCCAATAAGGAAAAACAAAACTACTTATCTCAATCCACTTTAGTCTCTAGGGCCCTATACAAGATGTCCACCTATAAAAAAAAATATTACAAGGCATACAAAAAACGAAAGTTGAAAACAACATGCTGTCAAACAAGAAGGAAATCAATAAAACTGAACTCAGGACACAGATTTGGAATTCTGAGACAGGTAATTTAAACTAAGATTAATATGCTAAATATTCCAGGTGAAAAGATGGATAAAGTGAAATATCAAATGGCTGATAGGTCTGTGTGTCAACTTGGCTAGATTATAATAACCAATTCTTCAATTAAACACTAATCTACATGTTACTATGAAAGGATTTTTTAGATGTAGATATAGAAGCCCAGGGAACACCAAACAGAGTAAACACAAAACAAAACAAAACACCTAGGCATATCATAATCCAACTGCTGAAAATCAAAGACAAACAGAAAATCTTGAAAGAAAAAGAACATGTTACATAAAGAGGAATGGAAATAAGAATATAGCAGATTTCTCATCAAACTACACAAGCCAACTGATACTGGAGGGATTTATTCAAAATGCTGAAGTACAAAAACAAATAAAAACTATTAACTGAACATTCTATTCCCAACAAAAAATATCTTTCAACATTGAAAAGAAAATATTTACTTTTACGAACAATAATTTAAAGGATTTATTGCCAGCTTACCTACAAAAAAATGTTAGAAGTTTTACAGAAGAAATGTATATATTCAGAGCAAGGAAAATTACCGGGGATAAAGATAGCTGTTACATAATGATAAATGGATCAGTGTTTGTATGGTATATCTTTTACCACTCTTTTACTTTTTTTTTTTTTTTTTTTGCGGTACGCGGGCTTCTCACTGTTGTGGCCTCTCCCGTTGCGGAGCACAGGCTCCGGATGAGCAGGCTCAGCGGCCATGGCTCACGGGCGCAGCCGCTCCGCGGCATGTGGGATCTTCCCGGACCGGGGCACGAACCCGTGTTCCTTGCATCGGCAGGTGGACTCTCAACCACTGCGCCACCAGGGAAGGCCCACTCTTTTACTTTTAATCTACTTATATCATTGTACTTAAAATAAATTTCTTATAGACAGCATATAGTTAGGTCTTGTATTCTTTTTTCTTAAACCCTTTTAGATAATCTTTGTCTTTTTATGTAATTATATCATTTGAATTTAATGTAATTATTGATATATTTTTCTGTGGGGATACCATTCTGTTTGTTTTCCTTTCATTTTTGTTCCACTGCCTCCCTTTTCCATTTTTTTTTATATTAAGTGAATATTTTTAGTATTCCATTTTAGTATGCCATTTTACTCATAATGTTGACTATAGCTTTTTTATTATATTTTTGCTGGTTGCTAAAGAAATTAAGCATACATAGATTTTCAGTTTACTTAGAATTAGTATTTTACCATTTCAAATGCAACATAGAAATCTTACCTCCATAGACGTGGTCAGAATCTTTATCTTGTCCCCCTTTTGTATTTTATTGGGTTGTCCAAAAGATTCGTTTGGTTTTTTCTGTAAGATGGCTCTAGTAGCACTTAGTTATCTTTAACTTCATTCAAAATGATTTTGTCAGATTGTATGTGACAGTTGTTATATCAGTGTGCATTTAAAAAAACACAACAAAATTGGTGAATTTTTCTGTGGCCATTTTAATATTGAAGATGAAAGGAAAAAGGCAACATTTTTGGCATGTTATGCTTTATTATTTCAAGAAAGGTAAAAACACAACTGAAATGCAAAAAAAGATTTGTGCAGTGTTTGGAGAAGGTGCTGTGACCCGACTGAATGTGTCAAAAGTGGTTTGCGAAGTTTCGTACTGGAGATTTCTAGCTGGACGATGCTCTACAGTCACGGTAGACCAGTTGAAGTTGATAGCGATCAAATCGAGATATTGAGAACAATCAATGTTAGACCACGTGGGAGATAGCTGACATACTCAAAATATCCAAATCAAGCCTTGAAAATCATTTGCACCAGCTTGGGTATGTTAATTGCTTTGATGTTTGGGTTCCACATAAGTTAAGCGAAAAAAAACCTTTTTGACAGTATTTCCACATGTGATTCTCTACTGAAACGTAATGAAAATGTTCCGTTTTTAAAACAAATTGTGACGGGTGATGAAAAGTGGATACTGTACAATAATGTAGAATGGAAGGGATCATGAGGCAAGTGAAATGAACCACCACCAAGCACACCAAAGGCTGGTCTTCATCCAAAGAAGGTGATGTTGTGTATATGGTGGGATTAGAAGGGAGTCCTCTATTATTAATCCTTCCAGAAAACCAAATGATTAATTCCAACAAGTACTGCTCCCAGTTAGATCAACTGAAAGCAGCACTCAATGAAAAGTATCCGGAATTAGTCAACAGAAAACGCATAATCTTCCATCAGGATAACGCAAGACCGCAAGTTTCTTTGATGACCAGGTAAAAACTGTTAGAGCTTGGCTGGGAAGTTCTGATTCATCTGCCATATTCACCAGACATTGCACCTTTGGATTTCCATTTATTTTGGTCTTTACAAAATTCTCTTAATGGAAAAAATTTCAACTCCCTGGAAGACTGTAAAAGGCACCTGGAACAGTTCTTTGCTCAAAAAGAAAGTTTTGGGAAGATGGAATTATGAAGTTGCCTGAAAAATGGCAGAAGGTAGTGGAAGAAAATGGTAAATGCGTTGTTCAATAAAGTTCTTGGTGAAAATGAAAAATGTCTTTTATTTTTACTTAAAAACTGAAGGCCCTTTTTGGCCAACCTAATAGTATCATATATGTATCAAATTTCACAAGACAATGTTAGATTTTTTGCTTTTAACCATAACACATATTTTTTAAAAAATTAAGAACATAGTTTATTTTACCTATCCAGATGTTTACAATTTCTGTTGTTTGTACTATATCCCCAAAGTTGCAAGTTTACTTCTGGATTCATTGCTTCCATCAAAAGAACTTCCTTTAGTATTCCTTAGGGCAGTTCTATTAGAAACAAATTGTCTGAGTTTTTCTTAATTTGAGAGTATCTTCATTGCACTTTCTTTCCTGAAAAATGTCTTCACAGAATATAGAATTGTGCAATGACAATTTGTGTCAGTATTTAAAAAATAGTTTCCACATTTCCTGATCTTCATTGTTTCTGATAAGAAATCTACTGCCCTTTGAATCATTGTTACCCTATACATAATATGGCATTTTTTTCTTGGTTCTCAAGAATTTTTATTTGTTTTTAGTTTTCATGATTTAGATTATGATGTGTCTAGGCATGGCTTTCTTTGTTTATCTGATTTGGAGTTTACTGAGTTTTTAATCTGTAAGACTATTTATGCATCTTTTACCAAAATTTAAGAAGTTTTTAGCTATTCTTCATATATTTATTTGGTACCACAGTCTTTTTTGTTCCTTTCTGGGACTCCAATTACATAAATGTTAGAAACTTTAGTATTATCTTATAGATCCCTGAGGTTCTATTTATTTTTTCTAAAATTTTTGCCTCTGTTATTCAGTTTGGATAATTTCTTTTAATCTGTTTTCAAGTTCATTGACTCTTTCCATGATCATCTTCATTTTACTACTGAGCCCATCCAGTGAATTTTTATTTCAGTTATTTAATTTTTCTGTTAAAATTTTCTCGAGACTTTATCTCTTTCCATTCATTTCAAGAGTATTCTTCTTACTTCCTGAGCATGATTATAAGAGCTGCTTTAAAGTCTTTGATAATTACAACAGCTGGGTCATGTCAAGTTGTGCCTCTGTTGGTTGTCTTTTCTTTGAGTTAGTAAGATTTTTCCCAGTTCTTTGTCACATAAGTTTGGATTGCATCCTGAATTTGAATATTATGTTAAAATGTTCTTGATATCATTTAATTAATGTTTGATTTTAGCTGGAAATCCATTCAGTTAAGTTCTCACACACATTCTGTGAGTTCATTTTTCTATGTGCTTGCCATATTATTTCCATCTTTACCACATGTGCATCATTCAGTGGCTAGTCTGGGATCTGGGTGGTAATGAGCACATTAGTATTATTCTCAAAGAGTTTGTCATGCTATTTTAATCAGAAACATGTGCATGAAACTTGAGGGTGAGCCCAGGTATTTATATACAGCCTTATGGTGTCTCTTTCCTGAGCTCCTTCCTCTTAGTGATTTCTCTGACACTTTCCACTTCCCAGGGTCCTCCTTCTTGGTCTTCAGGCTGTAAAACTGGTTACTCCATCTTGAGTGGAACTGGAGCCTTTGATTGTATATGCTAAAGAAATTCATGCAAACCAAGTTTATTTATCATATATTCATGTGACAAAAGTTTTTGTTTTTACTAAACTGTAGTTGTCTGATAATCATCATCATTAGAATAATAATAATCAAAATTCCCAACATTTAGGTACTAGTTTACAAAGATTTTGCAGTACACCATATCATTTTGATTTTTTCCAACAACTGTGGATGGTATTATTAAGCTTCTTCCCTACAAGGAAGTCCAATTTAGAGGATTTGTTTCCTCTCAATTTCACCCAGCTAGTAACTATCAAAGCCAGGTCACAAACCAGGTTTTTCTGACCAGATATTTAATGTTTTAGTATTCCCACATGAATATTTTCTGAAATGTTAAAGAAGCTAGAAAGCAGAGACACAGCTGGCAGCAATCATACAAGTCATAGTGAATCAAAGTCTTATGTTAACCAATCAATATTACAAGTAGTCCTCTAATCTAGTATTTTGAAATTCAGGTCCTTTTTATAAGCTAGAGAATAAAAAAATGCACCAATTTCCTTAGGAGAGTTAATACAGGCTTTTGACTAAGAGGTAGTAATACTACTAATATGATAAGTAAGAAGCTACATGAATTATCTAAACTTCTTATTCAAATACTGAGTTCTATTTAATATCTTGAAAAGGAAACTATTTAGCAATTAGCCTGTCAAATCCCTTAGAGCCAATGAGACACTCTCTAATAAAAAAGAAACGATTTGTGTCATATTTAAATAAATAAGCACTCTTAATGACTCTTCAAATATGTTTAATTGCCTTATATGAGGTAATGAAAATTATATTTTTAAATTAAAATTATTTATAAAATCATATATAATGAATTATATATAACTATATATAAATTTGAATATATATATATATATATATGGTATATACACACACACACACACACACACACACACACATGCACACACACAGGTCCCCAACTTAAAATGCTTCAATTTACAATTTTTCAACTTTACTATGGTAGGAAAGTGATACATATTCAGTAGAAACCATACTTTGAATTTTGAATTTTAATCTTTTCCTGGGCTAGCGACATACAGTACGACACTCTCTTTCGATGCTGGGCAGCAGCAGTGAGCCACAGGTCCCAGTCAGCCACATGATCAGGAGGGTAAACAACCGATACACTTACAACCATTCTGGACCCATACAGCCATTCTGTTTTTCACTTTCAGTACAGTAGTCAATAAATTACATAAGATATTCAATACTTTATAATAAAATAGGCTTTGTGTTAGATGATTTTGCCCAACGATTGGCTAATATAAGTGTTCTGAGCATGTTAAGGTAAGCTAGGCTAAACTATGATGTTGGGTAGGTTAGGTGTATTAAATGCATTTTAGACTTATGGTTTTTTCAACTTACTATGAATTTATTTGGATGTAACCCCATTATAAGTCAAAGAAGTACTTATTAATGACATTTGTAGTAAAATTCTCACCAAAGTGTCTAAGAAAACTCAGAAAGTCTTTTTTCAGTATCTAGAGATACTGTTCTCTTCCTAATACATGCCCTGCATAAATTTTTAAAAAATGAAACTCATAGGAAAAAAGATAGGACGTTAAACAATAGGGAATTGTGATCACATACTGCATGCCAGAGGTACTGCTAACATATCAGGTGTTGCAAGAAAATGTAGAGGAATAGCTCTGCAAATAGTGCTTTCTGAAGTGAATAGTCACATCTATACTCCGTCAGTTCAGAGATAAAAAGGCAGGGGAAAACTCCATCTCAGTCAGGAAGAGCTGCACTGGATGAATGCCTGCTAGGTGCTGAAAATTGAGCTAGGAACGAGCTATACTAATCAACTTGTCCTCTAGGTAAAGATTTGGAAAATTCTTGCAACATCAAGCAGTGGAGTTATTCATTGTCAGTATTTTAAACATAAAAATCCATTATATGAGGTGTTTGGACATTAAGAGCATTTTATAATATGACATACACATAAACTTCCTTGTTTATTTTATTAGCTTATGCTATGTAGGATTTCACTGATTTGCAGCATACATGAAAGAACATGACCTTATTACCTTGTTTCTGTTGAAACTATCTGGCAACTATTCCAAGAGATCTGTGACCAAGTCCAAGGACATGTTAATTATCCTGTCTCTCAGCAAAACCATATATGGATAAATAGTTCCTCATTTAGAAGTCATTATGGGTTGAATTGTGTTCCTCCAAAAGGATACACTGAAGTCTTAACCTTAGCAGAATGAAAGTGTATTTGTAAACAGTGTCACTGCAGATGTTAAGATGAGATCATACTGGGGTAGTGTGAGCCCTTAACGCAACATGACTGTGTCCTTATAAGAAGACAACGCTAAGACAGACAAAGACACAGAGAAGAACACCATACGATGACAGAGGTAAAGATTGGAGAGATGCAGCTGCAAGCCAATGATTGCCGGCCCCCACCAGAAGTTGGAAGAGGCAAGGAAGAATTCCACTCAGTCTCAGAGGGTGCATGACCCTGCTGATACTTCGATTTTGGACTTCTAGCCTCCGTAACTGTGAGAAAAACTTTCTGTTGTTTTAAGCCACCCAATTTGTGGTACTTTGTTACAGCAGCCCTAGAAAGCTAATACAGAAGTGGAGAAACAAAATGCTATGTGATGTGTGAAAATTACTTTAACTTTAGTGAAAAGAAACATCTTTAAAATTCACAGATAAAATATACTTTAGGAATAGTATTTAAATTAGGAACGGATTAAAATAACCTTGTTTTTCTTTTATCATTTATATCTTCAATTGAGTGCAAGAAGATGTGGCTTCTAAAAAAAAATAAGGCAGACATTTATAAAAGGAAAATCTAAGATGAAAGCAAAAACACAAAAAGAGAGAGTTGATAAGAATATAGTACCACAGGAAAACCCAAATTTCAAAACAAAATTAAAATTCACTTTGGAGTGAATAGAAAAGGAATTGATAGTGCTGAAAATTAGATCAGTGAAATGTTTGGTCATTAAAATTCCCCAAGATTCAAGAAATAATGAGAATGCAAGAGGGAAGAGATATGGGAACATATGTATATGTATAACTGATTCACTTTGTTATAAAGCAGAAACTAACACACCATTGTAAAGCAATTATACCCCAATAAAGATGTTAAAGAAAAAATTATGCCACAGAAAAAAAAAGAGAACATTGAAATAAAAAAAAAGAAGAAAAAAAAAGATCACTGATCACAGATCACTATAACAAATACAACAATAAAAAGTTAGAAATATTGCAGGAGTTACCAAAATATAACACAGAGATATGAAGTGAGCAAATGCTCTTGGGAAATTGATGCTAATAGACTTGCTTGACACAGGGTTGTCACAAACCTTCAATTTGTAAAAACAGCAATATCTGTGAAATGCAATAAAGTGAAGCACAGAAGAAAAAGAAATAAAGAAATAATGAGAGAAGATAACAGGGAAAATACTAAAAGAGAACAAACATAAAAATTGTGGTTTTTCACAAGAAAAGAACAGCTGAATAATCAAACAGAATCAACAATAACATATATTTGAAGAAAATGATATGGAACTAAATAGATACTGAAGTAAATCAATGCATATAGAGAAATATTAATACATATCCTTCAGTATTAATTTCAGACAAAATAGAATTTGAGGGGAGAACACTACTAAATGAGACAAAGAAAGACTTTTTATATAGATATTAGGTTAAATAATCACAATAACAGTAATAACAACATAACATATATATGCAAAATAATGTTGCATTAAAATGAAAATAAAGGAAATTGTGGTTTCAGCTATCATTGGATTGGATTTTCCCTCACATTTTCCCTCACAGAACAAAAAAATCCATGATCTCACTTGAAATAAAACATAGAAGCTATTCAATATATTAGATACACATGGGCAGTAGTTTGTTTCCTTTGGTTATAAAGGACCTAAAAAGGAAGTTACTGAAATAAGATGGAGAATTACCTAAATATGTGTTGAGTGACTTTATTAGCCTGCTCTAGACAACCAACCTCAGGGTTTGGCTGTATTGCATAGTGTAAAGAGCATACACTTTAATGTAAAGAAAATATGGATTTGAGTCTTGACTTCATCATTTACAAGTTGCATGACATTGGTCAAATTACCTAACCTGTCTGTGCCCCATTTCCACAGCCGTAAAATAAGAATAGCAGTATCTAGTGTATTTGCTGTTATATTAATAAGAGACATTGTTAAGTATAATGTCTAACATAGTATATTGTAAGCACTCAACAGAAAAAATAGTAGGTAAATTTTCTTGCTCTGCGTCATTTTCTTCTCCATATTATTCAAGCAATGCCAGAGGCCTTGGGATCTTTTTTATATCTTCAGATAACTAATTCTTAATTTTTTATGAGTTGTGAACTTTAAAAATGGGCTGAACACTGTGAATTCTTGCTCCTCCTACCAACTTTACATATACATTACACTTTATATACAAATCAGTTAAAGCCTTTGTCATACAGCCAGTCTTCTGTCCTCCAAATCCCATAACACTCATTTTTCAGAAAGTAACCTGAGTGTTCTTACTAGGGAAGATAATGAGGGTTGAGTAAGATGTCACAAGGTCAATAGAAGTGATTTCCATTCACAGTGAAGTGCTCAGTAGTGTTCGTCCTGATTCAAGAGGAAAAGAACAATCCAATTATTTCCCTAGGACATGGTATTGGGAATATGATTTGTTATCTTGCATGGTAGAATTTGGAAGCTTGAAATGACAGAAAGATCACTTGAATTACAAGCCTTCAAAGTGTGATCATTATGCTGGGAATATGTTGTCCTCAGTTGATCAATATCTGACATTGTAGGCAATTTTTTTAATATGTCATGTCGTGGCTAAAGGCTTCACTTTTGTGTAGTAATATTTATTTACCAGAGTTTTACAATAATAAAGTTAAAGGCAATGGGACTACTTGGTCAATAAAAGATAGGCATGAAAAGAAACAAGAACTGAGATAAGAGATGAACAATATAGTCGTTTTGCTTGCTGTTGTTTTCAATTTTACTTCTCTCGTAACCATAGAGACCAAGGCTGGACCATGCAACAGTATGCTAAGGCTGGGACTAAGCTCTGCTGACTTATATGTTGCATTCAGTTACCACTCTTCTATTGCATTACTGTGTTTTTAATATGTGATTGAATTAGGTAAAGTATTATGTGAGAGGTCTATTTGATACTAAATAAAAAGTGTAATTTACTTTGCATCCAACTATGTAAAACCTGAAGATTTCTATACTTACTTGTTCTCACATCTAGGCAGTCATGCATCATCCATGTAATGACATCATGGGATGCTTTCTTTGAAAGGATAAATTTGTGTTACCGATATAAGGAATAAGCCAAAGATATCCCCATGTCCTTTCTTATCCGATTATAAATATATTACTGTTTTTTCATTTATTTACATTAACATAGTCTTAAGAGTACATATTTATTGATTCACTAACTTGGTCCTTGAGCAAACAGGAACTGAACTAGATAGAAAGGATTTTCACTATTTGCTTTTAAAAAGCCCCTAGAAGATAATTAGAAAAAAGGCCAGTAGAAGATAATTACATATGTAGTATATATACATATATTTTATGCATATATAGAGCACAGTATTTATCATTATGGTTTGTCCAATATGCTGTAGTGCTCCAATTTAATTATTTCCCTTTGTTTTCATCCTGACTCCTGAATCCTTGATTCTATAAAATCAAAATTTTATAGCCAAAAAGCATATCATTTCAAATTATGTTTTCAAGGGGGTCCCATTTGAGCCATTGTTCTGTAGCATTTAAACCATAGATATGGATTAAGGGAAGCATTGGGTCAGGCACTCTTTAATAAATATTTGGAATAAAATGGGCAATTCACCAAAGAAGAACAATTGCCTCCCCTTTATGACCAATTCTTTCTGTTTCTCTAAAATATAGCTTATCTAGTTGGCTATTGTACTCAGTTCAGAGATTTTGATGCTTGAAAGCTGACATATTGTCTTAAACCACACCTCAGTCTTCCTCTGTAATACCTTAGATGAAGCATATTCATCTTCAAAATGGATTGTATTTATGGAACAGTTTCCTTTCTGTGTATTTAACCAGTCATTTGAAGTGCATATCAGGTCACTCTCCATCAAGTCTGCTACTCCATCTCTTTCATTAATAAAAACTGACATTTCAAATTTCAGCTGTTATGCACCTAAATAGATACGCATTATACAAATGAAAGAGCAAATGCAGAAATCTCCTGTATCCATACTGCCATGTGGGGCCTTCTAAAAAGAATTTATTTTAGTTGGCTTCCCAGACACGATTGTGCAGAATTTTTTTTCACATCTTCTCAAGAATATTAATAGCAAGAAGACGGTATTCATCTACAGATTTAAATTCTAAAGAAACATCAGAAGATGCTGTGATCAGTAATGTGTGATCAGTGTTTGACCTTTTGCCTTCTGTATGGAATTTCATTAATTCTGACATAGATTGGGAAAAGATCTATTTGTAAAAATTCACACAACTCAATGAAACTGTGTTTTTCTGGGATATGACTTACTCTGCAGAAGTGATATTAGTGATGATACGTTCATTTCACTAGTAACAAATTTAAAGTATAATAAAATAAATAATAAAATGGGTACAGAAATTCAGAGGAAGAAGATATACCAGTCAAATGTGGATTAAAATGATTTAATGTTCATTCACATGTTCAGTCATTCCACAAGTATGGATTGCCTATAATGTGCTAAGTAAGAAAGGAGCTAGGTGAGGTGTTCAATGACAGATTCATATTCTGTACAATATAGAGGGGGCTACCAGTAAGTACAAAGAAACCCAGTGAACCAAAGTGTATAAGGGCCAACGAATGAAGATCTGAGAGAATATAGGAGGAGCATGTAATTTATAATTTACCCTGGGGAATCAGAGAAAGAGCCCAGAAAGAAAATAAAAACATTTGCCAAGGCGAGGAAGTGGTCAGAGAATGTGGTAATTAACAGACAAGAGAAAACAGGGCGTGTCCAAAAAATAGAAATCATTTAGGATGGTTAGAACACGAGTGTTCTAATATAAAGAACAGAAGTGGTAAAAGATGAAACTTCAAGTGGTTTTGGTGCTTTGTGTTCCGTATTAGAATTAATCTCAAGGCTTTGGAAACCATTAAGAAGTCTTAAGCAGAGGAGAGCCATGATCAGATGAACACTTTAGAAAAATCACTTTGTACACAGTATGGGGGATTAATGATGGAGCGAGGAGGAATAGCAGTTAAGAGGTTATTACAGGGCTTCCCTGGTGGCGCAGTGGTTGAGAGTCTGCCTGCCAATGCAGGGGACACGGGTTCGTGCCCCAGTCCGGGAAGATCCCACATGCCACGGAGCGACTGGGCTCGTGGGCCGTGGCTGCTGAGCCTGCGCGTCCGGAGCCTGTGCTCCGCAACGGGAGAGGCCACAACAGTGAGAGGCCCGCGTACCGCAAAAAAAAAAAAAAGAGGTTATTACAGAAATTTGGGCAAAGAATATTGTGGATACAATTATGGTAATGGTATCATGAATGAAATGGATGAATCAAGAGATAAAAGATATAAAATGATATAAAACTTGGTGGCTTATGAAGTGCACAGGATCAGGTAGAAGGAAATGTTAATGCTTATGTTTTGGCTAGGTAATGGGGTAGTGGGTGGAATGGTTCGATGAGATAGGAAAAAGAAAATGTAAGAATGAAGGGGAAAATGATCAATTGAGTTTTTGGTATAAATGTGGCAATCCAGAAGAAATGTCCAGAAGCAATTAGATATTAGGATCAAGGCTCAGAAAGAAAACTAAGTTGGAAATATAGTTTTGAGAATCAGGAACATTGAAGTAGTTATGATTTTTCTGAGATAAAATGTACAGTGAGAAAGATAAAAACGTGAAGAACATCAAAGTTTAAGAGACCAGCCTAAGAAGAATGACCCATGAAGGAAACTTAGAAATATGTGGATCACAAGAGCCAAGGAAATAGCAGTAGAGAAAACCAACAATGTCCAATTCTAGTTGGAAGTTCTGTAACATTAGGACTACATGTAGAAATGTTGAATTTCATCACCTATGCTTGATGCCCCTACTATCCTGAGGAGAACATAAAAAGTGAGCAGTGGTAAAGATGTTGCCACACATCTTGCATTGGGAGGAAATCATTCAAGAAATAACATCTTTCACATACCTATTCAAATCTCTCTGTTTTTTGAAATACTAGATTCTGGGGATTACAATTAATTCTGAAATTTTGAAAGGTAAGAATATGTTCAAGGAAGAAATAGTTCTTGTCATTCATGTCATTGACCATAGTAAAGGGAAGGGCTCTAGCTTCTGAGGTTTAGTTTCTTGGTATCTAGCAAATTTGAGTGTTTTACTACTGTGGTAATATCCTGTCTAAGCTCTTCTTGTCCAAACTCCCTTTATTTATTTGAAAAATGTACCACTTTAACTATCACACTTGTCTGAGTTTCCAGCTATGAAAACATTGTTTTGTTTTGTTTTCCCTGCCTTTCCTCAAGCATCTCCAGTGGAGAATCCTGCATTGATTGCAGCTAGTAAAGGGCACGATATGCCTAAACTAAACAGTTTTGTTGATTTACTCCACTGTTGGTTTTTCAAATCTTTTCCAATTTCCATACTCTATTTAAACAATAAAGTTTGATAAAGTCGTGGTGAGTCTGACTCTCAGGGAACAGTGAAGATTCATGAAAAAGTAAAAGTCAGGGAAGCTTTACCCCCCCAAGGAGTATAACAATAACTTTGCTATACAGAATAGAGGGCTTCATATTATAACTATAGAACAGAATTCTTACTGATAAACCAAAGTGGCTAGTAAGAAAAGAGACTTGGCTGGGTTCCATTGATGTAACCCTGACATCCTGGTGGACCAAACTAACAATCTATTTCTAATATGAATATTCAATTGAATTATGCCACAATCTTTTAAAAATTTAAACTAATGAAACTATATGATACATTTTCTGCAAATAGTGAAAATGATGACTGTTTTATTTCTGACATTCACTAATGTTTTCATAACATTAATAACAGAATGAAAGAGAGGGAGATCCAGCTGTGATTTGTTTCTTTCTCAATCTTCTCCAATTCTACATGAAAATATCTTCTAAGTGTCTAAAAACAAGGGCCTTATGTCTAGAGTCTGGACGAAAACAAGCAAGAGGATGGAAGTAGAGTTCTAAAAGAAAGCCAATATTGACCTTGCACTATTTTGGAAAAAAAAAAAAAAAAGGTTTTTCCCAGAATATTTTATTTAAATTATCTATTGTTGAAAAAACAAAACAAACAAGGAAACAAACAAAAAAGGCTTCGTCTTAAACCCATTATTAGAATTAATGTGTATTTCACAAATGTTCTGGAATTTTATAGAATGCATCTCACAGCAGGGATCAGGCTCAGCAGGTCTGTCAGTATGATCATAGATCCAATGTAGCCGTAGCAAATTAACTTAGAATTTCAAGTATAGCTTTGAAAATAGAGATGTAAATAGATGCACAGCTTATGAATTAGTTAATTATCTTGTTATAAGGATTCAGCTTTGAAACCCTTCCTAGCAATATCAAAATCGAGTGAGCTAAGTAAAAAATGTTAAAATAATAAAATAATTAGCTAAGAACAATGCATTTGCCCTGTGGTATGGTCATTTTTTACAAAAATATTTAGTAAATATTTGGTAATTTTTTTCTTTACAAAATTTTGAAGTGCAAGGTAATGAAAGAAGTTTTCTTTCAAGAGCGTGACTTTAAAGTCATGGAAAGTTGTTTACTTTTAACAGATCCGGAGGAAGGATGGGAGAGACTAAGTTTTAGCTACCATTTAGCTACCATAAATAAGTTGGTAAAATTATGGCCCCATAGGATTGAATACAATGAAATCGATGAAATCACTAAAAAGAATGCTGTGTACATATTGTTCACAATAGTAGTATTTCCATGATATATTGTCAAATAAAATAAACAGTTTCAAAAATAACAGGACATAATCCAATTTATTTTTTTAAAAAAACTATATTTGGACCTATCTACACTGCATATCCAATATGAACTTATGTATGAAAAATGGTCTAGGTCTACAAGAATGTTCTCCAAAAGTTTAATGGCCAATGTGTCTCAAGAGTGGGACTTGATCAAGATGACCTTAACATTCCCCTCAGATTGACTAAGGGGAATCATAGGCCCCAGAGCTCTTTTCGTAGGGCATTTTCTCTAGAAAATTTGGAATTGTAAATTCTTTCTCTGCCTCCTTAGAAAGTAAATCTCCTCCTAGCTTCTACCAGTTTTACAACCAGGAATGTCTTTCTCGGGGACCTGGGAACCATCCCTTTCAAATACAATCATTAAGGAAGATAGAGACCGTGTCTCTCATTCTCTGTAAGAGAGTAGAAGCCTACGACTGTAATGTCCAATTAGCGAACACAGATGGCCTAATCACATTGACCAACCTACCCCTTAACACATCCAGTACTTTTCCACAGCTCACTCCATCACTTAAGAACTCTCTTCCCTGTTGTTTCAACAGAATTGAGTTCAAACATTCTGTTATTGCAGTAGTCTTGACCCCTGCTGCAAGTCTTGAATAAAGTTTTCTTGCCTATTTAATTCCATATGATTCAATTTCTCTTTGACAGGCTTCAGATATATATATATTTTATACCTGTGATTTTTTATATGTGATAAGTATCATGTAATATCATTAGAAGCAACGAAAAAGCCTCAAAACAGAAAAAAGCACCTCTTGTTATTGATGATATTGCCATTGGAGTTTACCAGAAAACATGTCTTTTAAATTTAACGTAAGATGTTTCTGTTTAGATTCTTCCAAGGGTATAGCATTTGTTCACCTAGAAAATATTTTTTTTCTCATAGACTCCTCTAGTACTTACTCTCCAAACTCCTCCTAGCAGTTTCTCCTCCTTTCCTTTTTTGTGTGTATCTTGTTTTGCCTTGCAATTGAAATTGTCCCTTGACAAATACTAAAACCACAATGCCTTAACCTACTTTACATTTAATTTGATGAAAAAAAAAGTCTATGATACTAAGTTTTATGCATTACTTTACTAGACTTCTGACTTCTAAATCTAACCCCAAAATCTCAATTGCTTCATGCACATTCATTTTCCTAAACAATGAAATCTTCATGTCTCCCACTGGTCATAAAAACATCTTCCAATTATTGCTTTTCTTCCCTGGTCCGTGTCGCTCACTTTGTGGTTGATAATACTGCAAAGCAAATAGCAATCAGAATAATGAGTTGCCACCAGTTGGAGTCATAGTTGGTGCTACATATTGTCAAAGATTGTTCACACTAATCAACTAATAATGACATTGCTGCTTTCATCACGCTAAACAAAATTCCCTCAGTTGTGCAACACAATTACTACTAATAACCTCTGAAACCTTCCCGTGCTTAAGGAGACTGATTCAGAGATCATCTGGAGACCCATCAGAGAATAAACCAGGGAAGACAGAATCTACCAGATGTAGATTCCTCTTTAGTAATTAACTAGACATTACTCCTTTGGGTCCATAACATTTTCTAATATTGTGAGGCATTTCCTTTAGCATAATGATGCATCTACATTAATATATTACATTGGGAGCAGCTAGGAGATAGTGTTAAATATTAAACATTTCATGCATGAATTATATTATTAATAGCCTTTCTTTAGCTTAAGAAAAAGATATGCTAAAGTGACAGTCAATAAACAAATTTAGAGGCATTAATATTAAAGGAAAGCCAATGAATTTAGACATGACAAAATGTATATTTGTTCATTTCTCAAGAGAGACCTTCATGATTATTAATATAGTAGTTAGAGATTCATTTTGAAATGGAAAAGCTGAAAATACCTTAAGTAGAGTTAAGACAATGAGTCATATGTTCAACACATTGGAATTCACCACCTGAGAGAAATAATCTCTTCCCCTGTCCTTACCAGCCTGCTCAGAGGTATGAGGTTTGATGACAAATGAGCCATGACATTCTCTGTGACACAGACATTGTACATCTTGTTTCAGGAAACATTTAAGTGGAGGGGGTTGAAATGTCTCAGAGGTGGTGAGAGCTTCATTAGGTTATAGAAGCCATCCCTCCATTTGTCACTGTTAAAATTTGTGGTGAAAAGCGTAAAAACACGTTTAGGTTCAAGCTGAATGATTTCTGACAGGCTGACAGACAGCTGCGTTTTGCTGGTTTTGAAATGCAGATTTGGGATGATACAATGTGGTGTCATTATTTCAGGCCTTATAAGGCACTTTGTCTAAGTGACAGCTGGTTGCCTCAAGGTCATTTTACTAATAGTCCTAGATGAGGGCCTTAGTAACACTGAAACTCTGCAATGTTTATTAACCCTTTAATACTGGCAGGGAATTTGCAATATCCTAGTCACAATTACAAGGAAGATTTTACAGAAATTTCTAGTTTAATTGTCAAAACTTTCCCTCAAGGGAAAAATTGAGACTTAAGCAAACCCACCACGAGGAAAAACCACATTAGAGATGGTAGAAAGATGTTCAAAAGATAACTGTTTCATCAAAGGTATTTACTAAAGATCTATCGCACACCAGTCACTGGTGATTTAATTGAATTACTACATTCACTTCTTTTCAGCAACATAAGGGGAGTTATGATATCTTCCCTAGAGACTAGAAACAGCCTTAGCAGCCTTGTGTGGCTTGTGCTAGGAACTTGCAACTAGGAATGTGGTCCTTGGGCCAGTGGCATGAGCATCCCCTGATAGCTTGTTAGAAATGCAGAATCTCAGGAACCACCCTAAACATACTGAGTCAGAAACTGCATTTTAACAAGATTCCCAAGTGGTTGACTGGTATGCACCCAAGTTTGATAATCACTGTCCTGGGACACAAAGCTAGTAAGTGACAGAGCCTGCTTTCAGGTCCAGCTTGGTTTAGTAGCACATGAATCCCATTCTCTTTACAGTAAGCCATGCTATTTGTTACCGCATGTTTTGTTGTTCTTGTTTTTTATTTGTCTGTTTTGTTTTTATGAATCTGTTCTTTAGTGAGATATGAACTGGAACTGAGCACTTTATGCAGTGTCAAGATTAGTTCAAGTTTAGATCTATGCAGGTCCCTTTTCCTTCTCTACTACCAAATTTTGGTGCTACACGTATCTGGAGTCAAAGAAAAACACAGTTCAACTTAGGAACTAGAGGTTTAAAATATAGCTGTACCAAGTTATTTGCATAAGAAGATCAGATATGCAGGTGTGAGTCTGTGTGGGGCAAAGGCATGATTATAAATGCAAAGGAATGAAATACTGATGTTAATATTTTAATGCACCTTTGAATGGGATGTGGGAAATAATTGAGAGTTGAAACCATTGAAAAATTCCTGAGAATTCAACAGACCTTACTGTGTGCTTCATGATTTTGTAACCAGTCATGGTATCTTCTTTTATTTTTGTCATCCATTCACCTTCCCTCTCTGTCCTCAATTCTATTGCTTTATGAATTTGAGAAATATTTTCCATCCCTATATACACACATATCATAAGAGCTTAATCATTCTAGGGGCTTGCAAATGTTATTTACTTTCAAATCGTGGCTTTCACTTAAAGGAAAAGATGTGCATAAAGCAATGAGACACTTTATGCAACAACATCGTATTTAGAAAATCTTATTTTCTATAGATAAATGTGACTTAAAATATCTGAATAGCAGTTGTTCCAACATTCTAATTACTTAGCTCAGTATAATTCTAACACAAAATTTTATTTTTCTAGAATGGAGTAAATGCTCCCAACGTATCATTTTGTGTTATATATAAAACATGATTAGGTGCTAAATCTCTATTATTTTTTAAAATATAATTCAGCTATTATTTAAAGAAAAGTTTATACTTTACAATGTTGCCATGTACTGAATGTCTGTGCCCCCCCCCTCCAATTTCATAATGTTGAAAATCTAAATCCCAAGATTATGATAGTAGGAGGTTGGCCTTTGGGATGATTAAGTCAAGAGGTGGAACCCTCATGAATGGGATTAGTGCCTCTTAAAAGAGATCCTAGAGAGCTCTTTCACCCTTTCCTCCGTGTGAAGACACAGCATGAGGTAGTCATTTATGAACCGTGAAGCAAGCCCTTAACGGACAACAGATCTGCTAGCACTTTTGATCTTGGACTTCCTAGGCTCCAGACTGTAAGAAATACATTTCTGTTGTTTAAGAACCACCCAGTATATGGTATTTTTGTTATAGCAGCCTGAACAGACTAAGACAGAAGTCAAATACCTTATTCTATTATCTCAATAACTCTAAGGAATGTTTACTGATACAATTAAACCATATTGGATTCCCAGCTTAGATAGATTCAAAAGGACAAAACACAGAAGCATCACAGATTTAAACTCAGGGTATATCTGATACCTTTTCCATTCCTCTCATCTATAAAAGCCTCCTGCTTTTTGTGTATTGCTCAGAAGCCTGCTTATTTTCTCAGGCCCACCTCAAACCCATCTCTTCCCCTGGTCTTTCTCACTCAAACTCTGCTTCAGACAAGTGCTTCTTTGACCTTTCTTTCCTTTTCACTTACTGCTTCTAACAATAATTTTTACATTTGATTATATTTTAGTTATATTTTTTCCTAAGAAGGGACTAAATTTCCTTAAGAGCAGAAACTTTTTTGATCATTCAAAATACTGTATATGGGACTGGGAACTCAGAACAGATATTTATTGAAAAAGATTTCTCCAGACATAAGTGGTGCTTAAAAGGGGAAGTAAGTTCTTTCATCCTGTAATCATTCAGAAAACAGTCGCATCTTTCTTGTCCTTTGTTATCAGGCATTTGGGCAGAACACCTACTAAAAATGATTATTAATAACTTGAGATATTGGAAAAATGTCCTGGTCACATAGTATAGAGAAAAGGATTAGAATTATGGCTATGGCATTGCTTCTCACCAGCTCCATGAACTTTAACAACTTTCTCAGCATTATCAAGTCTCAAATGCATTATATACAATGGTGCTAATGGTGATATCTTTATGTGGACTTTTTGATGTTAAATGAAAAGATATATGAAAAAGTACTTAGTGTAATGCCTTGTGAAAAGTGAATACTCAGTTTTTTCTGTTGTTTTTTTGTTTGTTTTCCTTTTTTTTTTTTTTTTTTTTTTCGGTACGTGGGCCTCTCACTGTTGTGGCCTCTCCCGTTGCGGAGCACAGGCACCGGACGCGCAGGCTCAGAGGCCATGGCTCACAGGCCTAGCCGCTCCACGGCATGTGGGATCTTCCCGGACTGGGGCATGAACCCGTATCTCCTGCATCGGCAGGCGGACTCTCAACCACTGTGCCACCAGGGAAGCCCCTTGTTTTTGTTTTGTCAAACACTGTGAGTGTATTATCTGTATTCAACAAGAATACTATAAAATATATCTTAATCATAAGTGAAAGGTCCAAGTGAGCTAGGAAAAGTGTAGTAGGTAGTATTTATTTAATGGTTATTATGAGTCAGACACAGTGTTAGACAATTTAAGTAGTAATGCTTCTTATAACTTGAAAAACTACTTGCATCTTCATAGCAATATTATGAAGTACTAATAGTTAATTTTATTGATGAGGAATTGAGAATTTAAGTAACTTGCTCAAGGCCATAAACCTAATAGAATTAATCAAACAAGACTCATAACGTTTAAACATAAAATCAATTTTATTTCTGTTTCCTACTGTCCCTTTAAACTATCCCAGTGGATATAGTACTTCCATTGCCCCAGGAGAAAAACTGGACAGAAATGAGATTTTTTGGTCATGGTAGATAGTAGACAGTCCAGGTCAGTTTGTTTCACAAACAATTTATTAATTAAAAATACCCACTCCCATGTAATCATGAAAGCTTCCAACTTGATCAAAGGTAAAACTTCTTTCCATCTTCTCTGGCTACAACCAGGGAAGTTACTTCAAGGAAGGGGCTGTGGTCAGCCTCACCTCTCTTGCTCACTTCCTCCCCCACCTTATATCTACAACCTTGAACCCCTTCAAGATAACAAGAAACAAGCTAAGGGAGGAGAGTTAGTTAAAGGATGTAGGAGAATTAATTTTTGACTGGTACTGTTGTAAATTGGCTTTCTGTTCTCTGGCCTGGGGGATGTTTAGCGTTCCTTTTTTTGGTTTGACACTTCCATGGAGTCTTTGGAGATCATTTCTACCACTTCCACATGTCATTGTTGTTGTTTGCTCAGCTACAGGTTCCTAAATCTGAGCAAGTGCACTCTATTCTGAAGATCAGTTACTCTTTCCTCAGCAACTAGGAATTCAGTCATGTCACTTATTAGCTGTGCCAACTCTAGGTTGCATAGACGTATCCTAGCACATCAGCAACTCTTCTTCACAGTGCCACGAAAGCTGCTAGCTAGCTTATCCTTAGGCTGCGGATTTCCTAGGCAGGAGCAAGACACTAACTCAGTATGTCTTATAACTACTTGGGATACGTATCAAACTCTCTGAATGGTGAAAGACAAGTAGCTACTCCCACCTCCTGCCTGCGTGTGTGTGTATGTATATAGGGTGAGTTGGGGTGAGGGGAAGGTATTAATAACATATCAGCAGTTTTATCCAAAATTATCTCCATAAGGATCCCCTAGCACACCCCCTCCACCACTTCCAATGTACAACATTACACTTCTATAATCTTAGTGTGGGTGTACTGTTCAAAAGCTACTAAACTATTTTAGGTTACGTCTTTGCAAAATTTATATATGGTTGATAAATTCCTTTGAAATGGAAAATTTAAGACATGGAGTTTAAATTGAACCCATGCCTGTCTGTGGTCATGCTCTTTCCACTTTATAGAGAAAACTAGGTCAAAGGATAGTTTGAGGAGATTGCTTAGTCTAGGTTCAGAGTGATTTCTGAAATATAGGTATTATTTAACCAGTCAGAGAAGGCAGCAATCATTCCTTTTTGTATTTCCTGTGGTCAAATCCAATTATACTTTATTTCCAGCCCCATTATGTAACTATAAACAATATATTCTTTAATGGGATCAATAACAGGAATTGCAAAAATGGGGTCTCCCCAAACACAAGATTTCAATTGTAAGAATATCAAAAAACAAAAGCCACAAGACTTATAAATTAGACAATAATACAGGGAAATTGGCTGCATTCTTGAGAAGGTACCGTATGGATGAATCCACAGCTGTGGTGGAAAAAAAGTAATGAAAGAAAAAAAGTAAGAGAAAATATACAACGATGCATTTAGGATAGATTTTTAAACTGTTCAGGGAATTGTTTCTTCCATTCTCATGTATTCTAATATGGCAGATTCCAGAAGACATTAAGAGTAAGGACAGGGGAGTCAAGATGGCAGACTAGGAGGGCGCAGAATTTGCATCTCTGCACAGCTAGGGCACCTACCAAGCACCAGTGGGGGACCACAGACACCTAAGGTGATGGGAGGAACCCCCAGCATGGGTAGGATGTGGGACGTGGTGGGGAGTAGGGGGGGAGGAGAAATGGAGGCGGTATGGAACCAGTGCCCCTGAGAGGTGGCTGGAGAAGGGGAAGGGATCCCATGCCCAGAAGGGGAAAGGGGGGGGACCACTGGGAGGGCAGAGAATCCAAAGGGAGTGTGACCAGCATTTCCCCTGCCCACTTGGGCCCCCGAAAGCCAGCCGAGATCCCGGAACTGATCCTCTGCCCACCGAGGCCCCCTCCAGCCGCACGGGTCCTGAGGGGAGTGGGAGGGAGGAAAGGGGGAACAAAAGTAAAGACCGGACCTATGGGACCAGCACCCCTGAGGGGCGGCTGGGGGAGAGAAGGAGTTCCTACACCCAGCGGGACCCACCCACAGGTAGGGGTCCAGCAGCGATGGGGGAGATGCTCAGTGGGGCAGAGGAATGGAAGGGAACACAGCCAGCGCTTTCCCTGCCCACTTGGGCACCGGGGAGCCTACTGGGCTCCCAGGCTTAATCCTTTGCCTTCAGAGCCTCCCTCTTGCCACACAGAGTCCAAGCCCCACCCCTAAACCCCCACCCAGGGCCCTACCTCTATACTCAGATAACCCCTCTGAGACCCCCTCCAACTGCGCTGGGCCTAAACCCCACCCACGCACCCTCACACAGAGCCTTACCAGGAAACTCCAGAACTCCACACTCCTGAGGCCCCTCCCTGGATGTGCCACCTCTCCCCTTCTGTGCAGGTCCTAAGCCTAAACCCTGCCCCATGCTTAAATGTCACCACGCCCCCCAGGCCCTGCCCCACCCTAAACCCCACCCCTGTCTAGATTCCAGGCTCCTGCCTAAACACCACCCCCCATAGCCAAGGCCTTTTCTGGCCTTTTATTTTCTTTTTCTTTTCTTTTTTTTTCTTCTTTTAGGTTGGGGTTTTGTTTTTCTTGTTGTTGATTCATTTATATTTTAATTTTTTCTAATAAACCTTTTATATTTCTAATTTTATTTTATTCTTTATACTTTGTTATTGTTCTGCTCCTTTTGGCTTGTTCCCCCCCCCCCCCATCCCCTACCTGCCTTTTCTTCTCTTTTTCTCTGTTGTGGTTTTGTTTTACCTTTTTGCAGCTGTTTCAATTATATTTTTATTTTTCCTAAAATATTTTTTATCTTTCTAATTTTATTTTTTATTCTTTGTTATCGTATTTCTCCTTTTTTAAAAAATTTTGTTTTTTTTTTTACATAGCAGGTTCTTATTAGTTATCCCTTTTATACATATTAGTGTATATATGTCAGTCCCAATCTCCCAGTATGCATGGGTTTATTTCTGGGCCCTCTGAGTAGTATGGATATTGTAACAATATTCATTCTTCTGATCCATGAGCATGGAATATTTTTCCATTTATTTGTATCTTCTTCAACTTCTTTTATCATTGTTTCATAGTTTTCATTGTACAGATCTTTCACCTCCTTAATTAAGCTTATAACTAAGTATTTTATTTTTTGATGCATTTGTAAATGGGATTTATTCTTATTTTCTTTTTCAGTTAGTTCATTGTTAGTGTGCTGAAACACAACTGATTTTTGTATGTCGATTTTGAATCCTGCAACTAAACTGAATTTGTTTTTTAGTTCTAATGGTTTTGGTGTGTGTATGTGTACGTGTGTGGAATCCATAGAGTTTTCTGTATATATAATTATTTCACGTGCACACAGAAGCAACTGTACTTCTTTTCCTTCTGATTTGGATGCATTTTTTCCCCTTAATTCCTCTGGCTACGACTTCCAGTACTTTGTTAAATAGAAGTGGCAAAGTGAGCATCCTTGTCTTGTTCCCAATCTTAGAAGAAAAGCTTTTAGCCTTTCACCATTGAGTGTGATGTTTTCTATTGGCTTGTCATAAATGACCTTTATTATGCCGAGGTACATTCCCTCTATACCCATTTTGTTGTGAGTTTTTATCATAAATGAATGTTGACTTTGTTCAAATACACTGTCTCTCTCTATAGATATGATTTTTAGCCTCCATTTTGTTGTGGTTGTGTATCACATTGATTGATTTGTGGATATTGAACAGTTCTTACATGCCTCAAATAAATCCCCCTTGATCATGGTGTATAATCCTTTTAATGTATCGTTTAATTCAGTTTGCTAATATTTTATTGAGGATTTTTGAGTCTATGTTTATCAGGGCTATTGGCTTGTAATTCTCTTCTCTTGTGGCATTCTTGTCTGGTTTTGGTTAGAGTAATGCTGGCCTTGTAAAACGAGTTTGGGATGTTCCCTCCTCTTCTATTTTTTTGGAGGAGTTTGAGAAGGATTGGTATTAATTCTTCCTTAAAAGTGTGGTAGAATTCACCAGTGAAGCCATCTGGTCCTGCACTTTTATGTACAGCTTTTAATGTGTCAGTCATACCTTAATAAAGTGGTTTAACAAAGTAGGCAGAAGTTCTGAATGAACATCTCACCAAAGAAGCTAAATAAATAGCAAACAGCCATGAAAAGATGCTTAATATCATATGCCATTAGGAAACTGCAAGTTAAAACAACAGTGTGATGCTACTACACACCATTAGAATGACTAAAATCCAAAACATTGCCATCACATGCTGGAGAGGACGTGTAGCAAGAGATTCTCTCATCCATTGTTGGTGGACATGCAAAATGGTATAACCACTTCGGAAGTTAGTTTGAAATTTTCTTACAAAGCTAAATAGGCTTACAACCCAATCTAGTAATTGAGTTCCTAGGTATTTATCCAAATGGGTTGAAAACTTGTGACCACAAAAATATCTGCACATAACTGTTTATAGCAGATATATTCATAGTTGCCTAATGCTGCAAGCAACCAATATGTTCTTTAAAAGGTGAAAGGATAAACAAACTGTGGTGAATCCATAGAATGAAATAGTATTCGAGAATAAAAGGAAATGAGCTATCAGGCCACCAAGAGACATGGGGGAATCTTTCGTACATGTTACTAAGTGAAGTCAGTCAGAAAAGACTCCATACTGTATGAATCCAACTATATGGCATTCTGGAAAAGGCAATACTGTAGAGATAGTAAAAAGATCAGTGGTTTCCAGGGTTCTGGAGGGAGAAGAGGAATGAATAGGTGGAGAAAAGGGTATTTTTAAGGCAGTGAAACTATTCTGTATGACACTACAATGGTGGATTAATGATATTAGGCATTTATCGAAACCCATGGAACTGAACAACACAAAGAGTAAACGCTAATGTAAACTATGGACTTCAGTTAATATATCAATATTGGTTCATCAGTGGTAACAAATACACCACATTAATGCAATGTATTAATAATATGGGAAACTGAGCAGGGGAGAGAGAGAGTATATGAGAAATCTCTTTATTATTTGGTAAACATAAAACGTCTCTAAAAACTAAAGTCTATTCATTCCTCCAAGGAATATGGAACTTTCATAATTGCTCTAGAATAATCAAGATTCACAAAATTGAAATTCTGGCATCAAAGAGGAATTGAGGAATATTTGCTGGATAGGATTCCAAAATGTTTGCTGCAGTGTTACTATCCCATGCAATAAATAATAGTTTTTTAAAGATTTATTTATTTTATTTATTTTTGGCTGCATCAGGTCTTAGTTTCAGTACACAGGATCTTTGTTGCGGCACGTGGGCTTTTCGTTGTGGAGCACGGGCTTCTCTCTAGTTGTGATGTGTGGGTTTTCTCTTCTCTAGTTGTGGTGTGCAAGCCCAGGGTGCGTGGGCTCTGTAGTTGCGGTGTGCGGGTTCCAGAGTGCGTGGGCTCCGTATTTGTGGCACGTGGGATCTAGTTGAGGTGCGTGAGCTCAGTAGTTGTGGTGCGTGGGCTTAGTTGCCCCGTGGCATGTGGGATCTTAGTTCCCTGACAAGGAATCGAACCCTCGTCCCCTGCATTGCAAGGTGGATTCTTTACCACTGGGCAACTAGGGAAGTCCCAGTAAATAGTATTCTTAATATCAGCTCTGGATGATCAAACAAATTGACTTTGATAACTTACTTCTTTATTTGGCAAATTTACCTCTGTGGAACCCCTCATTCTCTGATGAAAAATAAATCAGTCACTCACTTATGCTAGTCATAAATAAGTCCTTTTATATTTTCTCACAAGTTTCCTATTTGAGGATATGGCAAATGGGACATTTGGTTTTATCTGCTCATAAGGGTCATCTTCATAATGAGGCATCATTACTCATACTGAATGGCAGCCTCTGCTATTGTGTACAATGAGATTCTACTGCTCATTTGGAGTTTTTCGGTTAGTGAAATAAGGACAATAATTGATTATTGTGCTAATGTAATAAAACCACAATAATATATATCATTGGATACTTATTAATCATGTTACATACATCATTACACTTAATTTGCTGTATAAGCATATGAGATAAGAAGTATCATACACTTTTTTACTGCCTCAGAAAATTTAATAAGTTGTCCAAGGTCATACAGCTAGGAAGGGGTAAGTCCAAGTTGTTTTTTTTTTTTTAACATCTTTATTGGGGTATAATTGCTTTACAATGGTGTGTTAGTTTCTGCTTTATAACAAAGTGAATCAGTTATACATATACATATGTTCCCATATCTCTTCCCTCTTGCATCTTCCTCCCTCCCACCCTCCCTATCCCACCCCTCCAGCGGTCACAAAGCACCGAGCTGATATCCCTGTGCTATGCGGCTGCTTCCCACTAGCTATCTATTTTACGTTTGGTAGTGTATATATGTCCATGCCTCTCTCTCGCTTTGTCACAGCTCACCCTTCCCCCTCCCTGTATCCTCAAGTCCGTTCTCCAGTAGGTCTGTGTCTTTATTCCTGTCTTACTCCTAGGTTCTTCATGACATTTTTTTTTCTTAAATTCCATATATATGTGTTAGCATACGGTATTTGTCTTTCTCTTTCTGACTTACTTCACTCTGTATGACAGACTCTAGGTCTATCCACCTCATTACAAATAGCTCAATTTCATTTCTTTTTATGGCTGAGTAATATTCCATTGTATATATGTGCCACATCTTCTTTATCCATTCATCCGATGAGGGGCACTTAGGTTGTTTCCATCTCCGGGCTATTGTAAATAGAGTTGCAATGAACATTTTGGTACATGACTCTTTTTGAATTATGGTTTTCTCAGGGTATATGCCCAGTAGTGGGATTGCTGGGTCATATGGTAGTTCTATTTAAATAAACACCTTTTGTGTTAATAAATAAATAAATAAATCGCAGATGCTATAGAAAGTCTAGAGAATTAAGATACTAAAAAAAATTTATGTACAGTTAGGTTAAAAATAATTTCTAAGACTGAAATAAAGGCAAAAGCTATAGAAGAAAAGAGAAATAGATTTAACATAAAAGTAACTTTCTTGTGAGTTTTAAATACCATAAATACAAGTTTAAAGGGGAGAAATATTTATAAGAAACATGATAAAGGATTGTCGTAATACATAATGGACACTTACAGATCAATATGAAAAGAATGCAAACTTAAGTAGAAATTGGAGAAAGGGAAGAAACAGGTGTTTTAAAAAAAAGAATGAATACAAATTTTTAGTCAGTATATAATGAGTTCATTTGTTTTATGAAGAATGAAATAAATGTAAATTTAAATATGACAGTTTTCTCAGGAATTCTGTAAAGATATAAAAGTGTGATCACATCTAATATTAACAATAATCAAGAGAAATAATTATCACCATTTTTGCTGTAAAAGATACTTTGGCAATATATTACAGAAGCCTCCAAAATTTGTCAATATATTGACCCGAGAGTTATATTCCTAGGAGTTTAACTGGAAAAGTAAACACACAAATACACAAAAACATATGTTTAAAGTTCATAGTGCTATTTCTCTTAAATTAACACTTTGGCAACACCTACATCTCCAATAATATGGCTTATTTATAAGAATCATATATATTCAGAAACAGAAATGCTATTCATCCAATAAAAAAACATGTAGATTCTCTCTGGGTGATGTGGAAAGATATTTATAATATATTGTTAAATGGCAATTAATATATTTCTTTAGGCTGTAGCTATTGCTTCCCTCTTAAATGGTTGATAACATTTACAAGCTTTTCTTTCTCACATCTTCTATAGACCAATTTTAATCTTAGTATTCACTTTGGTACTATAAATTTTATGTAAATTTCTCATATATGATATGTCACCTTGAATTGATACCCTCTTGACTCTGAAGCACTATAGAGGTGATAGTCAGCAGCTTATTCTATGTTCCACTTCCCAAATATTGGTTGGCTGTATCATTTCTATGGTGTCCAGGCATATAACACTTATTCTACTCTCTTTTATATTTTTATTTTAAAAATTTTGTTCTATTCTCTTCATTCTAATCTTTATTTTTCTCTTTGTTTTAAAGTTATATATAATTTATGCCTACCACCAATACTTTTTCACTAGCTTTCAAGGTCACTTATTAGTTTTCTGAAGCTCATTCTTCAAGTTTGCTAGAGGAAGAACTCATAATAAAAACATTCCCTGATTTGTGGCAAAACCAAACAGTTTGTCTTTAACCTGTCTACCTGAATATTCGCTTGGCTCAGTATAAAGTCCTTGGGTTACACTTCCTTTTCTTAAGTATTTTGTGGCTTTCTCCCCATTATTTTCTGGCATTGAATGTTGCTGTGGGGAAATCTGAAGCATTCTGATATCTTTTTGCCTAAAAAGTGTCTTGAACTCCCTACAGTTAACCAAAAGTTTTCATTTATTCCTTTATATTCGTTGTGTGTACCAGGACATGTTGCAGTGTTAAATGTTGTGTTGATTTTTCCTGAGATATTACTTTCAATTTGAATATTGTCTTTTTTGCTGTTGTTGGTTTTTTCAAGAAAGCTTTAAAAAATATTATCTTTAAGTATTTGTTTTGTTACATTGTTTTAATTTACTTTTTAGTGTTATTTTTTCATTGATCTTTTTCTGTGTAGCCTTTTAAAAACCTTTATTTCCAATTTATTTTGACCACTTTGCATATTTTACCCCCAAAGTTTCCCACAGAATATAGTATCCTTTCTGTTCCCATAAATTTTGTCTTCCTTTTTATGATTAATTTTTCCACTTTTTTTCTGCATCTTGTGTATTTATATTTCTCCATATCCTAAATTGATGTTCTTTATTATTTGTAGTCCTTCTTCACCGAGGCAGTTTCTTTATAAAGATACTTAAGAAAATTAATGGTGAAATATTTGCTCACAATTTTTATGTGCTTCATAAAATGTTTTTCTGAAGTGTTCTTTTTTAAAAAAATTATGCTGTTCTTTTCCATCCTTTTTTCTACAATATATTTGTGTTAATGCTATACCAGTTTATTTGTTATTACTCCTCATTAAATAAATCATATATTTCTGGAACAATAATATATAGAAAGTATTGATGTATAGGGATACTTTTGTAGTCTTTTAGGCTTCACCTCCAAAGGGATCTTTTCTTCTTTACTACCACAAGAACAAAGAGCTTCCTTCAAATAATGTGTTTTTGGATTTTTTTTAACCTACTTGTGTTAAACTCTCCCCCTTAGCCTTTCTCAATGAAACAAAAAAAAGTTCCTGACAGCTTTTGCTGTTAGTCCTTCTCAATCTCATTCCTGCCTCTATTGTTACAGTGAAGTGATAATCTTTTGCAATCCAGAGTGAGTCCCTCACTTTCAAGAAATGTAATTTTTTCCTGACGTTTTCTGAGGTCTTCCACCACTAGACTAACCTTCCTCATCATGGAACATCATGGAGTTTTCTTTTTCTTTGTCCCTGAATGAGTATTTATATGGTTTCTAGAAGGAGAAGAGGAAAGATGCTGCCTTATACAAGACTATTTATAATAGTTTCCTGTTGTTGTCCTTAACAAGGGTTTACCAGCTATCTGTTTAAATTTACATTTGCTGGATTTAACTGATGCACAAACAGCAATTAGATACTTTATATTATATTCTATGAGTTATAAAATTGAAAATTTGGAGTTCAGACATCGTAAGTGGGACTGCCAGGTACTTCAACAACCTAACAAAAACATCTATGGCTACAAGATACTGATATTACAATATGTAGAAGAAGTGCGAATTTGACCTGAGGTTTCTTCAAGTAACATAGTTTATGGTTATTTCCTTATTATCTCCAAGTCAATCTCTTCCAAATATTCCCACCTTTCATTTTTATCTGATAGTCTTCTAGATGACTGAGCAACTCAAAATTGTATCTTCTCATAGCTCTCATATACTTCCAGAAGATTCCACTAACAACTGATAATTAGAGGTTTACAATCTGGTTCCAGTCATGACTTGACTGACAGAGAGAATGTTTAGTTTTTAGATACAGAGATCTGAACCAAAGAATATAGGGTTTAAACTTTTACATTAAAGAATTACATTATGTTTTTCCACCTTGGGATCAAATCCAACAATGAATGTGAAGGCATATCATGAGTCTGGCACAGAGAAAGAGCATCATAATTGTTCTCTTGTTTTTATTCTATATCATTATCATTCTTATTGTTATTCAGTAGAGAATAAAATAAGGGCTTTTGTCCCAAATAATTTTTCAGACTGAAAACACAAAGATGCTTTAAAAAATTTTATGCCAAATATTCAGTGTTTTATTAAGAGAAGAAAGGTAAGTATGAACGTATGATTGGCACTTTTTTTTTTTTTTTACTTCCAAGGTTGATAAGATGGTAGAACTTGATAAACAGAGAATATTTCTGGAATGAAACCAGGATCTGAGTCACTATAGTATTTTTGGCTCTTATTTACTCATCTCCAGCACATATGACATAGAATAAAATTTTAAAAAGCACCATCAATAAATACAAGTAGTGTTGGAAAACAAACATTTTCTCAGAGCAACCAAAGCATTTAATGAAATGAGATCTGTATGACTGTTTGGGAAATACAAATTTTGATAATTTTTCCCTAAAGCAATTTGGTAAGTTAAGAACCTTTAAAATGTCCATATCATTTTCAATTAGTATTGTTACTTAAATAAAAATTTATGAAGAAGATACCCAATGTAAAATTATTTATAATAAAATTGGGAAAAAACTAAATGCCAAATAATAAAGAAACTCTTAAAAATAGATAGTATACTCATGTAATAGAATGTCATGTAGTCATTGACAAAAATAATTTTAAAGTTTTTTCTATATCATTGATAATGTTTCACATTAAAATTTTAAGTAAAAGTGCAAGCTATATAATTTTTGTGCCACCAATTACATAAAATTAACATATATAAAGAGAAAACTTATTAAAGGAAATCCAGTAAAATATGAATGATATTTAATTCTAGATTGTGGGAATAATGATAGTATTTATATTCTTATTGTCTAATTTTTCTAAACTTTCTACAACCTGTATCTGTTTAGAATTATAATTTAAATTTTTTGATAATATAATAATAAAATGAGTATAATTTAAAGTATTTCAGACTGAAAGAAAGGAAATTTGTCCTGTGTTAAGCTTCCTTTCTTAGTAAATGTCAAGATATTTTAATGAATTTGTATTTTTCAAACATCTCATTTTACTCTGAGAAGTAAATTTCTCCCATTCTCTGAATTACCAAGCTATAATTACTTTGATCAGATTCTGAGCATTAAAAAGCTATTAAAGCTGTGGTATAACTTCCTCTCCTGTGACATTTAAACATATCCCTCCTATTATCTTTGAGGTATAATCCACCTTGTCAGGAGAACTGATCAGATTCTTACATAAAATGTTTCATATATTAGTATATTCCAAGTCATATTTAATATGAAGAGACTTTGACTTGCTTCGTGGTCAACTATGAACCTTTTCACCTACTTATCAGTGTGTATAAAGTCTTTGCTCAGGTTATGTTGTTTCTCTAATATTTTCAAAAGTTCTGTGATTTTAAAGAATTAACTATATTTGTATGAATCTAGATATATTTAGCAAGTTATACTGGGTTTTTCTGTAAATAAATAGAATCTCCTTACTTATGGCCCTTAAAGTTCCAAGTGCTTTAATTCCTTCTCTTAAAGGGATATCAATATTATTAGTTACTTATTGTTTATTTTTTTTTTAAATTGCATGAGCAATTATACATACAATGTATAAGCACTGGTTGATTCTGTGCGTGTTACAAGTAGAATGGGACATAGAAGCAGATTTTCAAAAGCACATAATTAAGGACAAACATAGTTAACTCAAATATGAGGTAAACTGTGATGAGAGCTATAATAAAAGAACTAATAAGTTGCTTTGCAAATATAGGGATGAGGGCTTCCCTGGTGGCACAGTGGTTGAGAGTCCGCCTGCCGATGCAGGGGACACGGGTTCGTGCCCCGGTCCGGGAAGATCCCACGTGTTGCAGAGAGGCTGGGCCCGCGAGCCATGGCCGCTGGGCCTGCATGTCCGGAGCCTGTGCTCCGCAGCGGGAGAGGCCACAGCAGTGAGAGGCCCGCATACCGCAAAAAAAAAAAATTATATATATATATGGATGGAAGAAGTTATTTCTAACTGAATGGATGCCTACAGACTTCTTCCATAGGCAAGATGTCTCATTTAAAGGGATGGATGTCTCATACCTTGATAACCAATGAAGGTGACTGCAACACAGTGGAAATGGGATTTATACTAGAGAATAGTTTGTGTATAGACCAGTTAATTTTGCTGTTTAGCAGCCTGCATTCTAATACTAGGAATCCATTTGATAAGAGCTAGTTCTAGTCACAATGAAAGAGCACAAAGCCATCTCCACTGCTGGAAAACAAAACAAAGATCTCCTAATAAATTGGGGATGGTGGCTACAGCTTTATGTGTGAAGGATGCAAGTTTGTTCACTGGGTTGATGGCTCCATTTGTCAGACACTATTGGTAGTATTGCATTGACCTAATTACGGTCATCTATAATTGCACGGCTCACAATGTCATCATGACTTCAATGGAGTTTTCTAAAAGTTAAAGGAGACAATATTCAGTAATCAATATTATATTTTAGGAACACTATCTAATTAAATTATCCTTGCTAAATAGAGGATGCCTTTGTACTGATTAGGTCATTTTTGAAGTCGGATTCCTCAGTTAACCATTACACTAACGCTGAGCAAGGAGACTGAGGCTGATGATTCTTTTTGCCAAATTTCTGAACTTAATCGGTTCATGATGCAATCTCAGGTGTACATTTTAATTTTTCTTTTATTCTGCCTCACACTTAGCTCCAGTAAGGGATAAGGGCATAAGAGTCCTGGTCATGCCTCCAAACACAGCCATATAATCCGTTAATATAATCTGTCCAGAGCCAGCTAAATGAAAGTTCAAGAAAAATGGAAAAATGGGTTTCAGAAAATAGCTGACTCCAGGAAAGCTAAGGTTAAAGGAAATGCATTTATTCTGAAAAGCGTCAATTAATCAGGACTCTGTCTATTTTATTAAAAGCTCTTTCGGTAAAAAGCAACAGAAATCCATTTAAACTAACTTACGTATAAAAGGGAATTTATTTTAAGAACAAGGAAGTATGCCCTAGTCACACGAGGACTGATACCAGGAAATGAGAAAATCAGGCATGAAGGCAGGTTTTCTCAATCTGTATGTCTTTCTGTATCACTTCCTAATTATCTCTTGCTTTTGCCTCTGTATTGAGGTTCAGGCTGCTCTCTGTGAGTGTGATTTGATGTGCACATGATGAAAGTTGGCCATACTGCAGTGACAGTGTGGGTTATAAATTTGTTTTTCTTCCAAATTCAAGTGGTATTAGACACTGACATGTGTGACGTAATCCCAAATTTTTGGAAGATCCTAACTGACACAGTGGGAATCAAGTATCCACCCCATGTGCTTCCAGATATGACCAGTTGCACAGTCTCACATAATATAAGCAGAGCTGCAGATGTGGGGAGTTTCTACAGAAGTCTCCCTTCCTTGAGAAACTATGCTTGCAAGTTTCTATCATACTGCTCTAGTAAGGACTTTTCTTGAGGAGGAAGAAAATTTACATGAGATGTTAAACCTCATACAGCACGTAAGTGGCAAAACTGGAATCAGCCTTAGGTCTGTGTCACTCCAAAGCTCCTTTCCATTGCTAGATTCACAGATGAAAGAAATGTACTAAAGTTTGTTCTTTTCTGCTAATTTTAAGAGAAAGATGGTTCACAATGGTACAGGTAACAGAGACACTTCAGGAGAAATTTTACAGTGTGAGGAAAAATTTTTTGAACATCTTTGAGAGCACAATGAAGGCTAGACTCACACTAAAACTGTGGAGCCATGGAAATGTGCTGCCCAGAATCTTGCTGAATAGAGTATAGGAGACCAGTGCCCCTCCTTGAATCTACCTCTGAGTTTTCACAGGAGACAGACTTTTCCATTACTCTTCCCAGTTCATGACTGAGCACAGGAGGCAGGTAACCAGGGGTGTTCATTCCTCCAGGAGGGGGGCCTCATGTAATGGTCAACATTGACCTGATAACGCCATCAGCCAAAACATCCCTAGAACTGTGCTTCAGCCTGAAACTCTTCCTATCTGGTATTCCTTCCTGTTCTCTCCTTTCACAGGTGTCAAGCCTGCATTTCAGTCTGGAGGCTCTCCTTGCCTACACCTTCCTTCTCCTCGCCACCCTTCACATGTGTTGCCTGTGAACATGATGATACAAAACTTTTAGAAGAATTATAAAAAGGAAAGGAAAGAAAGAAGTATTAAAATTAAAGGTAGAAGCAATTGGAAAATGAATTAAAATAGACTTCTTTCCATATTGTTTATGGGAAGTTATAGGACTTTCCACTGATTTCATTTGAATTTTTAGAATAGCATTTATTGTTTTCCCTCTTGAGGGAAACACATATATAGCATATATAGCATATGTCAAAAGAATAATAATACAGAACTTTAAAGCTACAAAATAAAATTAACTCATGAATTACTATTGTTAAATTTTAACATATTTTCCAGTCTTTTTGTTATGATTTTTATTTTTTTCTAAATTGGGATTAAATTCAATGAACTATTTGGATCTTTTTCATTTTACTAATCTTACGGTATCAGCATTTCCAATGTCATTAAATCTATATTTTCAATTGATAACATAGGTTTATACTAAGGATCTTCTAATAATTTTTCATTATATCCCTCTTTTCATTCTTAGTGACCCTTCTGGACAAAAGGTGCAAGTAGGGGGTATGATTGTAAAAAAGATGAAGATAAAGCTACTGGAATGGGACACACCAATTTTTGGTGTTAAAGGGAAAGCAACGACCTGACATCATGAGTAAGGGTGGGGTGAGGGTGACCTAAAGAAGCTAGAAATATGGAGGTAGGTGAGACATTAATAACCTTTGTCTTTCAGAACTGCCCTAAAGTCTTCCTCCCCAAGGAAAGTGCCCTGGTGAGGCTCTCCCAGGTAGTAGCAAGTATCTTAAATATAACTGATTGCTGGGTCTGCTGTCCCCCTCCAGATGGCTCTGGCCATGATTTGCCCACCAGTTCCCTTAACGTTACTAAGAAAGTCTATTGGAAATAGCAAGGATGGCCCTCATTTCTTTACTGCCCATGCAAAATACCTCCTGATGGTCCCCCCCTCCCCAGACACAGTCATTCTGAGAGTCAAACAAATGTCTCCTCCCCAACCCCCAGTATATGAACTAACAAGACAGATTTAGACTGACTACCCTAAGGTGGTCCCTCCAAAAATAAGGACAAAAGTCAATTATTGGAACTGATTTGGGAACCCTAAAGCCTACAGCCAGTGGGGGGGCCACATTAGAAGCACTGTCTACCTGTACATCCTGGGTTAATTATAAACAACACTTTCTTTCCAGGGGGTATCCTGTGTGCCCCTGAGACTTTGCTTTCTGTGAGGGAATCAGGCAGTATCTTGTCTCCCTCCAGAGAACAGAGTGATTTTTACCTTCCTCAGCCCTGGAAGGCCTTCAGGTAAGCCTGACTGATTAGGCTTGTAATAAGTGATAGAATTGCCCTAGACACCCTTTCTGTGGGTCAGGATGGATTCCGTACAATTCTCAATGCATCTTACTGTATCAAGATTAATGCCTAGGCCAAGTGGAAAAGTCAATACAGAATTTGAGGAGGAAGCCCCTTGATTTTCTAAGAGGGACACTAATGGTTTATGAGCTTTGTTCAGCTGGGACCCTTGGAGGTATGGCTGAGCTCAATTCTGGATTTTGTTTGTTTTATACAAATTTATATAAGCCACTTAAGGTACAACAGCTTAGGGATTTTTTTTTTTTTTAGCTTAAGAACCTTGACAAGCAGCTTGAACGTCTTTTTTGGGCTGTTTGGGTTGTGGGATTTTACTTTCCTACATTGGAAAATACCACTATGCCAGAGCTAGCTGTTGGTTAACATGGGTCTATGTGGTGTCGATTCTCAACCGGTTCATTCTATGGCTGTGTCTAGATTTCTTTCTGGCACTGGTGCTCACACATCAGGGAAATTCCTATTATCTCAGAAGATACCAGGAAGATATTTTCTTAAGGTAGTGACTCTTCAAAATTGGATAAATAAGTACTCTCAAATGATACAAAGTTTCAGCTGTCAAAGTGCTTCCAAGGGATGAATAAGGCTTTCAAGTTTTTCCGGCCTGGGAAATGAGGCATTGTCAGCGGGGTTCTGCCAGTATTTTGCTGAGTTTCTTTTTAAGGGGAAAATTGGGGGGGGTCTTCAAAAGTTTCTTCATTATTTTCCTTTCAATTGATTTATCATTTATGTAAATTTATATAAATTTATAAATTTCTGGAGGTGAGAAAGGGATTATCAAGTTGCCGTCTTAACCAGAACTGAGGTTAACCACAGTTAACCAGAATCACACCATGTCACTAAATATTATATTGAAAGAAGCAGGTGGAATCTACTGTCCTGTGAAGTGGTATCATGTGTGAGTAAGGACCCCTGCCAACATAATCACTCCTTTCTTAGTCTGTTAATGGCATGCCATTCTGGATCTCTAGAGAGCTACTGAAGTAAGACTTTTCAGAGCTGTGACCAGATTCAGTGAACTAAAAACCACAACCTGTGTTCTGTTGAAGGGCGGGGGGGTGGGGTGGGGGCGGTGGGGCTTGTACCTCTCCCAGGTATTGACAATCAATTTTCATGATAACGACTATTTACTGAGTACCTCATACTTGCTTATTTCTGTAATAATCAAATTATATCCATCATTTTTCACTCCCCATAACACTTATTATGATTCTTGTTTTGCACATAAGGAGACAGGCTCGAAAATAAGCCATTTACTCAAATCATACAGTTTGAAGTGGTAGAACTAAGATTTGAATGAGAAAATTTCTGGTTCTCAAATTCATGCTATTTCTATAGGATAATGTAATAAAATACGTAAACTACTAATAATCTAGCCAAAGATCTCACTTTAAATAGATTTGTACCCGTTGTGGCAAGCATTCTTGATATGACTAAGAAAATTACAAATACACATACTCATACCCTGAGAAAGGATAGAAGCAGGACAGTAAATGAAGGAAATAAAGAAAGGGAAAAAGTTCAAAGTATTGAATATATACTCATCAGTCTGGATATCTGGAAACTGAGTATCCCAGAGGGGACAAGGTCAAGTAGATACTTCATAAATATTAAGTGATGATGACACTAGAAATTTTTATAATCTGGGAAAGTTTTGAAGTCACAGTCTATAGTAAGTGACTGTTATGTCAAGTATTCAGAAAAACTAAATTAAATTAGGCTTGTGACTAAAAGTTACCAAGGATAGAAATAGTAGAATTTAGTAGGCAGCAACAAGAAAAGCAAAAAAGCTAGAAGAATGTTTCATAGTCTTGGACATCCAGCTAAATACTATAATTAAATTAGTCCTGTTTTACTTTACTAACTTTTTAGGTTTAGATTCTCAGAGACTGAGCCCTTGAACTTATTTGTAGTGTTCGTGGAAATGTCTGCCGCTTAAGGTTTACGAGTACTGACATTCTGAAGTGAAGACAAACCTATTTCATTAGTTTTGAAAGACGGATTTCAGTGATTGTTATTTGATTTAAAGATAGTGGAACCGGGGTATATAAAATAATAAGAATATTTTATAAAACAAAGAAACTAATAAAACATAAGACAAACTAATAACACGTAAAAAGAAAACTAATTTAAGTTACATGATTCTGAAGATTTAATGATTAAGGAACACAGAAACTAAAGAATTCCTCCAGAGATATAAATAAATAAGAAAACTGTATCTTCCAAAACTTTGAATATTAGCATGAATTGCTCAAACAGAAACTAAAGTTAGTAATGATATTAGTTGAATACTGCTTAAATTGTGCCCCATAACAATTGATCAGTTCTGACTTGAAGTTTAAGCTTTTTGGGGAGGTAAAGTCACTAACTGTATTCTTACATTTGGTGCCCTAGTAATTACCTAATACAATAATATTTGGGTACATTTCCCATCTCATTTCAAATCAATTTTTAAAAAATTATTCATCACAATAATCCTGTATAATATTTATTTTCCATTTTATAGATGAGCAAACTGTAGTTCAGAAAGAAATAACATGCTATAACTCAAAAAGTAGAAATCAAATTTGCCTCTTTTAATTCCCAGCCCCGATATTCCTTCCATCTCACCACAATATTTTCCAATTGTTGTTTCTGGCTATTATGAATAATACTGTTAAAAACATTTGTGTACATGTCTTTGAGTGAGCGTACATTATCACATTTCTTAAGTATACATCTAGAAGTGGAAATGCTGGGTCAAATAATACTTTCCCGAGGACTCCATCCATCACTACTTATTTTATGAGGCCTTTCCATTCTTTGTCATGAAAACATGAATTACTCTTCACCTGTATGAGCTCCAAATATTGTTTAAATCTTTGCCTTTCAGTGGTCCTTTTCAATGACTTTGGGTAATTTCTTTCCATACACGCACAAATCTATACTAAGACAAAGACATGAGGGGACCCTCTGCAGATCTCCAGTGCTATCTCTGTGTTCTTGTTCCTCTAGTACATTTCCCCATGAACTTGAACAACCTTGCCTGACTTCTGATCTCTTCTCTACTCAACAAAGATGCTAAGGTTTGTTTGGGTTCCTCTGCTCTGTAATTCCTACAGGGATCTGCATCCAGACAATAAACCGTAGAAAATATAGGATTCACCTTGTTTATTTGTGCTTCTTCTATTAGAAATCATAGTCTTCTGCTGTTGGCTACCCAAATCTGAAAATTGTTGTTCTATATATTCTTTTACTGGTTTTCTAATTTTTTGAGGTGGAAGGGTAAATGTAGCTCCCAGTTATCATACTGTGATAAGAAGCAGAAATCTCTGAGTTTCATCAATTTAAAGAGTAGGTTTGAAGAGTAGACGGAAGCTCAGAAAGTATACTCATCATTCATCACTCCCCTACTCAAAGACAGATCTGTCAGCAGAACACAGCCTTTCCGGCTCAAGGTGTTTGAGAACAACTTCTGAAATGTTTAAAACAAAGGTCATATAAACAGAAGGTAGATTATTGATTACCATGGGCTGGGGGTAGGAGTATGGGGTTTCTTCTTGGGTCGCTGAAAATGTCCCGGAATTAGATAGTGTTGATGGCTGTACAACTTTGTAAATATACTAAGAACCACTGAAATGTGCACTTTAAAAGGGTGAACAATAGCTATGTGACTTGTATCTCAATAAAGCTATTTTTAAAATGTGAATGGATTTAAAGTCTAATCAAAACACAGGTGTTTGCCACACTGGATTAAAAAATAAGATCCAACTATATTCTGTCTATAGGAGATGCATGTTATATACAAAAGGTACAAATAGGTTGAAAGTAAAAGGATGAAAAAAAAGATATACCATGTGATAGTAAGCTACTATTATTTTGCATTTTTATAGCTATTAGTCTTTATTAATACATCTAATTGAAAGAAATAAAATTCCTTTGAAATGTCCTCTAATGCAGACTTTTCACAGGTACTATTTCAATACTAGGTCCTTTGCTCTCCATCTCAAGCCCAGGAGACTGCGGTTAGAAGATGTTTTCCCATTTTCCTGCTGTAAGCCAGTGTGTAATAGGCATCCTTTGGTTTGTTAGGTCAAAGAATGGTGACTCTCCTCAGAGTGAGGACATTCTGGAATCCTCATGGTCCATGAAGCTTGTTTGTCTATGTCTTACCTCCCTCTGCTCCTCTTGATTCCAAACCTCCAGGGACAGGGTTTCCAGTCTGATACACCCTCCTGTAAAGCTAACCACAGAGTATCTTCACAGTCACCAGGCCGATCTTGTCCTTGGTCAAGCCTCTCTTCAAGGGCAGGGCTAATGGAGATGTGTCAGCCCATCAACACCTGCGTGGCATGTAGCAGTCTCACCTGGATTTTAAGAAGCAGAGCTCTAGAGGATGGAATTCTGAAATCAGGCTGCATACATGGTTGGATTCTCTTCCTAGTTTGCAGAGAGCCATGTCTAGCTGTATTCGCATAAGGCATAGGACTACTTCATAGCCCTAAAAGTGAGGACTAAAGGGGAATATAGAGGTGAAATTACATGATTAACTGATAGTTCTATAGTCATAGAAGTCATGCTGATGCATTGCTTACTGAGAATACAAAACATTTCTTAACTGATTTGAAAAACAGTCGAAAATTATGAACACAGTGACAGACAAGATATATATTTGTAGTTCCCAAACTGGCACATATGAGAAGCCAGCTTAGAAATGTTGTATAAGGGGAAGGCTCATATTCTAGCCACTCGGTGACTCCCAATTGGGTTGTCTTTGGGTCAGTCCTTCAGCTGGCTTTTCTCACAGAAAATGTTTAATAAAATCATTTGGGAAGCATTTCATGAAAGTGTCATGGGGATTATAACTCTCCCTGAGCCTGTATCAGCAGGATAGATGCATTTGGAAACAGCTGAAATATTGTCTGCCAGCTTTTCTCTGTATCCATACTGAGTGTATTTGTGCTTATGAAATTCTTGATAGGAAGCTTTAAGATAAATTGAATAAACTGGCAAAGACATCCTGTGAACCTGAGTAGAATGGGTCAGTTGTACTCCTTTAAGTCACATTTGCTTGAAAATATCTAGGCAAGGCAGAGGAACATAAATATAGTGCCCTTCACTTACTAACGTGATGTTCTTGAGCCATGGTTGGTAGACGTAAGGACAGGTAGAGCAAAAAGGAAAGGTTGAGTACTAAATGTGGCTAGAGTTTTTAGGTTTCAGCATGTAATCCTACCTACTTCAGAGCCTGGGCTGTCGATCAAATTTTCTAGATCTAAATCTTGTATGACCTTGAGCTAGTACCTAACTCTCCAAACTTCATCAGTGTAATAAGGATGATAATAGAATTACCTCATAGGGTTGTGGGAGGTTGAAATGATCTAATCACATGTAATACAACACAGGGCCTGCTTCATAGTGAATACTCTTAAATATCAGATATTGTTGTTGCTGTTATTATGTTATTATTCTAGATCTGTAATCCCTAATTTAAATTTCTGATATCCAAAAAGCTCTGAAAATCAAAATGTTTTTCATAAATTTGGCACAAAGTCATTTGGTAGCAAAGTTTGACGTGAGATGATGTAAGGTTATTTGTAGATTTTTTATTCCCATTTGATGTGTATGTCCATTAATATGAAAGTTTTTGATTATAGGATGCTGCCCCAGACCTCACTGGGAGTGTTCAGTAATATGTACCATATCAACTTTCTAAAATTTGAAAAATTCAGAATTTTGAAGCCCGTTTATCTTCAAGAGTTTAGATAAGGAATGGTTGACCTGTGTCTTCATTATTATTACCATCACTGAAGGTCACAAAGTTAATTATCTTTCCTTAGACAGCAGGGAAAAATTAGAAATAGGAAATAGATCCAGTAGAGCTATATCCAATAGAATAACCTATTGGAAAATGGTGCCACCAATAAGTGAGAGGTGAATAGCCAACACTGCATTTAATTACAGTCCTTGCCTAACAGTGGTATATTCTGAATCAAATGTCTAAAAAAGGATTAAAGATAAAACAGAGTTAAAATATTAAAAAAGAGAACTTAAAATGGCTGCTCACAATTTATTGCATCCTTTGAAAAATGGGTATTATTTTACAAATATATAGTCAAATTAATATTTTTTCCTATTCAGCTCATGATGGAACATATTGAGGGGCAGAGCTGAATGGAAAATCAGTAGTATGGGCTGGCAATACAAGAAGTACTTCACAAATTGTCACTGATTGGAAATCACTCCCTACTTAAGTAAAATAGTCCAGTCAAAAGAAACTCAAAGGTGTACACCCACTGCTACACTGAAAGAAGACCCAGTGACCTCTTTTGCCCATTTCAAAGTTTTGGATAAATTTTGATAATCTTGGACTCTGTAAAACAATTCTACTTACCCTTCAGGAGACATACGACAACATCAGAGGCATTTTTCATTGCTATGACTGTGGGGAGCTTTGCTGCTGGCTAGGAACCCTCTAAGCCTCCTACAGTGTTCAGGGCAGCCCCCCACAACAGCATGCCAATAGTGCCAACCAATCTGAGGGACCCTCATCTAGGGGGAGAGGTTAACTTAAACATTTTCGTCCAACAAGGATGAAAATAATTTCTTACCAGTGGAAAATACTCCACATTAACAGGTTAGTGCCCTGTCGGACAATAGCTTTGTGTTTAACAATGCAGTCTTATCTTTACCATTCTTTCTTACATTGCCTATCTCCACAAATATATTTGGAACTGATTTCTTGCTGGTTTTTTCCATTACTTAAAATCTTTGACAGGTGTTCATTTTATACTTATATGTTAGTTATACTTTAACCTTTTGAAAATTATATTTTAATAATTGATTGGGGTACTAGCTAAAAGAATGGATAATTTTGGGAAACATCATGTTTAAAGTTAATGTATTCCTTGGCTTTCATGGAAAGGGTGAAATATCAGACATTACCATAGTCAGTGTAGCTTGTATAGCTTGATCTTCACCAGTCATTTCTGGGGTCTCAGAGATACCATTGCTAATTAGATTCTGCAGTTTTTTGACACTGATAGAGCTTATCTTCCTACTCAGGTAACCACCCTACACTTTATGCTGTAAAGATATCTTTTTTTTTTTTATAATGCTTTTCTTCCTAACTCTAAACTGAAGTTCAGCTAAAATTGGATCTATTTCCTATATTCTGCTCTCCCTTCATCTTGGTGTACTGAGAAAAAAGTTTTTTGCAAAGGTGTGAGATTCCTTAGGCTGTAAAAGGATCCAGTTGTCCCATGTATGGGCAGTTTTGAAGTTGTCTGAGGCCTTTATCAGGGTCTCGAGAGGAAGAGTGTCAACACACAATAGGCCTTAATTAGGGCCCAGTCTGCTAAGCGGAGAGCTTCTGCCACCTGGAAAATGCAGCTATTTTACATGACAAATTAACAAAAGGAAATAGCTTGATGGTTGTACCAAAATATTTCAAATCCTAGCTAAATTTTTCATAACATTCCTATGTAGACCCATACCATTGAGCATTTTAAGTTAGTCTCTCAAAAGAGGACTTTGAAGGCAATGGATACATAAGGATGCAGTCACATTAGTTGTAGGTCTGCCAAGAATACATCCCTTGTCTCCAAAGCAGGACATGTTCACAGTCCAGGTTTCCTTCCTCAAAATCCTGTGGTTCTTGATGGATGTGAAGATTGTGACTCCTGGAGGATGATATCAATGTTATTTATTGGATGAAACAAAGAACTGAGCCAGGATGAAGTATGTCTTCAAAACTAGCAAGATACCTACTTAGGTTATACTAGCTTATAATATATAGTCTAGCCACCCTTCTCCAAGGACATTAGAAGAAAGGGATATATTCCTTACTGTTCCATCCATCCAAGGTTTTGTGTAAGAAGAGAAGGCTGTCTTTTTATTGGCTTAGTTACTCTGAAGACCTGCTCATTAGAAGGAGGGTCTAATTCTTTTAGGCTCAATTGCTTAATTTAATTTAACAAATCTGAGTCTATTAGTGCTAATAGACTGAAATATTTTGTGGTCTTTAGTACAGAATAAGATGAAATCATTACTTTTTTTACTCTAATCACAATCCTTGCTATTAATAAGCAAGCTGGGACTTGATATCCTTTACTTAATTCCCAAGGAAAAGGAATCATAACCAAAAACTAGGAAATTTCCTCAACAATTACATGTACTAAATGGTCACATTTGAACTACTTTACAATCATAATTTACTTAATATTGTCTGCAGATAATAAAATCAAAATACTTTGAGTAAACACTTCATTGTTGTCATCAGAAAGGTTAGTATCTTACCCAAGGTCACACAGCTATGAAGAAGTGGAGTCACAGGCTTCCCTGGTAGTGCAGTGGTTGAGAGTCCGCCTGCCGATGCAGGGGACATGGGTTCGTGCCCCGGTCCGGGAAGATCCCACATGCCGCGGAGCAGCTGGGCCCGTGAGCCATGGCCACTGAGCCTGCGCATCCGGGGCCTGTGCTCCACAACGGGAGAGGCCACAACAGTGAGAGGCCCGCGTACCGCCAAAAAAAAAAGAAGTGGAGTCACACTGCTAGTTTCCTCCAAACAGGGCAAATGAGCACATGTAGGATAAAGGCAGCTAACTATGAAGGGATTCCCTTTATTGATAACACTGACTTCAAACAAAATTCTAACATGACCTCTAAGATTCCTCCCCCACACCTCCCCAATGACAATCCCCTCCATTTGAGTGTGGTTGAGGCCAGTAAATCTGATGGTATAGCACTTCTGTGTTTAGATTACTAATCAGTTGCCTTTGAGTTAAAAGGGAGCTTATCCAGGGTGGGCCTGACCTAATGATGTGAGCTCTTTAAAAGAAGGTGAAGTGTCAAAAAACTTGTTCTAGCCAACCAGAAGACACAGTGTACATGACCTTATAGCTCCTAGGTAAAGAACAGCCACATGGCTTGGAAAAGGACCTGGGCCACCAGATAAGGATCAGCTGGCTGACACCTTGATTGTAGCCTTGTGATACCCTAAGCAGTGGACCCAGTTAACCCACTCTCAATTGTGGTAATTTGTTTATGTGTAATAGAAAATCAATACAGACTGTTGCTGTCTTATTTCTTTGATATATCATTCTGGCTCTGACCCCTCTGTCTGCTCCCAATGTCCTTATCTGCAATCACTCATGACCCAAATCATACAGTGAGGATCCCTTTAGATCCTGTATCTGTATCTATAGCAAATCTGTGTCAACGAATCATTTCCCATTTTCTATATGCTCAACAAATATCTTGCTAAATAATTATGTTTTCTATGTCTTTTGGTCTTTCTGCACACCTTATTGGTTGCGTGAACAGGGAACTTTCTCAAATCAGTTGTTGATCAGCACTAAGCTTTGTGATCACAGACCTCATCCGTGTTGTTTCCCACTGAATCTTTAGCATACAGCAAACACTGTGCCTAGCACATAATAGATGCTTAAAAAGTATGTGTCAAATATGTGAATGTAAGTGGTATTATACAGAGAAAAACATGTAGTGTCTAAGCTAATTTTTTTTTTCAAGCAGCAGATGTATTAAGCAGCTAAATCATGGTTATTCCGTTGCTTTTGTGAGTCCCTCTGTCCTCACAGTGTCAGATATAGCTGTCTCTACACTAGCGCTTACACAGTGTTGCTGAAAGGCACAGGAACAGAAATTATCTAGGCAAAAACGGATTCATTTATGTTCAGTCTTGACTAGAGCTTCAAAACTTGCTGACTTAGCATGTGGGTTTTGTTTTCAGACATTTGTTTCCCTTTGCTTCGTCTAAGCACAAATCAGATGAAATGAGTGTTGTGCTCTGAATCTGTGCAAAATCAGGTGAAGTAAGCTAGCTGTTTTGCACTGAGCAGCACGGTTCTCATCATGCCTATGTCAGCAATCCAGGCCACGTTGGGCTTCCAGGGAATCTCAGAGGTCAGCAGAACACACTTCACATGGCAGGATTTACTGTTGTTGCTCGGCCCTGGCTGGGGTTGCAGTATCCTCCACACAGTCTGCTACGTAGTTAATGCACACAGTATTTCACCTCTACCCTCTCATCTCCTCATCCTGGTACAATGTATAAAAAGGAAAACATCACAAGCATGCGTTGGGGGAACAAAAAAGGGAATTAACAATTCCAGGACACTGACTGTTTTTCAAGCATTGTGCCAGGTACTTCATGAACATTAGTTCATTTGATGCTTACATTAACCCACTTGAAAAAGAACATGTTATCCCCATGATACAGATAATGTGTGGGAGTCCTATAAAGGACCAAACAACAAATTCTACAAGCAGCAGGGATATGGACCTAGGCCAATGCTTGTTTTATGATTTCTAGTCTTTCAAAATACCTCCAGGAGACAGGGCCTGTGTCTGAGTCAGGTGGCTGAGGTGCTGTCTGAGGGTCTGGGTCTTGGTCAGGCCCAATGAAGTAGTTTATCTTCTGAAGTTCTCTGAAGAAGAGCCCTTTCTAAGTGCCTGGGATTCACCAGGTACACCTTTCCCAAAGACGTGTTACTGCTTGTGAATAATGAGAGATCAATGTCTGCCTCATTCTTAGCCTACCTAAATTCTACACATTATTTTACACTGAACTTAAATGCCCCTTTTGTATAAAGACATTTCCTTCCTTCCTTGATGCATCTAGAGAATATTAATTACTTCACTTTTGTTTGTCACTTCTTTTTCTTTTTTGTTTGTCATTCAAATAAACCAACTATTTTAATGTATATTTTTCTAAACATGGGGAATATAAGGAAAAGTAGAAGAAACCCTCAATCGATGGAACGGAGAGACATGCCAAGAAATAATTGTACATTATGTTAAAAGTGTTACATACAAGTAGTTGTAGATTATACTGAAAATAATGTCATACAGTTACTAATTGTTTCTGATGGTGAAATGAGGGATAGTGAGGATATTTTAATTAACTTTTGGTGGTTAAATAGGCTCTTCACTAGGTAGATAAAGAGGTAGGAAAGCATCCTGGAAAGAAATCAGAGCATATGAAAATACTTAGAGTTGTGTGAAAGAGTATGTTTTGGAAACTGCAAATAATACCATACAACTGGAATACAATGCAGGCTGAGACTTGTAGGCAGAGTAAACATGGAAAAATATTCCAGAGGTAGATCTTCAAAGGATTTGTAACCCAGTTAAAATGATTGGGATTTTTTTTTTTCCTGAAGATGACACACAGATTTGACTTGCTCTCATGAATGATTGATAATGTTTATATTTTAGAAAGATCGTGTTGGAAGCAGGAGAGGGAGAATGTGAAGATGACCTTAAGCATTCTAATTTAGGAAGCCAAAATAGGAAGCACTTAAGGAGGAAGGTGTATTGTGGGGAAGATAATGTTATTTTATTTTAAAATACTTTAAAATTCCATTTATATAATGTACAAAAACAAGCACAAATAATCTATGGTCATAAAGCTTAGAATTTTAGTTACCCTTGGGAAGGGAAGAGCATGGTTGGTGACTGGGGCAGAGCACAATGAAGTTCTCTGGGGTTCTGGTGATATATTTCTTGTTTTGGGTGGTGGCTTGGCTCACTTGATGAAAATTCATTGAGCCATATGCTTGGAATTTGTATACTTGTCTATATAATATGTTTACTTAAAAATAATTTTAAAATAAGCTCAATGAATAATTTTAAGAGCAATGGAAATAGGGTTGAAGAGAGAATCAGTTAAATGGAGAACAAATTTGAAGGAATTATGTTGAATGCAGGGTACGTTCCCCCTTGCACTTTGTAGTAATCTTTCTCAGTTCTTCTGCCTTCCCCTTTTCACTGGATTCTTCTAGTTTCTTAATTTTTGGTACTTTCTAGGATTCTGTCAATGGTTTTGTCCCTTTCTTAATCATAAATATTCTTTAGTATCTAATCAAAAAAGCAATGTTTTTCAAAGTAGTACATTTATCTGTATGAAGTTGGTAAAAATACAAATTAACTGGTATCTGTTAGAATCAGACATGTTGGAAACATTTAAAATGGCTTTTAAAAACATGTCCTTATAAGTGTTTTGCTTTATGGTTTAAAAAACATGATTTCTCCCAAAGATATCCCAAATGAACTGATTCTGTGTAGAATTTCTGATAGGAAAGTAGAGAGTCATACAAATTTTGGCTTATCAAGGTGGAGAAAATTAAGTTTTTTAGAAATTGGTTAATGCAAAGTATGATTAAATAATTTAGAAGAAAGGGTGCAGTTACACTATGCAAGTTAATTTTTAAGAGCAATTTTCTAATTCTAGGAACTTAAGTTTCTTTTTACTTGTCTTTTCTAACTTATTCAGTACTACCCAAAACAAGTGTGATTAAAATTTTCATTACATTTTGAGATGATTGTAGATTCACATGTAGTTGCAAGAAATAATTCAGTCATCCCACATATCCTTTACCAAATTTGACCCAACAGTTACAACTTGCAAAAACTACACTATCACGACCAGGATATTGACACTGATACAGTCAAGATGTAGAATGTTTCCAATCCCCAAAATATTCCTCATCTGGCCATTTTCCTAAGCCACACCCACCTCCCTCTCCCCACCTCACCCAGCTCCCAAACTCTGGGAACCACTAATATATTCTCCATTTCTACAATTTTGTTATTTCAAGAATGTTATATAAATGGAGTCATACCTTTTGGAAATGCCATTTTTCACTCAGCATAATTAATTTCCTGGAATTTTGCCCAAGTTGCTGCATATGTCAACAGTCTATACTTTTTTATTGCTAAGTATTATTCACCTGTTAAAGGTCATCTGGGTCATTTTCAGTTTGTGGCTATTATGAGTAAAGCTGCTATGAACATCCATCTGTAAGTTTTTGTGTGAATGTAATTTTTCATTTTTCTGGGATAAATGTCCAAGGGTACAATCAGGGTGATATGGTATTTGCATGTTTTAAAAAAATTGTCAAACCATTTCCCAGAGTGGATGCACCATTTTACATTCCCACCAGCAATGTGTGAATGATCCAGTTTCTCCACATTCTCACCAGCATTTATTTTTTCCTCAAGCCTTTCTGGTAAGTGTGTAGTGATAACTCTTTGTGTTTTAAATGTGCACATACGTAATGGCTAATGATGTTGAACACATTTTTAATGTAGATTGCCATCAAATACATTTTGAAACTTTGAAAGCAAGGTGCTTATGGACCTTTTGGACTGGGATGTAGACAAGGCAATTATAAATAGCTTTCCCAGTATCAGGAGAATAGAGTTGGCTATAGATACAAATTTGGATGCAGTGGACCAGCAGGGAGTTAGTGGTTGGATGGGACAAGATAATTTGAAAAGAAAGTCAGCGTATGCATAAAGTTGGATAAGAAAAAGAGAGAGATCTCTGATAAAACCAACATTTAAGGTCATGGAGACTCAAAACCTCAGGAAGCATAGCAGAGCTGGGGTGAGCTGTCATGGAAACAGTAAAAAGGTAATGCTTTTTAAAGCTTCAAAATTCTAAACCTTCAAAACTTATGCAAATTTAGTTGCTATAAGGAATGGAAAGTAGTTCGTGAGGAAGAGTGTCTAATGCTGGGATCACAAAAAAAATTCCAAGTGAGATAAGCCTGAGAAATACAGAAACCACAACAGTCCAGGTCCAAAGCCAGTGGAAGGAATTGCCCAGATAAAGATGATGTGCCTTCCTCTTTAAGTCAGTCTGGAAACATTTCCTGAACGGATTTTTTTTTTTTTTTTTCATTTTGAAGGTTTCACACTTGGAAATAGTTCATCAGGTGAAGCATCTTGTAAAACTTGGGTTCGTGCAAGGCAAGACTAAGGAAATTCTAGGGGATGAGCCAATATATATACTGTTCTTCACTGTGCTAAATAAGAGTGGCCAAAAGGATCCACTGGGATAGAATAATAACAATGCTCCGTTTACAGTTTACCTAAGAAGATGCTGTGGACTCCATTAACCCATTCCCGACAATAAACACTGACCAAGGAGCCCCAGCTGCCATGAGAAGCAGTCCATTTTCAGTCAATCAAGATTAACCACTGCTTCTCCTTCCTATTCACTTTGTTCCTCCCTCAGAGAAAAAAATCTAGCATTATTGATTAGTTTCTTGATGATGCAGGGAGAGATAGACAAATATAAAAATGTGGAAAATGGTTAGGGCTAATTTATGAGCCTCAGGGAATGGTCTTGTGATAACAAAGGTGAAGTTAGAAAAAGAAAGATAACAATGAAAGGTCTACCGATATGTGGATTTGACCTCTTGAATAATGCCAGCAACTGCCTCTGAACTTGTTATGTTAGAGAAACAAATCACTATTTGCTTGAAACGCTATTAGTCTGGCATTCTGTTACTTGCAAGGAATCTTTGAAAAGATTCCCAATTTATTCAGACACTCTGGACCAATGACAGAGAAAACCACTAACTCATTTTTCTCTCTGCATGCCTGGTATCCCAAATCTTGACTTAGCTTTTAGAATAAAACACCACCGGGGTGTCAATGAGGGCATCACAGCTGACCTCATGCTTGTGGGGACAAGAAAAGTCCTCATGTATCCTGAGTGAGGAAGTTTGGGAAGAATCCTTTGCCTCCAAAAGTCTCCCATAGCCAGGTGCTACAAGTCTGAATTCATCTTTGTATCAATATTTTCTCCATTTGTTACTTTGGAAAATTTCAATGATTCTAGGACAAAATATATCAAACACATGCACATAAATGTTAGTGGATTATAGGACAATATTTCCTCTTGTAATGAGAGAACCTCATAGTTTAAAAACTCTAGGAATTTTGGAATGTGGGAAGACAGGCAAAAAGACAAAAAATAGCCAGCAAGGGCAAGTGAGGACCTGTACATTAAATTCAATGTGTTCTGCTGTCTTATGAACAAATTCAGCCTTGTTTGGTTCTTCTTACCAGCCCTGACTAGTTGGAACCTTTGGACCCTGAAAGTGGAAAAAATGACCATCTGGTTAGGCTCTCATCATAAGATGACAATTTTAAAACACATTTCAATAACTCTCTTTCTTTTCCTACCTATTAACCAGTACAGCTTTACCTGACACGTTGCCGGGGCTTCTATGCCGGGGCTACTCTCTACCCTACTCTTGATACAGGCTCTGACATGAGGTGCAGCCTGTACATTCCACCAGGGATGGGCCCAGGATTTAGAGAGGTACAAATCAGTAAATCAGCATGCTTATCTTGCTGGTTATCAGTTTGGGACAAAACTCAAGATAATTTTTGTAGCCCTCTTAATCGCCCAACCAATATAATGCCTTTGACCAAGACGGGTAAATATAATGTCTTTGACCAAGACATGTAACACATGCATAATGAGCTTCTTTCCCTGTATTTTTTTTTTTTTTTTTTTTTCACTACGCGGGCCTCTCACTGTTGTGGCCTCTCCCCTTGTGGAGCACAGGCTCCAGAAGCGCAGGCTCAGCAGCCATGGCTCACGGGCCCAGCCGCTCCGCGGCATGTGGGATCTTCCCAGACCGGGGCACGAACCCGCATCCCCTGCATCGGTAGGCGGACTCTCAACCACTGCGCCACCAGGGAAGCCCTCCCTGTATTTTGAAAGGAATTAGTATTTAGATATGAAAGGTGGATAAAGGTCAAAGATGAAGAGAATTTTTGATGTGGAGATTATTTCTTTGTCATAGTAGAACACTTGCCTCGTGCAACTTCAGAGTCTATCCCAATATAGGAATGATTAAGATTACTATTAATCTGGTACTTATCTGTCTCAACATAAAATTCTTATTTTAACTAAAAACATGGCTGTTTCAGCTCCTTATGTTTCCAGTTGTTGGGTAATGGACATATTCCCAAGCAAATAACAAGCTTCTAAGAAATTACCCTAATCAACAAATACCTTTACTCCAAACTACTCACAGCAAGTGGTAAAGTGAATCAGAATCAATTTCTCAATCCTTAAGCCATAATAGAAGCAGATAACAAACATGAAGCACTGAGCTTTTCTGAAGTTAATTTGGAAGAAACTTTTATCCTTGGAGAAAGCCTAATGGTGCTTAGTTGGTAGAAACAAACACGTATGCTGTAAATGTGGGGTATTTGAGGGAAGACTGTTTTGAATGTCTCTAAACATCCTTTATCAGATCAAAGAGAGGTGAGACCCTGCACCAGATTTGGGCAAAGAAAGGTTTCTTAGAACCTTATTTTTCTCTACTTTATATTTTACTCTTATGCACCCCATGTTGTTAAAAAAGAAAATGAAATTAGCTCACCAAGGGCTTAATTATGTCCTCTTCAGTGGGCATCGATACTATTGGCAGCCCTCACAGGGATATTCTCTGGACAAATCAAGTTATTGTCTGAGGCATGAGGTGTCAGATTGTGAGAGCCAGAGTGACGCTGTGATTCATGACTACTCTATTACTGAGAGGAAGCGGGATTTCTGTTTCATAATGACTTTGAATTTTGGTGAGACAAGTGAATCTTTCTGTTCAACCTCAGGAGTTCATCTTCAATATCTTAGAACAGAATTGTTTTACAGACTCAAACATGTGAAGACACAGAGAAGTATTAAATAATGATGCAGGAGGACTTGTCCCCCTGCAGCAAATCCTTTGGAATTCTAAAAAGGGGCTAAAGTGAGCTGAGCAATCCAAATAACAAGCGATAAAGGTTGAATCTATCCATTATAGAATTTAATGTTTTAATGGATATGTTTTTAGCATTCTGTTTTTCATGTCATTGTTACTAGCCCACAGTTGTACTACTTTGCTGATATGAGTAGCATTCATTTTATTAGAGAAAATTCTTAGCTTAACAGGTTTGCACAAACCTCTAGTTATATAAATGCCCGTGTTTTACCAGTATGATTTTTAAGGCTATTTAGTTACTTCATATAAAATAATTTTATAAAAGAAAATATTTGTTATAAAAATATGTTTAAATAACAGGAAAACACAAAGAACTACTTTTTGAAAATCACTTTCTTACCACCAGCAGATGTATTTTTATCTTTTCTGTATATTTATTTTCAGTCCTTTAATATGCATAGAATCTTTTTAACAGAGCAGTCTCATAACTCTACATATGTTTTGTACCTGAATTTTTTATTTCATCATATGGTGTGAACATATTCCCATTAGCAGGCAATCTTGTTCATGAAAATACTATTTTGGCTGAATGTTTATGTATAGAAACTGCAGCTGGATACCTGTGCAAAGTTAAATATTTTAAAATAAATTCAGAAATAATTTATAGCTTGCTAGGTTTATGTTTTCATAATTGTAGTAGGAAATATTTCATGCTGTCTCTTCGTTTCACATCACAGACACATACACTAATGTCCCTGGCCCTGGATGCCCGCTTTTTTCCCCATGGTTTCTCAATGTGTAGGTTAGCAGACTGAGGAGTTAAAGGACAAGAGGTAAGAATAGGGACCTGCTTCTGTTTCAAAAGTGTAGAAGATAGAAAATGTGTATTAATAATGAGTACCAAGGAGCAATACTATGCACCATTCTTTCCAATCCTGGTTCTCAGCTTTCTCCAAATACTTCCATAGGGTCAGGGCAAGAGAAATGTAGCAAATCTCTCTTTCAGTAGGAATGTCAAAGAGGGAGAAACTATAACTTGAAAGAACTTATACAGCTGTCAGCCTATGTTCCTGTGTTCCTGCCTTCATAAATGCCATGGTTGTGGTTTGGATTCAGCCTATGTCACTACATACAGATTTCTGTTTACATCCTTCATCGTAACAATACCACCAGTCCTGATTAGATAATGTGGACATTGAGACAGCACTCTGAAGAAGTCATTTGTCTTTTGATCCATACCTCATATGGTATACCAAAACAAACAAACAAAAACAGACACCCTCAAAAAGAATTATAGACATAAACATAAAACCAAAAAATATAAAACTTTTAGAGGAAAACAAAGGAGGAAATCTAGGTGACCTTTGGCAAGGCAAATAATTTCTGAGATACCATACAATACCAAAAGCATGACACCAAAAAGAAAATATTGATAAATAGGATGTCATCAAAAGTAAAATTTTTGCTGTCCAAATAATACTGTTAGGACAAGGAAGAGACAGCTACAGTGTAGGAGAAATGTTTTCAAGGCACATATCTGATAAAGGATTTTATCCAAAATGTATACTAAGTTCTCAAATCTTAATAATAGGAAAATGAGACACCCAGTAAATAAACAGACAAAAGATTCTAACAGTTACTTTACCAAAGACGATACATAGATAAGAAATAAGCAAATGAAAAGATGCTCAATATCATTAATAATGAAGGAAGTACAAGTGAAAACTGTAATATGATGTTGCTATACAACTATTAAAGTAACTAAAATTAAAAGACAGATTATTTCAAATGTTGATGAGGATGTGGGAGAAGTAAAACTCATACAGTGCTCTCATACACTCACTTTGAAAAAACAGTTTGTCATCTTCTTATAATAGTAAATACACATCTACCATTTGATCCAGGCTAGGAGTTTACCCAAGAGAAAAGAAACAATATACCCACTTAAAGACGTACGTAAATGTTCATAACAGCTTTATTTATAATAGCCAAAGAAAGACTGAAAACAAACCAGATGTATCAAGAGATGAAAGCTTAAACAAACGATGGTACATCCATACCATGAGATACTACTCATTCGCAAAAAGGAAAAAACCATTGATATATAGTGGATGAATGTAAAAATAACTCTGCCAAGTGAAAGAAGCTAGTTAGTAAAGGGGACATACTGTAAGATTCCATTTATGAAAAACTTTAGGTAAAACAAACTAATCCGTAGTGACAGAAAGCTTATGAGTGAGTGAAGTCATGGAAGGGGAGGTAGGCGGAATGAGTGAAGAGGAGGGAAGAATTACAGAAAGAGACAAGAAAAATTTGCAAGTTGATGGCTGTATTCACTATCTTGATTGTGGTGATGGTTTCACGGTTGTATAGTGATGTCAAAACTTATCAAATTGTATACTTGTCTATTTGCAGTTTATTGTATGTCAGTTATGCTCAATGGAACCTAAAAATACGTTAGAAAAGTACATGCGACTAAATGAATAAACATTATAATTTGTTAAAACACTATATATTTCCAAACTTTGTACAGGATTACCTTTAGAGTGACTCTTTTTTAACTTTAAATTACTCCTCTAACATAGAGACTATGAAATAATTTGAAATCTATAATACAAAGTCCAGCCTACGGTAAGAAATAAGTTGATCGTTGATTGAAAGAAAGGGAAAAATGGCTCCCTCTGCGAGATCTTTATTCACAATATGAGGAAAACCTCTCCTCTTTGTGTGAAATAACAGGGAAGATGGCAATTCTTATGGATGAGGGTTGCTGCTATGCCCAGCTCCCTGTGGCTCACTGGAATATTAGGCCCAGGCAAGGAGACAACCCTGGAGCCAGAAATCATTGTCACTGTTTCTCTGTTCTCTCCTCCATGGGAATTCCTGACTCTGGCTGGTTGAAATTCCCCATCTACACAGGCACTCAGTATTACCATCACCTGCCCATACATCTAGTTATTTAGGTAAGATAAAAGAAGCTTCCCATTAGAAGTTGTTTGAGGATCCTTGCTGGAGGCTTAACAGCTGAATAAAGTGCTTTTCAAACTTCAGCGTGAATATGAAACAATATGAATCATCTATGAAACTGTATTAAACATGTAAGTTCCTGAGCTGCAATCCTAGATGTTCAAATTCAGTAAGCCTGGAATGAGGGCACTGAGGGAAGTCTGATGCAGATAATTCCTAAGTTATACTTTGAGATATCTGAATTGAGGAGTTATTTTTCTATGCATTTTCTGTTTCAATAGGAATTTGGTTTTAGGTCAAACCATAGATTAAATTGATAATTCACTTTCATAATTATAACTTCAAGATCTTTGTTACAGTTAAGAGTTTTTCCTCTCTGGCTGCTTTCAGAAAGACTACTCTGGACCAGACACTAGGCTTGACACTGAGAGGACAGAGATCCCTGGCCTTCAGGATAGTGAAGTCTGGGAGGTATGATGGAGTAAAAGGACCAAGCAGGAGATTCTGGGACAGGGCTAGTTGGTACTTCCCTAGAATTACAGCATCTGATTCCTACATTAATGTGTTATATAATCTATGAATTGATGGGTTAATTAGATGCTAACTTTTCTTCTAAAACTTACATTGTATTATTCTAGGTTAGATCTGAAATAGATTAGTTCCAGACCTATTGTCCAAATGAAATATCTAGCAGAATCTAAATATGTAAATAAATAAAAATAACAGAAAGTTATCTTATCTCCTTCAGTTTCCTGTCAATTATGTATGCATTTTTTGTTCTGACCTATTCATAAGTGGGAGAAAACTAAGATTCTCTGGCTTACTTCTCATTCACTAAAATTTCTTTTCAATGATAAAATGCTTCCATCTGGCTCTAAACTGTCTGAAACATATGGATACTTTATATCACCAAAAAGCAGATAAGTGAGGAATGCATTCAATAGAGTAAATCTGAATACACTGTAAAGACTGAGGTGACTTCATATTATGGATATCATAGCCAGCACGGTGAGGAGAGCCACAGTATGCAGAGGGTGATGTGACCTCAGATGACAGGTCAATTTAGGGGAACATCATGAAGCAGCAGTGCCTCTACTTCCTTTGTACATTATTCAGGAGACATCATGCAGCCTTCTGAAAGCAGTCAGATTAAAGAATGCATGCATCTCTAATAGACTTTCCTTGGCTTAGGACAGCTACCAACCCTCTTTTACCCACCTTTCCACTGCCCTCTACACTCGAAGGCTGGCCCTTGTTGCATGATTAGACTTCAGAGATAGAGTTACCTTTTCTTTTGGAAACGGATAGTGTGTGATGAATCAGTTATGTGGCCATCATTGTTTTTGCTGAGGATGTGCATATTTGCCTTCTCCACATTTCAAGGAGGCCAGTGGCAAATGCTAAGGTAGTGCCATCCAAAAGATGCAGATTGCTCAGTTGACAGATAGACCTACAGGAATGATTTGTACTGAAATGGTTTATCTTAAATGGAATATTAAACACTTCAAACCATATGGAGCCCAGTGATTTTCTTAACAGAACTATGGATTTTATGATTTTCTAGATCAGCCCATAAACAAACAGAGTGACCAGAGAGAAGGGGCGTTCACATGACTAACAAATTACCTCCACTAACTATCCCAGTATAATTGGGTTTACTATATTTTTATACCACAGTTTAATTCTGTTTGGGCTTTTAGCTGGCAGCCTGTCCTTTTCAAGGCTCTTAGGGATTTTCTTGCTGATGGCAATGAGACTGAGCTTGGATAAAGTGGATCACTACAGCATTTCCTGCTGCAGAATATAATCAACATGTCATATATAATTCCTGAAGCTGCATACACAAAAAGAGCCAGATCTGAAAACTTGTTGACACCAAGAACCAAATGATAATTTAAGCAGTCACGCCAGGAGTCATGCTGGAGAGTAATAGCTGACCTCATCAGTCTAGTGAGAAGGTTTACCAGCATTTTTTCCCTCTATTACTTTTCTTCTTTCAAATCTACAGTGAAGATGATGATTTTGTGAGAGAGCGTAGGCTTTCAAATGCTTTTAAATACTTATCAATGTTGAAAAACAAATGAAGATATATGAAAATAAAAGCACTTGTGAAATTTTGTTTGCTTTGCTAAAGAAAGAATATCTTCCGTAATCAAAAGAACTGCAATTGTTCCCAAGTAAATTGTAGCTCTTTATTTTCTCATGTTGGTCTGAGCATCTGGGATTAGCGTTATGTTTCTCCATGTCACTGTAGAACTTTGTAATACTTAATCCTTTTCATTACTGGATGGGGTTACTCACAGCGCTCTGTCTACACTTTGGGGCTGCGCGTATCTGATGCTAAACAGCTGGATGGACACTGGGAAACTTTCAAGCATTTTCCTGACTTTATAATCAACATCAAACATCTGTAAGATCTTCACAATCTTTCCAACTGAAAAAAGTTTGCGAAATGGTGGCCTACAGGTAGAAGCTGACCTGAAGATAGATTCTGTTCAACTAAGACATGGTTTAAAATGTTTTAATTTGGCTATGAATGCTTTTAAATGGAGAAAGTTTCCAAATCTTTGGTTCCCACAGTCCTTACCAACCCCTTGGTTCCCACAGTCCTTGGGAACCCACATCTTGATGCACTGATGTTTTTGTCCTGGTCCATCTAGGCATTTGAGCTTGTGGTTTTTGATTTAGATATGCGATTCTTCTCTAAAGTAAAACTATTGAAAACACAAGTTTCTTGAGTTTTGAAAAAAAAAACTAAAGCACCTGTTTTCAGGAACTGAAAGATTTTATCCTCTATTTTTCTTATAAAATTTTATTTTTGCAGTTGTAATATATGTTTTAAAACCATATGTGTTTTAAAATCTTCTCTATGAAGAGATGGAATTTCTTTATGAAAAAAGTTCAACATACCCTTATTATCTCAGGAAACCCTTGCCTTGAAAGATAAAAGCTTCAAATGACTTATTGTTCATCTAAGGAACTTTTGGAAAAAGCCATCAATTATTTAATAGAAAGCATCAAAAGACAGTTTATACCCTAACTCTTGCAACTCCTTGACTCAAAACTATCTTCTTGCCCTATCTACCAATCCTAAATTATTATTTTATGATCTCTTCTCAATTTAACCACGTTTTCTGCATTAGAAGATCCATCTTAAACCAGACTTCAAAAAGCCAAGTTTTTGCTCTTTCCCTCTGAGACACTCCTAAGACTGTCATGGTAGCGCTCTCTCTGCCTAGGTAAGCAATAAACCCAGCTTTGTCTAATCAGTAGGTTGATTTGGTGATGTTTGGAGAAGCCATCATTTGACAGTATCTGACAATACTATGACCTTCTTTTTTGTTTCCTGGTAGGTTAGGAAAATTAAGTAAGACTGAGAAAAATATAAGTATAGTAAAAGCATGAACCTAAGAAAGAAGAGTACATATCATGGAATGCCAGAGTTGGGAGGGAAAAGAGAAGTAATACCATTTTCCTTAATCATCTCTTCTTTTGATAGTCTCATTTTCTTTCATGTGTCCTCATGATAGTTGGTTTCTGGACTTGTCACTCTTACATGCAAAGAAATCAGAAAAAAATGCATGTAATGGTTCAGATGTGAGTTGATGAGAATTAGAGATTTAGTCATAAATACAAAAACAGAAAAAAGTAAGGGACATATCAATCATGCTCAAAAAAAAAATCAGTATACTTGTTAGTGAAGTATTTCCTTCATGGAAGAAAGAAAACATTTAAAGATGACTAAGACTTTAGGTATTAAAATCTGGGGAATGTTGATGCCAACATCAGCATAGGGAAAAATTGGCATCTTATAATTATTTTATGGACAGATTATAAACTTGTATTTGACCCATTTTAGACTTTGGATATGGAAATGAATATATCTTTTAAAAAATAAACTGAAGATGACAAGCCTAGAGATAATATAAAGTGTCAAGGTAGGAAATGGATATTAGGAAGTCCTGCAAATTAACTGAGCTCTTCATGGGTACAGAAAGGGATGAATAGAAATCTCCTAGGGAACCTTAAAGAAAAAGGGAAATGATAAGGAGAGGAAAGGGGGGGAAAAGGGAAGAAAGATAAGCGTGGACAAAAAAGGGGAGGGAGAGGGAAGGAGGGAAAGAAGGAAGGAAGGAAGAGAGGGAGGGACAGAGGGAAAAAGGGAAGAGATGAAAAGAAAAGGAAAGCAAAGGAAAGGAAAAAGCAAAGTATTCCAATGAAGAAAAGAAAGCTAAGTGAGTCAAAGATGGAAAAGGCCAAAATTAAATATAAGTTTTTAGAGGGAATGAGATAGTTATCTTTCTGAAATACAGGTTAAAAATACATAAGGATAGAACTTTACAAAAATAATAAAAATACTAATATTGCCCAGAAAAAAAATATTAGCTAACATTAGTGAGATTTTAAAGGCAAGTGAAAATAAAAGCCAGGTTGAAAATTTTAAATTTTATATGGAAATAGAAAAGGAACAGTATTCGAAAACTTAATTTTCAATGGTTCCTGTTGTATTTTATTTATTTATTTATTTATTTTTAATTTTTATTGGAGTATAGTAGATTTACAATATTGTGTTAGTTTCAGGTGTACAGCGAAGTGACTCAGTTATACATATACATATATCCTCTCTTATTTTAGATTTTTTTCCCATATAGGCCATTACAGAGTGTTGAGTAGAGTTCCCTGTGCTATACAGTAGGTTCTTATTAATTATCTATTTTATATATAGTAGTGTGTATATGTCAATTCCAATCTCGCAATTTATCCCTGCCCCTCTTATCCCCTGGTAACCATAAGTTTGTTTTCTACATCTGTGACTCTACTTCTACTTTGTAAATAAGTTCATTTGTACCCTTTTTTTAAGATTCTACATATAAGCGATATCATATGATATTTGTCTTTCTGTATCTGACTTACTTCACTTAGTATGACAATCTCTAGGTTCATCCATGTTACTACAAATGGCATTATTTTGTTCTTTTTTATGGCTAATATTTCATTATGTATATATGTACCACATCTTTTTTATCCATTCCTCTGTTGATGGATATTTAGGTTGCTTCCATGTCCTGGCTATTGTAAATAGAGCTACAATGAACATTGGGGTGCATGTGTCTTTTTGAATTATGGTTTTCTCAGGGAATATGCCCAGTAGTGGGATTGCTGGGTCATATGGTAGCTCTATTTTTAGTTTTTTAAGGAACCTCCATACTGTTCTCCATAGTGACTATATCAGTTTACATTCCCACCAACAGTGCAGGAGGGTTCCCTTTTCTCCACACTGTCTCCAGCATTTATTATTTGTAGATTTTTTGATGATGGCCATTCTGACTGGTATGAGGTGATACCTCACTGTAGTTTTGATTTGCATTTCTCTAATAATTAATGATGTTGAGCATCTTTTCATGCGCTTTTTAGCCATCTGTATGTCTTCTTTGGATTTTAAAGCAAAATCAAGAACAAATAAATAAACAGATTTATTATGTACACACTGCTCTATTTAAAATAAAATGCCTTTTCCATGAAAACAAAAACAAATAAAGAAAAATATAAAAATGATACAATTAAGAAGTTTAAAGTCTAAAATTAGATTGTATATCTGAACAAATAATGAATTCTTTAAATGGAAACGTGACCTATTCTGGGGTGTGAGGGGGCAGGGCAGGGGAGAAAGGAGTTAAATAAAACCACCATTTATATGCTTTGTCCTATATTTTTCTCATTCTTGCTGATTATCTCATTCTCTCAATTTCAGGAGACATTACTGATTGCTTGAGGTTATCATCATAGTTTTGCTTTTATTTTCTTCCCTCTTTGCCATCACCTATTCTTCAGCTCCTGCTTCTAGTCCTTCCATGGGTCATGTACCTGCATCTCATTACAGACAGAATCCTTTTTTAATGAACTTCCATAATATCAAAATCATTTTGCCATCCAGCAGTATCTTCGTTGAAGCACCTACATGAAACACTATAATGAGGTTCTTCCTAGGGAAAACTTTTCCCGTTTAGTGGCCTTTGCCTATTGCCTGAAGTTTCTGAGTCGTTAATGATATTTTCTTCTGATGTCTTGAGAATCGATCTCTCAGAGTTTTCTCTGAAAATCTTGGCAAAAGCAAACCATTTCCTAAGGATAACAAGAGCAAAGCCACCACTGGATTGTAATTCATTAAAAAAAAATAGTATGCAATCCCCAGATTTTATATCGTTTCTCACAGGGAATTGACTTCTACTTGTAGCACTTTCATTCTGAGCATGGCCAAGAATGCATTCCTTGAGTTAAGCGAAGGATTGCTTTGTTTTACCTTATTTAAATGAAAAGTTAATGCTCAGGATACAGAGTGAAATTATTTAAGGTAGAGCAAAAGGTATTTTGTTTTTTAAGTACATAAACTGGTTATATAGTATGTTCTGCTTATCATGTATAAGTGCATCTTCAGGGGTTTTGCTTTCTTACCTTAAGGTGTGAACTGTCTCTCCATTTTATAGGCAGCATTTTACAGCATGTGGTACATGAACTATCTACATTAAATTCATTTGCGATTATGTTCAGACCGAATGAACTAGGAATCTGCCTTTTTAATAAGCAACTTAAGGTAGTGATTAAGCACTGAAGTTTAAGGAATTCCCTAGGGAAGCAATACTATGTAAATAATACCAGTATTTATATTTGACACAGAATCTGCATTTCAGTGCATTTTAAGATCCTCATTTGTGGTTTGCAGATTTCTTTGACCTACTACCAGAATTTGGTAAAAAGCCAGTTTCTGAGGGGTAATGTTTGTGGTATGGATGATTGTGAGAGCGGGCAATTACTGACATCAGTGAGGAGGCACAGGCCTTCACAGTTCCTGTGTGGAAACCTTCCTCAGCACTTCTTAGAGCCTCACTGCTGGTCTTTTTGTTTCTCCTGCCCAAAAATGAAGCACAAGGATTGCAAGGTGCATGGCTAGTTTTGCTTTTTTGTTTTTACACTTTGAAAAGAATCTGCCCAAATCCTTGAGTCCTTCTTACATCTAAAGCCTGAAGATTATACTTGGATATAAGGGAATTAGAAGTAGGGAAGGAATTGAGATATCAGTGCCCATTCAAGGGCAGAGGTTGTATAATTCACAGGGTGAGTTGAAAGAGCTCAAGAGATTACAGCTGTTACTGGAAAAGAAAAAGGCTTAAGTTATTTATGAAAGTGCCTGGTGAGAACAACATGGAGAAGTTAGCTAGGTTTAATGCATAAGGAGAAGAGAAAAGGAAATATGATTTCTGGTTATGGAACCTCAGAATTGAAGAAATACTAGCTGTGTAATATGAATTGGGTACTTACTCTTTCAGGTACTGTATGAAGCACTTCACAGACATTATTTAATCTTTACAAGTCTTTGCTTCTGAAGCAAACATTATTATTTACATTTTACAGATGCGTAAATAAGGCTTAGGAGGATAAATCACTTACCCCAAGTTCACATAGCTATTGGTGCTGAGTTTAAAAGACAAATCTAGGACAAACTCCTAAGCAATGCTTCATGGAAGAATCACTTGGAACTAAAGCTGAAAAGACATGCTCCCTTTGAAGACCAGAAAAGAATGTAGTTGGCATGAGGGTAAAGTAGTATATATTTGGAGAAAGTAGTCAGGTTGCATATAAGACTTTTTCTATCTCTATTTGAAATTCTACTATTTGCAAAACCTCGTAACCTATTGTCCGTTTTGTTTACTGACTCCTCCAGGTTTGTTGCTGTTCTTTGCTAGCCTGTACAATGATATGTCCCTGAAGGAGTCTCAGGGACAGCAAAATGACACTGGGTCTAAATGGCTGATAAGGGGATAATTTGGATGGTTCATTATAGAAGGGGCCTTGGTTCTCAAGCGTACACAGTGAATTCCCCATCTTATCACACTGGACTGTATTCCTTACCATGCGCAAGGTTCTTGTTCTGCCCTGTATTTTCATTTTATGCCTCATTAATCACCAATCTTTACTTCTTCCTCATCCTGAACTCTCATTCTGAATGACCCAGTTCATTACAAACAAAAATAAAACAACCATTTCAAGTTGAAAGAATTCAACAGATCCTTTTCTTTGCCTGCTTCACTGTATTTTCCTAAAAGACATTATAAATTGTGTGCACATAGTTATACCACAATACATAAAATTAAAACAATCTATGACTTCTGCATGAATAAAAACTAATAAGCATATCTATTCTATAGTTTCATTTTTTAAAAAGATTAAAGAGACTTTGATCAACAGAGCAATGTTATTATGGTCCATCTACACTCTATTTTTGGTCCATGGGAGTATTTTTAATTTAAAAAAATCAAAGAACTTAAATGATATTACACAAGTCCTTTTTTAAAATCTCTCTCCAATCTGGTCTCTGTTTTATTAAGCAAATGTATTTCTTATTCCCTGGTCTGCTTTTGTCCCATTCTCCTTTTCCTGTCTCATTCCACAATGTATTAGTTACCTCAGGTTGCTATAACAAAATTCCATGGACTGAGTGACTTAAACACAAACATTTATTTCTCACATTCTGGAGGCTGGGAAGTCCAAGAACAAGATGTTGACACATCAGTTCCTGGTAAGGGCCTTCTTCCTGGCTTGCAAACAACTGCCTTTTCACTGTGTCATCACATGGTAGAGAGAGAGAGGGAGTTGTGATCTTTCTTCCTCTTCTTATAAGAATACTAATTCTGTCATAGAGGCCTCATCCTCAAGACCTTATCTAAACCTAGTTACTTCCAGAAGGTCCCACTTCCAAATACTATCACATTGGGAATTGGGGTTTCAACATATGAATTTTGAGGAGGAACAAACATGCAGTCCATAACATATAACTACCTTACTTTCTGTACCAACACTCCATGCCCCTTCCCACTATGTCACATATCAACACTCAGTTTTGAAGAAATACTCACAGACTCAATATCTGAGACACCAATTTCCTATCCTCTTAAAGAGAAATGAAAACACAAGATACCTTATACCATACTCTAGAACACACAATGGATTGTTTTAACCTTTGAATATTCAATATCTCTGTTTTATTCTCAAAGAATTATACAGAATAAAACAAAAACCAACAAAAAAATCAACATTCTTCAAATTTTGAGACTAGAGAGATTATTTGTTTCCTGGAATTCAAGATAACCTTTAAACTCTATCCTTCTATCTGTAATGTATGCTTTAATTTTTAACAATTCAGTAGTTTTTAGTATATCACAACATTGCTCAACCATCACCACTATTTAGTTCCAGAATACTTTCATCACCCTAAAAAGAAATCCCATACCCATTATCAGTCATTCCCCATCCTCCTTCTCCCCAGTTCCTGGCAACCACTAATCTACTTTCTGTCTCCATGAATTCACCAATTCTGGATATTTTATGTGAATGAAATCATACAGTGTAGCCTTTTGTGTTTGGCTTTCTTTAGTTGGCATAATGTTTTTAAGGTTCATCCATTCTGTCGCATGTGTTAGTACTTTATTCCTTTTTATGGATGAATAATATCTCCATTGCATGTATATACCACATTTTGTTTATACATTCGTCAGTTGATGGACATTTAGATTGTTTCCATGTTTTGGCTCTTAGGAATAATTCTGCTATAAATGCTGTGTGACCGTATGTTTTCAGTTCTGTTGGGTATATAACTAGGAGTGGAATTGTTGGGTCATATGATAATTCTATGTTTAACTTTTTAAGAAGTAACTTTTCCACAGCAGTTGCACCATTTTACACTCCCTCCAGCAATATATGAAGGTGCCAAATTCTCACCACTTTTTTTTTCCTTTTTAAAATTTTTACTAAAACTACCCTAGTAGGTATGAAGTGATATCTCATTGTGCTTTTGATTTGCATGTCCCTAATGACTAATAGTATTGAGTATATTTTCATGTGCTTATTGGCTATTTCTGCAATTTCTTAAGAGAAATGTCTCTTCAGATACTTTGCCTATTTTTAAGTTAAGCTATTTGTCTTTTTATTGTTGGGTTGTTTAGGTACCTTTTATATCCTGGATACTAGACCCTCATGATTTCAAATATTTTCTCCCTTTCTGTGGCTTTTCTTTTCACTTTTCTGGTAGTGTCCATTGACACGCAAAAGTCTTTATTTTTGAGGAAGTCAGATTTAACTAATTTTTCAGTGGTTGCTTGTGCTCTTGGTGTTATATCTAAGAAAATGTTGCCCAGCCCAAAATCACAAAGATTTGCACCTATGTGTTCTTCTCAGAGTTTTAGCTCTTACATCTTGGTTTTTTATCCATTTTGAGGTAGTTTTTTAATATCGTGTGAGATAGGGGATCCAATTTCATTCTTTTGCATGTGTATATCCAGTTATTCCCACCCATCCTTTGTTAAAAAGACTCTCCTTTTCCCAATGAATGGTCATGGCACCTTTGTTGAAATTCAATTTCCATTAATGTATAGATTTATTTCTGGAATCTTAATTCTATTCCATTGATCTATATGTCTATGACAGGTCCACACTGTCTCGAATACTGAAGCTTTGTAGTTCTGAAATTGGGAGATGTACATCCTCGAAATTTGTTCTTTTTCAAGATTGTTTTGGTTATCCTGGGTTCCTTGCATTTCCAAATAAGTTTTAGAATCAGCTTTTCCATTTTCACAACAAAGGCAGCTGGAATTTTGACACAGGTTGCATAGATTCTGTAGATCAGTTTGGGAGTGTGGTAATGAATAATGTTTCCCCACCTCCTGCAAAAGACATCCATATCTGAATCCCCAGAACCTGCTTGAAGAGACAAGGAAGGGATTTTCCACAGGAGCCTCCAGAGGAACCAACATACTCTCTGCCAACATACTGATTTTAGCCCATTAGACCTATGTTCTTGATGTTCTTTGGGGGACTTATGACCTCCAGAACTACAGGAGAATGTATTTGTATTGTTTTAAACTACTGAAGTTGAAGTAAATTTTTATAGCAGCAACATGAAAACTAAAACAAGAAACATTGCCATGTTAACAACATTGTCTTACAAGGCATGAATACAGAATGCTTTTGCATTTATTCACATTTTCTTTACTTTATTTCAATAATGTTTTCAGTATAAAAATCTTGTACTTCTTTGGTTAAATTTATTCCTAAGTATTTTGTTCTTTTTGATGCTATTTGTTTTTGTGGTATGCAGGCCCCTCACTGCTGTGGCCTCCCCCGTTGCAGAGCACAGGCTCTGGACGCGCAGGCTCAGCAGCCATGGCTCACGGGCCCAGCCGCTCCGCGGCATGTGGGATCCTCTTGGACCGGGGCACGAACCCGTGTCCCCTGCATCAGCAGGCGGACTCTCAAACACTGCGCCACCAGGGAAGCCCGATGCTATTTTAAATGGAATTTTTTCTTAATTTTATTTCCATATTGTTCATTGCTAGTGTATAGAAATAAATTGATTTTTGTATATTGATCTTGTATCTCACAATAGAAATTTAATTTATTCTCTTGATTTGGGGCTTGTGCAAGAACCGGAGGTTGTTCGTCCAAATCTCTAAGCTATCCATGTCCAGCATCCCCAGGACTTCATTTTTCCCTTGAGAATTAATAGCAGCCTTCGTTGGCCACATATTCATAATTTTTTCCCACATGCACAGAGCTGTAGACCTTACTTTACTGTTGTGACTTCACCAAAAAGTTAAAAGCATATTTAACAAGATCTGAATTTTAGTGTACTCTGTATATAAACTGTCAATAATCATATAAAAATAGTAATATTTCCATGTAAGTTAACAAAAATGTCCTTAGTTCCTTCCTGTTCTTCTACTTTATACTAACTTTTCCTCTGTTCATTATAGAAGTTTACAGTTTTGCTACTCTCCTTCAAATGTGATTCCAAAGGATGTCAGCTGGTGAGCAAAGAGAAGCTCAGAAAATCAACCAGAGTTATTAACATTGTCAATCCTTGTATAATCAAATACCTAAGTAATAAGAAGCCCTTAATGAAATAGTATTTCCCCCATACAGCTGGCATTTGGAGAACATGGACAGTACAGACAAGATAGCTGATGCCACAATACTAGAAAGAATTTCTTTACTCCAGGATAGACAGCCTGAAGCCTTGAGACAAAAGAAGAAAAAAAAAAAAACGTGCGTATGTTCATTACAGCTATGTAAAGCTTAGCATTTCACACCTTGTCAGAGTTATCAGGTACAGAGCTGTCCTTGAATCTAATTTTCATTCCAACAGAAATGTGAGAAGTCAAATCACTGCATAGTGAAAAATGGAAAGCTTTCTTCACTGTGCAGTTTGCTGCAATCATGTCTAAGGGGAATTCAGGAAAAAGATCATACATTATAAAACATTAGGTTGTATTAGTTCAATGCACACTGTATTACCTGATCATGGCAAATACGAGCTCTAAACTGCCCATATTTAGGAAACTTACATTAGCAAATGTCCCATGTGACATAGATCTAACTTGTTTACTGACTCAGTCTGGTGTATTTGTTGATTTACAAAATATTCAACCTCCTCGACTTTGGAAGTGTTGAGAAATTCTAATATATGTTAGAGAATACTAGGAAACCTATGAGGAAGTTATATGTACAATTTTTTTGTGTGAAATTCTATCTTTCTTCATTTTCAACCTGTAGACAAACCTACCAAAAAAAGAGAACAAGGAAGGTAAAATGAGCTAATTTCCTTAAAATTCCACATTTATTAAAAAAAAAAAAAATTCTCCCTTTAGGATCATTTACCTTCCCAAGGACTGAAAACATGGAGGGTAGTTGTTCTTGGAAAAAATGTTGTTTCTTGACATGAGTGCTGCTTTCATTGTGGTTTACCTTGTCATAAATGCCTGATCTGTTAAAAATAGTAATTACCTGGGCTTCCCTGGTGGCGCAGTGGTTGAGAGTCCGCCTGCCGATGCAGGGGACACGGGTTCGTGTCCCGGTCCGGGAAGATCCCACATGCCGCGGAGCAGCTAGACCTGTGAGCCACGGCCGCTGAGCCTGCACGTCCGGAGCCTGTGCTCTGCAACGGGAGAGGCCACAACAGTGAGAGGCCCGCGTATCTCAAAAAAAAAAAAGAAAAGTAATTACTTGATTAGGTGGATTGATGGTTGGATAAAGGGACAGATAGCTAGATAACTAAATGATAAAGCAAATTAAATAGAATGTTAATGATAGAGTATAGAAGGTGGGTACATGAATGTTCAATATAAAATCCTTTCAACTTAGACATGTGTTTAAAATTTGCCGTGTTGAAAAAATGGTAAATAAATGCAAGTCATAAGCCTAGATTAGGTGGTCATGGAGAAGAAACTTCTACTCAAGTTTGCAGTATACTGTAAAGTCCACATGGGGCATGGTAAGAAACATGAGAGAACTGTCAAAACAACACAAAATTAGCCACAAAAATTGTGAATTCTCTTAACATTTACTTGGCTACTGGATTAAAAGATCACAATTTTTTTTCTAAGATAGAAAATATAAATAAATACAAGTGGTGAGTAGAATCTTATTGAGATCTATTGCTACCCAAGTAATTTGAGCTCTCACAAACATTTTAGTCATGCCAGGAATATGTTAAAAGAGAATTGTGAGATTAAATCAGTATTCAAGAGAGAAAAGTTTATTTTGTTTAACTGGACTTTCTAGCAGGGTGATTTTTCTGTATAACATCAAAAGGCACCCTGCATGTGTGGCTTGTTTGAAGAGTATCTTAGAGTTATTAGTGACTGCACGGTATGTGACAACTCTGTTTTCTGGTTAACATATCTTTAACTGGGATTGTTTAAAATAGTGAAAAAATTCTTACTGGCAGCATAAAGACTCAATTCCAATTCTTCATGCCTCCCCTCAGTCACTAATTTTTCTCCCTGCCAAAGGTAGCCACCCTCCTGATATCTTTGGTTATAATTTCCTTGCATTTCTTTGTAATTTTAATAAATAAGTATGGATATCATACACTACATTTTTTCTTGTAACCTATTATGTAAATGAAATTCCGCCATATGTATTCTTTTGTGGTGAAGCTCTTTTCATTAGCATTATGTTTGTGAGATTCATTCATGCTGCTACATGTACCTAGTTTTCACTTATTTTCATTGCTGCATACTGTTTCACTGTATGACTACACCTCAATTATTTATCCTTTCTAATATTAGCAGAAATTGAATTACTTTTATTTTGGAGTTAATATGAATTTTATGGTGAGACACATTCTTGTCTATATCTCTTCGTAGCACATAGAAGTGCATTTCTTTAGGGTTTACCTAAGAGTGGAATTGCTGAATCATAGGCTAGGAAGATCTTCAGATTCAATTTGTAATGCTTAGTAGTTTTCCAAAATGGTATATTAATTTATGCTCCTACAGGCTGTGTCTGAAAGTTTCCAGTTGTCTGCATTCTTGCCAACATGTGATAATCATTTTTATTTTAGCTGTTCTCTTGTGTATGAAATGATATCCCACTGTTTCCATCTTTATTTATTTGATTAATCAAGATATAAGCCAACTATGACCACATGGTTATCCCCTTTTGTGAAATGCATGTTCAGGTGTTTTGCCCATTTTTCTCTTGAGTTGTCTGTAGTTTCGTTTTTGATTTTTAGGACTTCTTTATATATTTTTAATAGGATTCCGTTGTTATTGAGCGATGTGTTGCTGGTGTCTTCTCCAATTCCATGTATTTCCTTTGCACATTTTATTGATGGACATTTTTATTTCTATTTTTGTTATTTTTAATTTTAATATAGTCCAATATTTAAAATTTTGTTAATAATTAGTTTTATGTAGATATTTAAAGAGTGATTCTATATCATGGGATTATGTAACTATTGTTTTATATTATTTTCTATAAATTTTGTTGGTTTTATTTCATCTTTGGTTTTAAAATTCACCTAGAATGGATTTTTGTTTTATTTTTTCTCAAATTAATATTTTATTTTCTAGCAATATTTTTTAATAAGAACATCATTTTCCCATAATTCTACAGTGTCATAGCATGGTCATGGTTCTGTGCTATCCTATTCAATTCTATTCTTTTCTATTCATTTATTTGACTATCCAAAAACAAATACCTTAATTATTTAATTACTATACCTTTGTAAATCTTGACATCCAGTTGCTAAAGTTCTTATACCATGTCCTGTTCCTCAAGATCATCCTTATTATTCTTGACCCATTGCACTTCCTCATAAGTTTTTAGAATCGCTTGTCCATTTCCACAAAATTGAGATTATATTTAATCTGTACATTAGTTTCAGAGAACTGACATCTTAATAACATTGATTTTTTTCAAATCTGTGCTTTATAGTTTTCTGAAAGAAATTTTATGCTTCTACTATTATTGCTTATATATGAATAATATCAGAAGCGTATAGATTATTGGTAAACAAACAGTCCAATAAATTTTCACAAAGTCAAAGTACTCTTGCAACTAGCAACAGATCAAGAAATAGAAAATTACCAACATCCCAGAAGTCTCTCTTCCATCCTCTTCCATCTACTTTGAACTTCAAATAATTTGAATCATTCAACAGGTATTCTTTTGTAGTTAATTTATTTTGATCAACATTGTATTTATGAAATTTATTCATAATTTTATGTATATTTTATTTACTCATTCTTATTGCTGTATACATTGCATTTTGTGAACACATCAATTATTTTATCCATTCTACTACTGATGGACATTTGGGAGATTTCCAGTTTGGGGCCATTATGAATAATGCTATTATGAACATATGTATGAGTTTTTGTTGGTTATATATCTGGAAGTGGAATTACTGAATCCTAGGGTATGCACATATTTTTGGGGGGTAGATTTTGCCAAGCAGTTTTCCAAAATGTTTGTATTAATGTTTGATATTTTTTAGGCTACTTTGAAATAATCTATTTAAAATACTTAATTTCCTTTGCTTCTGCTGGAGAGAAATGCAATTTATTTCTATTTTATATTTGCTTCATATCCAGCAACTTTACTAAGGTTATTTATCAATTTTAATAATTTTATTTTACTCTCTTTTGGACCTTCTGCATATATAATTATGCTGTTCGTGAATAATGACAGTTTTTTCCTTCTTCTAACTCTGACACCTTGGCCTTAATCTACTGTACAGTGTATAATAGAAATAGTAATAATGACATCCTTGTATCCTTCCTGATCGTGGGAGAAAAGCTTACAGTAATATACCATTAAAATTGGTATTTTCCATGAGTTTTATTACGTATCCTTTCTGTTCCTAGTTTTCAAGTATCTTTATTGTGATTAGATGTTGCATTTCATCACATGTATTTCTACATCCATTAAGATGGTCATATGATATGATATTTCTTTTTTTCTGTTAATGTGGATTACATTAATTGGCTTTTAAATATTAATCTAATCTTTCATTTCTGTAATAAATGTAACTTGATTACTATGAATTAATCTTTTGATAATTTCTGGATTCAGTTCATGTTCTTTTCTCTCTTATATGTTCTATAATTTTAGTTTTTTCTTCAACTTTTCTTGCTTCATACCATTTCAGGAGGTCCTTGGAAGCAGATTTAACAAAGAACACTCATTTTAGTGAACTGTCAAAGGCCTCTCTGTCTGTATAAACTAGTGCAGTCTGAAACACCAGAGGATCAGAAGTAAAAATAATATACACACAATTTCTAATCCAAATAAGTGTTCTAAGTTCAAATCCTTCACAAATTATGAAAAGTCAGTATACTTACAAACTTATATTCAACAGGATATGAGGATGTGTCACAAATTAGGTGGCTTAGGAAGCAGACTCTTACTCAGATTGGCATGCTGGAGATTTATTGGACAGTGAGTGCCCTGTGATCAACACCCCTGTTTAAGGGAAGGGAAGGATAGGGTAGAGTAGGAAGCAGGTTTGGGCAGATGGATAAGTGTAGCTGTGATATAGTTTAGTGGATGTCTCAGCTAATCCTGTGTACAACCCTGAAGCTAGAGTGGTCTTATATTTGTCCTAAGTTTTGTGGGATGACTGGGCCTACCTAACCCCATAATTTTCAGTAAAGGCCACTTCTAGGGTGTGTATGGTCCTTGCCAAATATTTTTGGTGAGGCCCTGGTCTCTATAAACAATTTGATTTTTAAAATGGATTACAGATTTCACCGTTCCATGATTATTTGACTATTATCCAATTAATTGGTGAAGAATCTACAAAGTGTTCAGGCTTTAAATCTTGCTGAGTTCCAGGAATCATCTCTTTGCCTTCTTTATTGCCAAATGTGCCTGCCATCCCTGGCTAGTTTCTTTTCTTTTTTCTTAATTTTTTATCTTACACTGGAGTATAGTTGATTTACAATGTTGTGTTAGTTTCAGGTGTACAGCAAAGTGATTTAGTTATGCATATTCAGGTATCTATTCACTTCCAGATTCTTTTCTATTATTGTTTATTACAGAGTAGTGAGTATAGTTCCCTGTGCTATACAGTAGGTCCTTGCTTATTGTCTATTTTATATATCATTCCTCGCTACTCTCTTATTACCCACCCCCATCTTCAGTGAGGAAAAAGGAAACAACACTGTTATTACTCACAATGCCATGGCTTTTTGAAATCTGTATTGAAACAATATAAATCTCTCCTCTGCAATTCCCTACATAATTTATGCTAATATATTTCTACAAAAATATTTTATTGATTATACTTATATTCTCTACAACAAAAATCAAAATATATTTATTTTTTTATTTTATTTTATTTTTTATCCCCATATCTCTTCCCTCTTGCGTCTCCCTCCCTCCCACCCTCCCTATCCCACCCCTCTAGGTGGTCACAAACTACCGAGCTGATCTCCCTGTGCTATGCGGCTGCTTCCCACTAGCTCTTTTACGTTTGGTAGTGTATATATGTCCATACCACTTTCTCACTTTGTCCCAGCTTACCCTTCCCCCTCCCCATATCCTCAAGTCCATTCTCTAGTAGGTCTGCGTCTTTATTCCAAAATATATTTATAATATATCCATAGAGAGAGAGAGAGAGAAAGAGAAAAATTATTTTTATTTAAAAACCTATAATCATGAGATTGTAAGCTTTGAAAAATATCCTCTGGATTGATTATTATTATGATCATTAATTGATAAAAAATTGCACAGAATTGATAAAAAATAAATATACTAAATTTTGGTAATCAATTTCTAACATAAATTTATTGGAAGTCAATCTGTTATTGATATGGGTGGAGCTTTTACTTTTCAATTTATCGCTTATTGATGGAAGACAGGTTTCTATATCAATTCCATTTTTTGTGTCTGGTTCTTGTCAGTATAAGTACTGAGAAAACTTTTTTGCTTAAATAATTAGGTAGAAATGGAAGGAGTTTTCTTATAGTGATGTCACTTCTTTCTAGCATCAGAAATTGCTTTATGAAATACAGTTTGTTCCTACTTCGACTGTGGTGAAAGCCAAAAAAAATTTTTAAAGCCACTGGTATTTCTTAAGAATGTGTTGTTTTAGCATTCTGTTCTTCAGCATCTACAGTAATATTTAGACTACCCTACGAGTGAGTATGTGTCTTTGTGTGTGTGTGTGTGTGCGTGTGTGTGTGTATTCTAGAGGTCCATGCTTTTAATCTACAACGGGAAGAAAGATGATTGATCAGAAATGAGGCAGTGGGAGAATGGAACCAGAGGAGCAGCTTTGTTCTTAGGTGAATCAATACCAGTAATGAGTACACACAGAAGTTGAACATCTGTAAACTAATCACTTAAAACTATTAATATCTACATCCTCCTTGTAAAGTCTTCTTATTTTCCAAGGGTACTAGTACTTCAGATTGAACACTGCTAACCTAGTACAAATTGTGCTTGCTTGTGAAATGAATGAATAAGTAAATGAATGAAAACTAATATCTTTAAGCTTATTTAGTTATGAGTAAGTTATTCGATTTATGATTTTTTACAATTGTGTAATTTTTGACAGTCATATTAAAAAACATAAGCTACAAAGTATTTTCAAGGACATAGTTTTGTGAAGATTGAAATTAATGAAGTTGCAATGATGTTACATGTGGCAGACATAAGAGTTAAAAATTAATTTTAATTTTGGAGTTGTTTCATTTTTTACTAAATGAACTATTTTTCTAAAAACTCAAAACATTTTCATAGGTCTTTGAAGAGTTTATAGTCCCTAAGCACTCTGCTTTTTGTGACTAATAGATAAAATAGCCCTAGTCCTGCCTTGCATCCATTGAGAAAGAAAGAGGGGACATTGCGTTATAATACATTACATTACAATAAGCAAGGGCTTCAACTTTAGAACTTTTTTTGAACTGATCTTGATCATGGCCAGTTTTATAATAGGAATTGAGTCTCTTCTACCTCAGACAGGCTTGCCTATGACTGGAGTCTCACCAATAGAGATTTGGTACACCTGGGACAGGCCTTTTTGGAAAATCTGTGCAATAAACTTCATATTTGTAGGCAAATGTGATACACATAAAAGGTATTGAATTTCTGAATTGAAGGTCCTACTTTTTTTTAATCATATATATTTTTCCTGAGCAAGAAAAAAAAGCCTGAGACTTGTGAGAGTTACGTGTGGGCTAAAGGCCTGAGGGTCCACAATGAAACAGTGAAGGGTATACAGAAGATATATATATATAATACATTCAAGATAAGATTACCAATTTTGCCTGTAGCTGGCCAAGTGCTTTTTCAGCCACTTAGGTTGCCTATATCAGTATAAATGATTTGCCATGTGTTAGAGCCATAAATAGGAACAGAGAACAGATGTCTTGGCACATAGACCATATTTTTTGACATAAGAGGCCTCTGCGAGCAGTGTCTCCCAATAGCTTTAGAAAGTTCTCTATTCAAAATGTAGCAATTGGAAAGGGCTACTCCAGGACTACCTTTTCCCACTAAATAGCACCCTAGATTATCATGCTTCCTTGATCTCCAGTTGCACCTTTCTTACAAATCCCAACTCTAGGCGAATCTCACTATTTACAATCAGTACTCTTGCTTCCAGCCCATTGAACAAGCTGCCAAAAGCTATCAAGAAGTGGTTCTCGGGCTTCCCTGGTGGTGCAGTGGTTGAGAATCTGCCTGCTAATGCAGGGGACACGGGTTTGAGCCCTGGTCTGGGAAGATCCCACATGCCGCGGAGCAACTAGGCCCGTGAGCCATGTCCACTGAGCCTGCGTGTCCGGAGCCTGTGCTCCACAACAAGCGAGGCCACGACAGTGAGAGGCCCGTGCACAGCGATGAAGAGTGGCCCCCGCTTGCCACAACTAGAGAAAGCCCTTGCACAGAAACGAAGACCCAACACAGCCAAAAATAAAAATTAATTAATTAAAAGAAGGCTCAACATTTAAAAAAAAAAAAAAGAAGAAGTGGTTCTCTTTGGCTCCACAACAAATCCATATCACCCAGCCTTAGCAGGGGCATTATCCATTCTCTCCCATACCTAGCTGGCTCTGTATTTCATTCCCACAGCACCTGGTCTCAGCCTTTCCCACTCTTCTGAAACCCCACACTCATCCCACAATACTCTAGTGATCAATATCCTCACTTCCTCTCTCTGAGTTCCCAATGCTTTTGGCATGTACAACTGTCATAGCATTTAATCATTTTGCATCCCATCCATTTTATAATTGAGAAAATTTGATGTAGAAATGGCACATGAGTAGTCCAAAGTCACACAGCTGGTATGAGGCAGAGCCAGATTTAGAAGCCACGTTTTCTAAATACAAATGTGCTGCTCTTTCTATTTCACCAAATAGTTCTCTTAGAAGGAAAAATGATTTTCCATAATAAAAACAATTCCAGAATCTCAAGGTGGATGAAGAATCTTCTGAAGAACATGGACTAATAACCCAACAGTTTAGAACTATGACCACCTCTCTCTTTCTACTTTGCTTCATTAAATGAAAATAATCTGGCATCATATTGGTTCACAAAGAGGAACTACATTCCTTCAGTGGTTAAAAATGCCTTCTCTTGGGTTGAATTGAAATAGCTGGTCAGAATGGGAATTTCCCTAAGACTTCATGAGCCACAGGTTTTTATTTATTTTTATGCTTACTGCATTGCTTGCATTCACCTTCTGTTTATTTTCCCTTGGTATTTGAGGAAGTCTGACATGGTTATACTCTTACTTGCAGCAGCTGACGCGATATATATGCCTGGGGAGGTAGCCTCTGAGATGACTTCCAACAATCCTTATCTCCAGATATTCACCCTTTTGTGTAATCCTTTTCTCATTAGTGTGGGCTAGACTGACTCACCTCTCACAAATAGAATACTGTAGTACTTACAGGATGTTGCTTTCAATATTGTCATAAAAAGACTGTGGCTTCCATCTTGGGATCCCTCTCTCCTCTCTCTCTCTCTCTCACTCTCACTCTCTGTCTCTCTTTCTTGCTCTTTTTCTCTGAGACTTGCCAATAGCCAAGTGGTTAAGCTTGGAAGCTGATCCATCCCCTTGAAATTTGCCTCTACCTTTCATAATCTTTCTCCTCCAATAAATAGTGGTTTTCTTAAGGGCATAAATCATGTCATATTTCTCTCTCACACTGTCTAATGTTTTATCTGGCACATATTACATCATGATGTTTTGAATCAGTGATACATTGTATGTGCTTCAATCAGGATACCTTTATTGAATAAAATACTGTTTGAGGTCGTTTCTCTTATAAATTTCAATCAGTGCATTTGTAAGCTACTACTCACAAATCAACATCTTTCAGGGACAAAATAAATGAAATGATATACAGATACACAGGTTATTTTTTACTCCAAATAGTGTATTTGTGGAATTTTCGTAAGACCAAAAAAAAAAAAAAAAACCCAAACCTCCACGCTAAACTATCATTAAGCCTACATAGAAGTGTATTTCTTGCACTAATATCATTAATAAGAAAGATCAAATGGTTTATAAACCCCAGGGTAGCATGCTTAAAAGTATGATACAAAGGTTATCATAAAAGACTTTCATTTATTTAATTTAACAAAAAAGATCTCTGACTCAATATCTTTTGTGTTCTATATTTTCAATTTTAACAATTAAGGTGGCACAGGGAATTCTTTATGCTAATGTTATACCTCCTTGGTTGCGCCCTAACACCATTATCTGCTGTAATGAATAATTCATTCCCTGTTGAAAACTTAACTATATCATTTTTAAAGGATATGAATGAAACTTTGAAGTGCAATTTAAGTTGAAAGAATTTAAGATTGTAGAGAATTCCCATTAAACCATCAAAAAGTGCTGTGCTGGCAATATTACCTAGCACTCAAGTGTAATCGCTTTATAGGAGGCTCATTGGAGATTCTAAATTTTGTTTCTTTTGTAAAATATATTGATGGAATACATTTCTTACTGCACTTTCACACTGTGCAGTGACTACTTCTGCCTCTAAATATCTAAAACGATATGCTTTTTATTTCCAGTTGGAGATCGAGGACCTAGAAAGTCACCATAAAAAAAAAGGCTGACATTTGCTCTTCCAGTGCTAGGTTTGATATGGAGAGAACTATTTTCTAGTAAAGAATCCCAACAAGGGAATTGGCTTTAAAATATCAACAAGATTTACTAGTGGAATTAATGGACTTTCAGTCCACTGCATCCCCAAAACTCAGTAGGTGAAACCGTAGTAAACCACTCTAGGAAACACGCTAAACGATGTAGCTGTCTAAAAGTCTTAAAGTTTGCCAACAATGAGAGTATCTGCCCTTCCTGACCCTGTAATTAGGGATGGACTATGACATGTATGGGGATGAAAATTTTCCTCAAAGCTGGAAGAGGCTAGTCATCTTGGCCAACATGGCAAAACATCTTAAAACTGGGGAAGCATTAGGTTTATACCATGTCACGTGAACAAACAGAAAAATTTTGTAACATTCCATAAACAAACAAGCTATAGGGAAGATAGCAGAAAAAGTATCCATTCCAAGAAATAGATTTGCTTATGTTCAATATGCATCTTGTAAGCACTTATTTCCCTTTATTGCTTTAGCCAAGAGGAAGCTCACGTTAAAATTTATAGCACAACTTGAGCATAGCTGTATAAAAATATTTTCTATAACCTACATATCTGTGAATACTCTTAACCTTTGTCTTGTTTTCTATTTAATCTGGAGTTTACTCAACTTTGCTTTGAAATGTCTATTTGCCATTTTAGTTATATTTTATGTATTTATGGAAGCAATTGAAAGCATTTGTTAAACTAGATAGAGGAGGGAGAAAGAAAGAGTAGAAGATGAAAAAGGGGGGGTGGGGGAGAGGAGGGGAGTGTGGGAAGAAAGAAAATAAGGAAAAGGAGGGGTAAAAGCGAAGAGAATGAGAAAAAGGTAGGCAGGAAGGAATGGGGGAAGAGAGGGAAACCAAGATGTTAAGATATTATTCTGGACCCCGTCCTTGAAGATGTATTTAAACTTGGCCCAAACCCTGCTCTACTGATGTTTGAAAAGCAAAAGCCCTCTGCAAACTTCCATGCCTTTAAAGACTTACTGTCTCATGCTTTTCTCTAGCTCCTTGCTCCAGGTCCTGTTGTTTGATGCCCCATAGAACAGAACTCTGGAGGGGTAGTATTGAACATTTTGGAGGGGACCTGAGATGGTATTTACATTGTGGAACTTTAGTAGTCTGCAGTCTCACTGGCTCACATCCTCCAACTCCCTCTTCTGCCATCTTTCCTTTTGCTTGATGTCAAAACAATTCAGAACAATTAATGACTCCTTCCCTTCTTATGAAAAACAGTTATTCTCATTTCCAGTTATTGCACAGGCCTACAAGCTAACTCCATATACACACAAAGAAATTTTCTCTTCCTAAGTAAACACTTTGCCAATTATTAATATATTAGCACACACATAGATATATGTATACACACACATAAATATGTACATATTTGTGGAAAGAGAAGGAAGGGAGGAAGGAAGGAAAAGGGAGACAGTACTAATCAGAAAACAACACTGAAGATGTAGATATGAAGTACTGGAGGAATCAAGAAGCCTAATGTTTTAACAGTTAAAACCCTGGCTGGGTTGAAATATAATGGCTTCACCTACTGACTGACTTTGAAACCTGGAGCAAGCCACTGAACTTTTCTATGCTTCAGTTTCTTCATTTATGAAATTGGGATACCAACACTAGTATATCGTTTATGGGCCATTATGGGTCTTAAGTGAGATAATGTATAATGTACTTAAAACACTACCTAACACTCAAAGTTATAGATAATTTTTGGCTATCATTATCACAAGAATGATAATTATAGAGATAACAGGATGACAAGAAATGCATAAAGTCAGGTGGGGCAGCAAATGTCATGTACTGAAATGTTGTTGATTCAATAAACATAGTAAATATTAGTCAGATTTATTAGATAATTGTGCTAAAAAGAGCATCTCCAACCAGCAACCCCCCCCAACACACACACACACACACACACACACACACACACACACACACACACATTCTTAACTAAACCTCAACCTAACTGTCTTGTAATCTCCATTCTCCAAAAGTCCAAAGGACTGGATAAAAGCACTTTCCCCGCAGAATTGAAAGAAGAGAAAATGGTAGGAGAGTCCTCTCTTCTTTCAAAGTTTTAAACACTCTGATTTACAAATCAATGTCTAGGTGTAGAGGAAACACACTTGAAAGCAAATTGACCCCTTCAAGACAATTTTTTAAAGACCTCAGATATGAACAAAAAGGCTGAGACACTGCAGGTCACTGGTGGGATCTCGCTATCCTTGAGGGAGACTATATATCCTGTTTTAATGAGCTGCTTGTTTTCTAGCCAAGTGATATTTGTTTTTAAGATCATATAGTAAACTTCTTAGAGTGTAAGGGAAAGGAAAAATGATTTTTAATGTGATGTTATTCTCTGGGGTATCGTGATACTGATAACACAGTGGCTGAGTTTGAGTTCCCTTCTTTCCTTGCAGTGAGCATTATGGGGTTTTTGTGGATTAGACCCCGTGTCCAGATTTTAAGTTTTGACAGTTAATGAATAAGAGTCAGTGGAACTTTAAAATCATGACCTGTCCAGTGGACTTTCAGACTCTCATTCTTTCCTCAAGTACTCTTAGTTACAAATTTAAAGGGTGAGTTTTTTGGGGAAAATATTTAATTAAAGCCTATGGTGATACCACCAAGAGAATAAAAAGTAGTAATCTTTTGAATTTGCTTTTGTGCAGATAAAAAAAAAAAATGCACTCTTTCCATTTCTCCTAGATGTTATTTTCAAGATAAAAGCACTGAATTTCCAAATACTTCTTCTGTTGTCAGCTTCCTGGCATGTAACCCTTTCTTTTGAAAAATAAAAAAGGCAGAAATGTGCATAGATGCTTCTTAGCTTGAATCTGTGGACATGGCACTGCACTTTCTCACTTAAATATCATTTTATAAAACCAGGGTTTGCTTCGTTTATATTCCCTACACATCTCTCCCTTTTTGTCTACCTTAGGTCTTTTAAATTTAGCTTCAAGAAAAGTGCTGTATTATGGAATCAAGTCCTCTTATCTTTTTTCCCAAAAGAATTGTGCGCAGTATTTATTTCCCTTATGTTGCAATTTAAAGCACACAGGAAACTGTGTTGAATACCATCACTCCAACTCTCATCTCTCTATCAGGATACACTTATACACATTTTTATATAGTGTATAATGAAGTGAAGCTATACATTTCTTCAGTTTCTGCATTGCCTACCAGAATTTAGACTTCTAAAACCAAGGAAGTATTTACTTGTAGTACTCTGTGGGGTAAATACTTTTCATGTTTGATGGAATGAATAATAAATAGAATTCTATATTTTAAAAAAAGTACAGTTCCTGCCTAACTTACTGCTGTGAATTGTTATTCCAAGGGTTAAAGAGCATGTACATATTTATGATATTTTGCTCACAGTTGGCAATCAATAAACATTTAAAATATGAGGGGTGAATGGATGATGATATCCCAGTTCTAAAGAATCTCCATGTACTCAAAGAAGTACCTTATTAGACTGCTTACAATAAAGGTGTTACTAATTTTTTTTCATATTTTCCCTCTAAAAGTGAAAATTTAGATTGGACTTCTATAGCCCTTTTCTCAGGAAAATTTGGTATTTTTGATAAATATATGATGACCTGCCATTAAGTTTCATGAGCCATTTTTTCCTGCGAAGGGTTATTTGGTCCTGTGAATGGAAAAGATACAAATGGTCAGGTACATGATTTTTAAAGGAAATTTTCAGGCAAAATAACCTACCCTATATACAGGTTCATTGACCTAGTTAGGTTGTTGAATTTATATATTAAAGTGGTTAATTTAAAGACCCACTCCGGAATTATGTATTTCTTTTAAACCATCTGAGGAGTTTAAAATATGAAAAATATTCTTCAGTGCTCCTCTTGAAATTATGCTTGATAATTGAGAATAGAGAAAGACATAAAAATTAAATTCAGTGATTTCAAAGGCACATAAATTAGAATCACAAAGATAAAACAAATCCTCTGTTTTCAACTATCGTCACCTTTAGGAATAGTTTTGGCACTCAGAATGAACCATATGAATCCTTTAGGAATTAAGAATTGGAAGAAAAATATTATAAAGAGAGGTACTTTTGAGGTAGTTAGTGCTTCTGTCATCAGTTGCAACAGTATAAAAAATTCTAAGAAAAGCAATAACATTTAAGCTTTAAACGTTTCACCCAAGACAGTTAAAAAAAAAAAAAACAAGCAACAGTGAAAAATAGTTTTCTGTATGTTTTTTAGAAAATTAATTTAGATAATTGTGGCATACCTACAAAAATAAGCCTTGTTTAGGTGTAATTCTCTGAAAGTTTTTAGTTTTGTTTGTTTTACTTTTCTGCCCATTATTAGTCCTAAAATACTTTCAGGAATTATTGGCTGTGTTCAGTTTCAAGTACTTCTCTTTAATAGTACTTAAAAGGGAATATCTAAAGAGCTGTTTAAGAAATAAGTTCATGCATTTATGGTCAACTGATCTTTGACTAGGTTGCCAGGAACAGAAAATAGGGAAATGATAATATCCTAATAAATGGTGTTAGAAAAACTGGATATCCACATACAGAAGGAGGAAACTGGACCCTTATCTCATATATTTAAAAATTGGCTCAAAATGGATTAAATACTTAATGTAAGACCTGAAACTATAAAAGCACTAGAAGAAAACACAGGGGAAAACGTCTTAACATTGGTCTTGGCAGTGATTTTTTGGAAAAGACACGAAAAGCACAAGTAACAAAAGCAAAAATAAAGTGGGATTGCATCGAACTAAAAAGCTTCTACAACACAGTGGAAAATATCAAGAGTGAAAAGGCAACCTATGGAATGGAAGAAAACATTTGCAAATCATATATCTGTTAAGGGGTTAATATCTAAAATATATAAGGAACTCATATAACTCAATAGCAAAAAGAACAAATAATCCAATTTAAAATTGGGCAAAGGACCTGAACAGATATTTTTCCAAAGAAGACATACAAATTACCAACAGGTACATGAAAAGGTACTCAATATCACTAATCATCAGGGAAATACAAATCAAAACCACAATGAGCTATCACCTCACATGTGTCAGAATGTCTATTGTCAAGAAGACAAGGTATAACAAGTGTTTTTGCATGCAAACATTTTTTTTATTGGAGTATAATTGCTTTACAATGTTGTGTTAGTTTCCACTGCACAATGAAGTGAATCAGCTGTATGTATACATATATCCCCTCCCTCTTGGGCCTCCCTCCCACCGCCCCCCATCCCACCCATCTAGGTCATCACAGAGCACCAAGCTGAGCTTCCTGTGCTTTATAGCAGGTTCCCACCAGCTATCTATTTTAAACATGGTAATATACAATGGAATATTACTCAACCATAAAAAGGAATGAAACTGGGTCATTTGTAGAGATGTGGATGGACCTAGAGGCTATCATACAGAGTGAAGTAAATCAGAAAGAGAAAAACAAATATCGTATATTAACGCATATATGTGGAATCTAGAAAAATGGTGCAGATGAATCTATTTCCGGGGCAGGGATAGAGACGCATGCAAACATTAAGTCAAGGTGGTATGGCCCTTGAACAGAGAGTATAATTGCAACGATTTTGATTCTCAGTAGTGACAGGATAACTAAAGGAATTAAGATTGAATTTCTTTAGGAGTAAATAAATCCAATTTATTTAAATAAAATTAAATAAATATTCACAACGATAGAAAGGAGTTAAGTATGACTTAAAAGAAAGTTAATTAACAAAGTAGAACATAGAATGTCCATGAGGTAATTTTTTTTTAACTTTTTTGAATCCTGTAGAAACTTGTGCTAACAGTTGAATCAGCTAGAAAAGCTCTCCTATTATATACAAATATAAACTGATTTTCCCCAGACAGAGGATGAATCCTTCCTAATAATAGTTGAGTCTAAGTCTACTGACCAAGATTTGTACAGATCTAGAAAATATTGTAGAAAATACCGTATTGGGTAGCAAAGAAAACAGACTTGTGAGTTTATATTTCTCTGAGAGACTCAGAATCCTTCCTCTGGCAAATAAGTAATCCCTATCTTAAGAAGACTTTTTAATGTTTTTGAATTCAGTATCATCTAGGATATATATGTGTGTGGGTAGTAAGGTGAAAGCAGCTCAGTTCAGCAAACATCACTGAACTCTTACTGTGTACAAAGTCTGTTTTACGTGGAAAGATAGTATAGCCACATACAAGTATATGTCATTTTAAGACAAGTTTTGTCATGGACCTGAAGCAACAAAACATGTTTTGTCAATACGTGTATATACTCACTCTTTAATTTGTTTAATTGTGTGTATGCCTATGGAAAATGAATATGACCTTAAAAAAATGAGTGTTTGTTTCTTTAATAAGAGTTCATTGGTAAATTGAGGACCTTAGGTCTTTCTAAATTAATTTCAAAGTTAAAAACTAAATATATGACTCCAGATAATATTAAATGTTCTGAAAAATGAAATGAAATAGAAAAATAAGTTAAAGTTGGAAAAATTAGCATTTATTTGGAAATTTTTTTATTTGGAAAGGTACTATTCTTACCATTAGGAGAGATAATTAGCATGTCACCCTTAGCTATGGACAAAATAAGTGAGATGTGTTCCAGGTGTTGATAAGGTTAAGAAAATGTGACATTTAAGGCACTTAGTTTATTCAAAGTCACTTATACAAAGGATTTTGATGCAAAAAGTACAAGTGTATGACAATAAACTATCTGAAAGTTACTTATAACTTGAAGTTTGACAGATGAGTTTAACCTGACCTACTTTATATAGTTAAATTTTGTACTTCAGATCTAATTAGTACGAGCTTACAGATATACTTTCAATAAATAAAAATTGATTGAATTTAAAACTTTATAAGGGAAAATTGAATGTAAATAAGACTTAAAAAAGTCCAGCTGGAAATATTGATTGTTCTTGAATTCATTTGTTTGATGATATCAATTACAAGAACAGAAATTATCATGAATTGGGCTATTATTATTCGATCTTCATTCTAATTAATGAGAAATAGCTACATACCTTTTTGAAGGTAATGAGCCTGCAATAATGTACTCCTCTCTTATGGTATTGAATGTAGTCATTGTGGATTATAAATTTGGAAAAGAAATACATAAAACATCAGCCCATGAGAGAAAGGCAAGCATATTTGTACCCAGAAAACAGTTATGCTTATGGGAAAATGTTTAAATTTGGACCATTATGTGTTTGGTTACTTTAATTAGATCCAAAAAGCTTTTTAATGATGCCCTAAAAGTAATTTTAACAAGAGTGAAAATGTCTGAGAATAAACTTAACAGCAAAGGAACTAAAAGCCACCAGCACCAGACAGGTGGAGTTTGAAGTTACTTAGATGACATCTGAAGAGTTACCAGGGAGCTTTGATAAGTTATTGGAGTTGCACAGTTCTTAAGTTCAGTGAGTTATGATAACTGTATATGCCTGTGTAACCACCACCCAGACACTCAAAGAAGTTCCCCCTTGCCCCTTTTCAGTCACTTTCCCACTTTGCCCTAGGACTGACACCTTCTGACTTCTATTATGTGTTATTACACCTGTTCTAGGACTTCATGTAAATGAATCCTATAGTATGGATTCCTTTGGGTCTAAGTATGTGGCTTCTTTCATTCAACACAATGATTTTGTGATTCATCCATACTGTTGTGTACATGAGTAATTTATTCCTTTTTCTGAGTATAACCACGATTTGTCTATATTTCTGTTCATGAACATTTGGGTTGTTTCCAGCTTTTGGCTATTATAAATAAGGCTGCTATGAACATGCATGTACAAGTCTTTCTGTGAACATATATTTTCATTTCTCTTGGGGAAGTACCTAGGACCGGAATTACTGAGTCACAGAGTAGATATATTTGTATGTTTATAAGAAGCTACCAAACAATCTCCAAACCTGTTAGTCTCCTTTTCTGTGTATTAATTACTGTGTCAGTAGTGCTTCTGTGATTTTAAAAATTAGTTTATAAGCAGTTTACCTTAATATGTAAATTCTACATGATTGGACATGGTTTACTGTATATTAAAAACTGACAAAGATAATTAGAAGCCTAATGTAGTGGCATAATAATGGTCCCCTGGGCTTCCCTGGTGGTGCAGTGGTTGAGAGTCCGCCTGCCGATGCAGGGGACACGGGTTCATGCCGCGGAGCGGCTGGGCCCATGAGCCATGGCCGCTGAGCCTGCGCATCCGGAGCCTGTGCTCCGCAACAGGAGAGGCCACAACAGTGAGAGGCCCACGTACCGCAAAAAAAAAAAAAAAAAAAATGGCCCCCTAAGGAAGTTCACGTCCTAATCCCTAGAACCTGTGAATATATTTTACATGGCAGAGGAATTCACGTTGCAGATGGAATTAATCTTGCTAATCAGCTGACCTTAAAATGGGAAGATTATTCTGGATTATCCAGCTGGGCCCAATGTAATCACAAGAGCCGTTATAAGTGGAAGAGGGAGGCAGAAGAGGGAGAACCAGCGAGATAGTGTGAGGAAAACACCTCATCCCAACCTTGCTGTTTTTTTTGTTTTTTGTTTCCCCGTTGGGGAGCACAGGCTCCGGACGCGTAGGCTCAGCGGCCATGGCTCACGGGACTAGACGCTCGGCGGTATGTGGGATCTTGCCGGACCGGGGCACGAGCCTGTGTCCCCTGCATCGGCAGGCGGCGGACTCTCAACCACTGCGCCATCAGGGAAGCCCGACCTTGCTGGCTTTGAGTGCAGGAATGAAGATACCAGAAGCCAAGGAAGGTAGGTGAGCCCTAGATCTCAAGAGGGCTTCTAGGTAGAAAAAGCAAGGAAATGAATTATTCCCTAGAGCTGCCCTAGAGCTTCCAGCAAGAGCACAGACCTGCCCACACTCTGATTTTAGCCCAAGACCAACAGAATTGCAATATAATAAATTTGTGTTGTTTTAAACCACTAAATCTGTGGTAATGGGAAACTAATACACCTATGACAAGAACAAATCAATTTAAAATATGATTTTGAAGCTTCAGATTGACATTAAGGATCTCAAACTGTGATTATTTTATACTGTTCTGGTGTGTTTAGACTGATCCACTTGTTTACCATTTTCTTGGCTCCCCAGATTGTATTACGGTGTATGTTTGGTGGTAGAAAAAAAATGCAATTTTGGCCTTCTTGTTGAAAGTTAGTTTGGTGAATTTAGAATTCTAACTTGACAGTTATTTTCTCTTAACATATTGAAAATGTCATTCCTTTTTTTCCCCTGGTTTCCAATGTTGCTGTGGTGATATCAGCTGTCAGTTTAATAGTTTTCCTCTAGAGATAACTGATATTTTCATATTGGCTGCTTGTAGGATTTTCCCATCTGTGTTTGATGTTCTTTAGTTTCTCTATTATGTATCTAAGTGAGGCTTCTTTTTCAGTTTAGCATAGATGGGGTTTTATTTTGTCTTCTTGTATGTAAGTATTGGTGTTTCTGATCTGTACAGGAAACATCTCAGCCATCATATCTTTGAATATTGTGTTCCTTCCTTCCTCCCTCCCTTTCTTCCTCCTTCCCTCCCTCCCTCCCTTCCTTTCTTTTTCATTATTTTAGGCTGGGATTTTAATTATACATTTATTGAAACTCTTTAGTCTACCATCTGTATATGTTAACCTCCTTTTATATTCTTGCTTTCTTCTTTTTCTGTCTTATTCAAGTTGAGAAGATTTTCCACACAACTCAACCTCGAAAGGGCTCTCAGTGTTACAGGAAAATCTATTATGCTAGGACTTTATCTTTCAAGCCTCAAAAAGTACTTTTCTCTCAAGGCTCATATTTTAATTTTGGGTTTCAGGGGCCTCATTTGGAAGTCTTAAGATGAACATCGACTCCTTTTGGCATTCATGTTTATAATCAGAATTGTTCCTGAGATAATACATACTTCTGAAAAAATAGGGGGAGTGTTATACACAAAAGTATAAGAATAGGAGGCAAAGGATAAAACTTCAGGATTTTATACTAGTATTTCTCTTTTATCCAGTTTATTCATTCATCAGATATATGTGTATTGAGTATTTCTCATGTTCCAAGCTCTGTGATGGTAACCGCTAAATATGATTTCCTGTTTAATTCAGCTTACAACCTTTGGGGGCTATAAGAGACTAGATAACAAAGCAATATCTATTGATTTTTCCCCTGTTACAAATGAGAACTCAGGTTAGTGAATGTGCTGGCTGCCGCCTGACCTTCTGTTTGATACGGCCTGTGTTTTTGCTCTTCCCCCCACCTTTGCCTTTGCAGTATATTATTTTTAAAGAAGGGGCTCTAGAGTCGGACAGCCTGAGTGTAAATGTCAGATCTGACAGTTAACAACTCTGTGAGTTTGGGCAGGTTATGTCACACCTCCAAGTATCTGATTCCTCTTTTATATAATAGGGAAATAATGGTACATTCCTCATAGGGTGGTTGGGAGGATCAAATGAATTAATACACATAAAAGTACCCAATAAATATAAGCGTATGCTGCATTTGTCCAAGCAAACAAGGCCACATCTCTCCCATAGGCCAAATTCACTTCCTGATGTTGCTTCTCCTTGTTAAAGAAGGTCTTCTGTGTCTGAAAATGTATAAGACACTTTTAAGAAGCTACTAGACTAGCTATGAGTGGCAAGGGATAGGCATTTGCTCTTATGGCCGTTACTGCAGAGAGGGGCCACTAATCCCTAAAATTTATGCAGCTTTTCAAAATTTCTTTTACTTACTGCCAGAAACACTCCTTTTGGAAGAAAAGTTATATACAAGATACCCTCATAGTCCATATTTTGGACTCAAATACGTAACATGAATGTATGTTATATGTGGTAAAAATTGCATTTAAAAATGGATGACATACAATGACATAATTAATTTTAGCATTGGTTTCATTGCCTTCTCCAACCCCTCCTCCTTCCACTTCCTTGAACATCATTTTGCTTACTTGTGCTAGTTTTGATGAGTTTGAAATCTAGGAAAAAGGATACTCAACAGATATCTCTTCTGTTTTCGAATGTTATGAAATGACATCAATCAGCCAAAGGACCATTCTGAAAGTAGGAGGGGCATTAGCCTAATATGAGAGAAATGGAGAAATAATAATTGTCAGCTGAAGCCTATGACAGACCCAAGATCTGTGCTGAGACTGGTGAAATTGAAATTTCAAAGTTGAAATTTTCAAAAGCATAGAATATAGAGTATCACATCTGATGTTGTCGTGCATAGTTTTATTCATGATTTACTAATTATTATGATTTTATTGGAGAGAAGGCAGTAAGTCTTTAACATACCACACTTTCATTGCTTTAGGCCCCTGATATCTTATCACAGTATGGGAATTCCATTAGAATTAAAGTATTAACAGACTTTAATAAAGAATAGAAGATGAACATAGAGGATCAAATCTGAAGGGGCATTCTATATCCTTATTTTAAGCATGCTCTATATAACCGAAGGAAAAATAGAAATTGTCAGCAGGAATTGGCTAAGGGCACTTAAGGTTAAATGTTGTTCTAGTTGTTTATAATAGAGGAGCAGGAAGAAGGATCAGCTGGGGGAATTAAATGAAGTTTTAAGATAATATAACATAGGGAAGGAAGAACATAAATGTTGCATCTGCAACCCAGAAAACTGAGTTGTTGCTAAATAGTGAGCAAACTTATAAATTAGAAAAATTACCCTGGACAATTGGAAGACACTGGAATAAACACAGTGTTTATAAACAGAACAGAAAGTGTTTATTCCAGTGGCTTCCAATTGTCCAGGGTAATTTTGTCCCATTTTGACTGGCCAGTAAGCATTGAGTCTGCCTTTCATGACAGGATCTAGGACTCAACCTTTCTCTTAAGTATATTTTTATATTGTTATCCAGTTTATTTGGTGATTTTTTTCATTATGTTGTTTATATTCATTTTCAAGACTATGGCAAGTTCTGTATTCAGTGCCATTGATCTGAATAAAAGAAAAAAATTTTATGTAGGCCCCAGGATGTATTTCTGCTTCAAATTAAAATATGCATCCTTATAGGGGCTCAACTACTAATACACTAGTGGCTGCCGTCTTCTGCTGCAGTAAATCTGATTAAACCTATTTTCTCTTATACATATTCTTGGAGCCTGTCATGATGTGACAATCAATTGAATTCATTCATTCCATCTTTTGATGCTTTTCGACACAGCTAATGTCTCAGGTCAGGTTTCCTGGAAGCAGGGACGAAGACAGAGATTTGCATGCAGCAAGTTTATTGGGAAACGCTCTTAAGATCAACACCTCTGTGGGCGTATGGAAGTAGGAATAAGCAGAAGGAGAGGTTGAACTGCAATGCGGGTATGACCAAGACCTCAACAATCCCTGGGAGAGCTCTGAAGCTGGGTTAGCCCTTCAGATTCACCCCAGGTGAAGTCAAGTTAGGCGGGCATTTGGTATTCTGTATTGACTCTTAGAGAGGAGGCCTGATCTTGGGTGGAGCGGCTGTCTCAGCTAAGAGTTGTGGGCCACCACCACTCTCAGCAACTGGGTAATGAAACTTCAGCTGGAGGCAAGATCTGGTGCCCTACACTGTTTATTACCATTGCCCTCGAAAGTCTTTTGTTTCTTACCCTCTAATCTGTTGTTCTAAAAGCTTCCACCTCCTTTTTAATTTCCTTCTCTGTGGCCCTGCCTTAAGGACTTCCAGTCTCCTCTGTGAGGTCTCTACATTTCCCTGAGGCTCTGCTACATGGACCATAGCCTTTTAAAATATTTAAGCCCAGAATGTCACAACGAATCATTGACACTTCTCTGCCAGGTTTAGGGGTTTCAATACCTTAAGGAAATGTGATAAATCTATGGAAGGATTAGTATTAGAACTTATCATTCCTGCTTTTTCATTTATAGCTTAGCTTAAGGAAGAATTTTTTCTTTTTGTAATCTCTCATCTTTCCCAGTCTGAAAATTAGAAAGAAAACCCAAAATATATATTCACTTTTGCAGCCTGATCGCTTGGATTCAGAGATGGGGGAGGAAAGCATTGGCTGTGGTAACACAGGAAAATATTTTTTTCTATATGTTCATGTCTTTCTTTTTTTTTTAATACAGCAGGTTCTTATTAGTTATCTATTTTATACATATTAGTGTATATATGTCAATCCCAATCTCCCAATTCATTCCATCGTATGTCTTTCTTTCTTTTTTTCTCTCACTGTCTTTCTCTCTTTCTTTTCCTTTTTTCCCCCCTATTCTCCTACATCCATTAATTGTGAAGTACATACAATGACCTTCAGATTTTCTGTTGATAAGGTTGGATAGTCAAGTGTTTAGCTAGGAGAAAATTATCATTTATTGATTCTTTATTAGACGTTTCCCCATACACTAAGTCTTTTTATTTTATCTTTACAATATATTTGCAGTATAAACACTGTTATATCTGATTTTATAATTAAGAGAACTCAAGCCCAGTGGGATAAAATGGATTGCCCAAAGCACATGGAATTTAAATATTAGTTCTTACCACCTTAGGGCTCTTTCTTTTGTGGTCTGAGGCCTGAATTTTTTTTTTCCTTCCCAGTTTTAATAGAATTTATTTTTTGGGGTAGTTTTAGGTTCACAGGATAATTGAGTGGAAAGTTCAGAGAGTGCTTTTATAACCCCTGCCCATACACATGCATAACCTCCCCCATTATCAACATCCCAATCAAAGTGGTACATTTGTTAGAATTAATAGATCTACATTGACCCCGCATAATTACCTAAAGTCCATAGTTCATGTTACAGTTCACTTCTGGTATTGTACATTCTGTGACTTTGGACAAATTTATAATGACACATATTCACCATCATAGTATCATAACAGAGTAGTTTCACTGCCCTAAAATCCTCTGTGAACTTGCCTATTCATCCCTTTTTCTTCCTAAACCCTGGCAACCACTGATCTTTCTATTGTCTCCATAGTTTTGCCTTTTCCAGAATGTCATATGGCTGGAGTCATACTGTATGTAGCCTTTTCAGATGGGTTTCTTTTACTTAGTAATATAACGGCATTTATATGCCTTTTCCTGGCTTGATAGCTCATTTCTTATCGTGCTGAATAATATCCCATTGTCTGGATGTACCGCATTATATTTACTCATTCACCTACTGTAGGACATCTTGATTGCTTCCAAATTTGGCAATTATAAATAAAGGTGATAGAAACATCCATGTGCAGGCCTTTGTGTGGACGTGAGTTTTCAACTCCTTTGGATAAATACCAGAGAACAGCTGAATCTTACCATTTTGCATTCCCATCAGCAATGAATGAGAGTTCCTGTTGCTCCACAGCATTTAGTGTTGTCAGTGTTCTGGATTTTGCCCATTCTTGAAGGCTGGCTTTTGTGTTCTAAAATTTAAGCTGGTTATGAAGGTGTGCACCAGATAGCCAATTAAGGCATTTTTCAGGTGGTCCTATTTGCTTAAATTGTTAGCTTTATAGTTTGATGGCAGAAAACCACAAAGCCCACCATCTGCACTGTGCATAAGTACTTTGGAAGCATTTCTTTGAGAGGACTCAGTGAATGAATAATGCATATTTTTATTCCTAAATTACACTTCTTGGTATCAGTTTGGGGCTTTAGAGAAGAATTTGTCGAGAAAGATTAGATGCATGAGAAACTTATTGGAAGAGACTGTAAAGGATAAAGAAGGAAGGAGCATGAGAAGAGGCTGGGGGAACCTTCAAAATATGATCAGGTTTGACATTTGTGAAATGAGAGAGGAAAGGAAAAAAACTTGGGTAGGAGGAGCTTCTGACTGCAATGCTTTCCTGAGAACGCCTCAGTCAGGCTGATGGGAATCCCTAGATCGAGGGTTGTCTGTTAAAGGAGCCCTGCGTTGGGAAGAAATGACCCAACCCGGGTGCCTCTGCTGTGCTCAGTCTCTAACAGGGAACAGCCCAGTGGGGGCGTGCCCTAGGCACGAAAGCTAGGGTAGAGCCAAAGGTGGGGCAGAGAGAGGCTACCTGCCAATATGCCCTGTAGCAGGTACTTGAAGGGAGATCTGGGTAGTGCATCCAGGTCTGCCACATTCTTCATTCCCCTTCCCTTTCCACTGGATTTCTTGCCTTCCCATTCTTAAAATTTTAATTGCCTATTCCTATGCAGTTATCTGCATTCATATATAATGTACTCCTAGAACAAACACAAAATTTTTTTAAAAGGTTTAAGAAAAGACTTGCTATAATCCTTTTCTCCTTTAGACAAAATACCCAATGCTGTACACCCAGTCTTCTGTAAATGTTTTTTAATTTTGTCTGTTTCCTTCACAATCAATCACATTTTGCTACCTTATGTTGATTTAGTCTGAGTGAGGCTAAAGACTCACCATTTCAGTACAGCTCTAATGATTTTCATCTTTGCTTCCATTTCTTTTGTTCTGGAACTGCATTCCCTGTCTTTATTATGTGCACTTTAATTTTCAATTTCCTATTCTCATAAAATTGTATGGGTGAAGAGCAATACAGTATTCAAATAATTGCAAAAGCTAGGCTGTACCAAGAAAAGTAGTATTAATATCCAAGTTTGCCGTCTGGAAGCACCTGGATAAGATTCTTATATGCTTGTTCAATGATTGATGAACAAAAAGTCCACATTTAGAACACGAAACGGCATTTAGGAACATGGCATTTAGGAACATTTTTGAACATCATTTGTAACCGTCTTAGGTCTGGCTCCCTTAGAAGCAGAGCCTGAGAGATGATTCTTATGTAAATGATTTATTTTGAGGGTGCTCTTAGGAGGAACCTCAAAGGAAGTGAGGAAATTAGGATAGGGCAGGGAGAAACTAAGTAAAGACATGATTTCAGATGACATCTAGCTTCAGCCTGATACCCCATAAATGTTTGCACTGCCTGCCTGCCTTTCGGCAACAAGGTGGTGGAGCTTTTATTACCGCCACCTCCCACCAACTCACATACTCATGGCACTCAGTCAGTCATGGGTTCCAGGCTGCCTCTGGGTGAAGCACAGCCCATTACCCAAGGACGATCTTCTGGAGGAAGTTGCAGGTGTGATCGGTTAGCAGCAAAACCTGTCCCAGCAGTAAAATGAATGGGGTGGGGGTGAGGGTTGTACCGAGAGTGTCTGTTTAACAGCATTCGTCTTAGGAGAGCCGCTCCCAGAAAGCTTGCTCTATTGAAATCGATAGTTATTGTTAGATTGTGGAAACAGAGAAATAGTACCAGGCTGAATATCTCTGTCCTTCATTATTTCATGTATCTTCTAGTTAACTCCTAGGCACTGCATTCCTTGTGTCTCCAATACGAAGGGCTTTCGGTTAACTCTTTTGGCCTGCTATCCAGAATTACTGTGTATTTTCAGTCATTCACTTTGCATCATACACTCACACTCTCCCTCTGTCTCTCTTTCTCTCTCTCTTTCTCTCTCTCACACACACACCTGGAGCAATTAAACCGTATTACATGCACACTCATTTCATCCATGAAATTGTTTGATCAAGTGAGGTTAGCACACCAGGTTCTAAGTTACAGAGTAAAGAAAAATCTCATGTTATTAAATTGAGATTAAGTATGCTTTAGTATTAGGTTTCCGGGAGGAAGCATGTAAATTTACAACATTCACACGTGCACTTACCTCAATTGCCAAAGTGATTCATCCTCTAAGCAGGCAGTTACTCAGCATGATCAAGAACAGAGAAAGGAAATGGATAGCCCAGAAGGCTGCTGTGCTCTGATTTTCCATTTCACATGGGGAGAACAAAAAACGGTAGAATCTATGGCTTTGGTCATATGTGAAAAGTGAATGTTTTAGATGACACGGTATCACTGAATTACCAAATGTACCTTTCTTTTTCCTTCCTTTTAACATTTGAAATTTAAAAGGGCTATGAGGAAATCTTATTAAATGATTTTTAGCTAGAAAACTTCAATTTCAGTTATCCCAAATGGTATGTTCAGGCACTGCTCTCCTCATGAGTTCTTTATGTGGCAAAAGGAGACTAGTTTTAGGACCTAGTCAGTGATAAAGTAAATTGATCTATTACCTACCCCCTGAGGAAATTCCTACAGGGCTATCTTGCTCTAGACTGCCTAAGTGTCTCATTTGTACCTAAAAACAAGAAGTGTCATTTTTTTCCCTATTCAAGATGTCACAAGCCCAATTTTCTTTTGCTAAGGATCACAGTTATTAGTCTCCGAAGGTGCTAGCACTTGAGGGCAAGTCTGAGGTGATTAAAATGCCTCAGCACTTTGAGGATTGGTGCCCTTCCATCACTTCTCATCTCCAGCTGCTTCCCTGTCTGACTCTCCTTCTGTCTCTCATTATGATCCATGGTTATCCATTTTAAGGTCTGCGTAAGTCATGTGAATTAAGGAAAATTGAGAAGCTTAAGAAAATACGTTTCGACAGACATGTACCACTGGTAAAGAGATGGAAACACTGACCCAATTCTATTTATGTCTCCCGTTTTATAAATACACTTACTTTGCCTCTGAAATTCCACCTGTTCTCACTAATGCTCTCTCTCTCTCTTTCCCTCCCTCCCTTCCTTCCTCTCTCTGTCTCTCTCTGTCACACACACACACACACACACACATATACAATCCATTGGTCCAGATGAGCTATAGATGCCTCATGCCAGCTGAGGTTTTGGTTTTAATGTCCTTACAACGATAGCACTGCAAAGGTAGTTTGGCACCTGGTAATTAGCTGGATTTGTGGATTTCTATAATATATAACTTCCTGGCTAACCCCAATATACACTGTCTTTGTTGCACTCAACTGAACCAGAGAGCTTTATTCTATGGTTTCACTCTGAGAGACAATGGTCTCATGAATCCCAGCACTTCTAAGAAAACCAAGATCAGAAATATCTAAAATTGGGATCTAGGAAGATAGAATCCAAGCAGAGTATCTGCATTTTCAGTATTTCCTTCACTCATTCATTAGATGGTGTGACAGAGGATAGAGAAAAGAAGCAAGTAGGAGTATTAAAGGGTTTTGAAGTTTTTTTCTCCTTGTGGTGGATTTTAGTTATTTAAGACCACCTCTGTGGGGTAGTCTACACCACAGGTAATCAGTCAGGAGCTTTAATGGCAGTGAGAACATGAATTCATCGAGCTCAGTTGTGCAACATGTAATGAGACAGCAGTGAGTAGCCTACAACCAGAAACTGAAAAACACCCTAAGAAAGAGTTATATAAGTCCATGCCAATCTCTCACTTCGTCCCAGCTTACCCTTCCCCCTCCCCATGTCCTCAAGTCCATTCTCTATGTCTGCGTCTTTAGCTAGTGGGAAGCAGTCACATAGCACAGGGAGATCAGCTTGGTGCTTTGTGACCACCTAAAGGGGTGGGATAGGGAGGGTGGGAGGGAGATGCAAGAGGGAGGAGATATGGGGATATATGTATATGTATAGCTGATTCACTTTGTTATAAAGCAGAACTAATACACCATTGTAAAGCAATTATACTCCAATAAAGATGTTTAAAAAAAAAGATAGGGAGGTGTGGTCATATATGCTAAAGACAGGCAAGCTGTGTGCCCAGAATAGGACAGCTACTCGGTCAAGATGTGTCAGGGAACATAGTCAAGCAAAGCCTATGTTTATGATCACCATGAACACATGCAGTCCTTTACAGGGGGACTTTGAGACCAACTCCTGAGAGGAAGTGCCTTCTAGAAGCTGTTCTTCCTCCTGTTCCTTTATTTACCACTTTTGTCAAGTATGTAGACATATATTTATGTGCTCTTGGAGCCACATAAGGAGACCGAAATCTGCCTTAACAGGAAGCGTATAGAATCTCCTAGAGGAAATGCTCTTTTTAAATGGCTTAAAGGGAAATAGTCATAATATAAAACCAATAGTTATAGAGATAGAAAGAAAAACCAGTTTTGGTTAAAAACAAAAACAAACAAAAAAACAGTGACCAAAAAGACTAAATATTAAGGAAAAAAAGATCAAAGCTTGTAAAGGAAGAATAAAGATTTTATCTTGAGTTCAACTGAGACACTAAATAAATGAATACCTCAAAATAAAGTACCAAAAAATTATTGTATCTCTTCTACATGGACTTTCTCCCTCATTTTTTACAAAGCAAATGTCACTTTTAAATGGCTGCTGGCATGAGCCACACTTGGGTAGCTATGATAGAGAGATTTAGTATATATGGACTCCAGAGTAAACTTTTCAGATAAGAAATCCTTCCTGTTCCTGTTTCCCAGGTGTTGCCCTACTGCCAACAGCAAAAAACAGCGACAGTTCTTGGTCCACAAACCATTAATCCATTGTTTATATCTCAACTATCCACGTGAATTTTATATTAGCATCCAAGTTAACAGAAACAGAAGTGGGCGGGGAATTGGGTGGGCATAGTCAAGTTCTGGAAACAGATAATGGTTGGAAATGTCTGAAGATGATAATTCTGTTTCTGCTACCTGGGAGGTAGAGACCTGAAAGAGAAACTGGAACTTAACATTTGCTTTTATGTCAGTAATCCCTGTACTCTTTGGAATTGTCTCCGCTTCATAAACAGAACCTAAAGTAACGTCTGCTGCTGCACTTTTCTATTACTTATCACTTGCAGTGATTCAGAAATCAAATATTAAAATATAAAAATCACATGGTTTTCTAATGCTTTTACCTCATGTAGAGGATTGAAATAATCAGAAATAATCAGTGCTAATCCATATTTTCAGTCTAGCACTCTAAGCTGTCCCATTTCTTTTTTTTCTCCTTCCGAATCAAAATCACACGCACACCAAACACACACACACACACACACACACACACACACAAATCCGTTTTTACCTTGAATAACATAAAGAGTAATCATCACCCACGATTATTACAGATTAGCAGTAACATTAAGGGACATAATCTGCGCTGTACTTTTTTTCATCAAGCAGCATTTGTGGGAAGAACATTTAGATGGATAATTTCACAGCCTGGAAATTATAAACAATGAGCTTCTGAAACAGAGCTGCAGAACAGGTAGCATCATGTTTTTGTGATTACCATCAAACACATAATCCTGTGTGGGGGAGGCTTTGGGACTGACTGATCCCTGGAAGGAACTGCCCATCGGAAGCACCACTGTTTACTGCTTCTTCATGCACCAGTGTTGCTGTGCATGGTCTGATATACGTCTGCCTCCCTCCCTGAAGCCACATGTGGAAACGGTACTTGCCTTACTGAGAAACATGTAGAATTTCCTAGATGAATTAAAGGGATGCCTAAATTTTAAGGTCCTCCTCATTACTCAGAGATGACATTTGGGTTTCTTGTTTTGTTCCACTTAATTCTTTCCCTTGCACATTACTGATTCTAAGCTATTTATCTTTTAAATCACTGATTTCTGATACTTAATCCCTACACATAGCATCCTTCAGCATGGTAGTGAAAAAGAATTTAAAAAAATAGGAGTGGTATCATGGAGGTATTGATAGGAACTATTGACTAGATGTGGGAAGTCATGGAGAAGAGGAGTCATAAGTTTTTAAAGCTTTGAAACTGGCAAAGTAGAATAGCAATTACACTTTCAGAATTAAAAAGTTAAAAGAAGCAAGATCAAGGGGAAAAGTGAGAAATTTTGTTTGGAAAGTTTTGAGCTAGTTACTGCAGGTAAGCAAATGGCTGTGTATGGGAGCCTGGAGCTCAGAGGAGTTGACTATACAGGCTGGAGCCTACAGTCAGGGAGTCATCCACACAGGTGTGATGGTTAAAGGTATGGAAAAGGGTGATATTACTAAGGGAGGAGTTACAAAGAGACAAAAGATAATGACTGTGTAAACAACCTAAGGAATGCCTACATTTGAGGTGTGAGGAGAAAAAGGTAACAAAATGATATAGAAAGAATACTCAAAGGTGGAGAGGTCAAACTGCACACTCATTGACAGATAAATTGATTCATTCACCCATTCTTTTAACAAAATATTTTAAGTTTATTCAATGTGCCAGTCACGGGATGAGTGCTAGGTGGACAAGAGTGAGACAAATTAGACCCACCACCACACTCATGGAACTTACGGGTTAGTAGGGGAGACAGACATTAATCAAATAATCTGTGGTCACAAAGCACCAGGCTGATCTGCCTGTGCTATGCGGCTGCTCCCCACTAGCTATCTGTTTTACATTTGGTAGTGTATATATATCCATGCCACTCTCTCACTTCGTCCCAGCTTACCCTTCCCCCTCCCCATGTCCTCAAGTCCATTCTCTATGTCTGCGTCTTTAGCTAGTGGGAAGCAGTCTCATAGCACAGGGAGATCAGCTCGGTGCTTTGTGACCACCTAGATGGGTGGGAAAGGGAGGGTGGGAGGGAGATGCAAGAGGGAGGAGATATGGGGATATATGTACATGTATAGCTGATTCACTTTGTTATAAAGCAGAAACTAATACACCATTGTAAAGCAGTTATACCCCAATAAAGATGTTAAAAAAATAATCTGTGAAACATATGAAATTAGAACTGTGAAATTCTCTGAAGGAGGGAAATGGCATCCTCTAATAGTATTTAATGAGGGCAATTGACCTGGTCAGGGAAGTCAGGGAAGACTGTCCTGGAAAACTGATGACTAAAACAGGAAGGCAAAGTAGGAGTTAACAAGGCTAGGATGAGGGTAAAATTGTGCAGAGGGACTCCACTTACCCCATGGCCAGTGGGGAGAGTGGCATTGTAAATGAGCATAAAGAAAGTTAGTGTATCTGGAGCTCAGGAAGCAAAAGGAAACCTGCTGGGTGTGAGAGTATAACAGTGAAGGAAGAGTCAGGTTATATTTGCCCTGGCCAGCTATGTTAGGGATGTTTTTCTTCTAAGAGCAAAGGGAAGACATTGGTGGGTTTCATGCATGAGTGGTATAATCAGATTTGTATTTTGAAAAGAGAACTCTAGCCAAAGTGTAATAAAAAGGTGAGATTGGGGAAAGAGTGGGTACAAGATGACCAATTCGGAGCCATTCTTGTAGTCTCAGTAGGGGGTTATAAAAACTAGGATTAGATGCATAGCAGTGCGTATGAGTAGAGGGAATTAGTCTGCAAAGACTTTGTAGGAGGTAAAATCAACAGATTTGGCCATGAAGGATATATAGACCCACTTGGGTGCCACACCACTAGTAAGGAGCAGCAAGAGTTTTAGGAAGTAGGGAATTGGCACCGCTGTCCAATATTATAGAAGTTAAGGAGAGAGGACTATTGGATTTAACAATTAAAATGTTACTAATGACTTTGATAACAATTTTCATGGATTGGTGGTAATGGAAGTCAGGATTTAAAGAAAAGTTAAAAGTAATGCATATAGATTCCCCTTAACTATATTCATTTATTCAACAAAATTCTGTTCTTCTTATAACACCACGCTAGGCACAATGGATGCATGGTTATCACACAGTTGCTGCCTGGTAGTTTATTAGCCTAGAAGAGTGGTCAGTGTTTATTGAGCTCTTACTGTATGACAGTTAACACTATTTTACCTATAACGACCCGATGAGGTAAATATTTTTACTTTTCATATTTTTATAGGGGTTGAAGTACAAAAGAGGTTAACCTTCCCAAGTTCACTCAGGTAGTCAGTCTGACTGAATATAAGACATCTCAATCAGTCTAGCACCTGAATCCATCATCTTAAATGGTTCGATATGCTGGAACCCAGAAAAGGAGACAGGCTTACACAGCAATGGCTCTAACAGAATTATGGACAGAGAGCTATAGGGATGGCAAGAAAGCAGGGCCCTCTGCTGGCTGGTGGGGCAACTGGAGTTGTCAGAAGACATTTAGACGAAGCAGACAGAAGCTGGAAGGGTAGCAGGGTCAAAAGGTTTGTGTTTTTTTTTTTTATGACAGGGGATTTGCATCTCAGCAAGGCTAAGTGGTACACAGAGTACAGGCTTTGGAGTGAAACAGATCTGTCTTTAAATAGCAGCAGTGCAGCATGTTAGCAGTGTAATCTCATCAAGTTACTTAAATTCCTGGAGTCTTGGTTTTTTGATCTGAAAAATGAATTAGAAATGGTGAACAACACATGTGAAGGTTTGTAATTTTGAGGGATGTTGAAGTAAGAAAACATACATAAATTGCTTGGTCTAAAACATGTACTCAATAAGTATTATTTCTTTGTCTGTATTTCTTATCATTTCTTGCTTCCCTCTCAGCCCCTGAAACTTGTGTTTAAGGCAAAGAGAAGAAATATGAGATTATATGAACAAAACAGGTTGGTCAATGGAGAAAAGTCAGAATGGGATGGGATCAAGAGAGACGAAGGGATTAGCTTTGGTGGAGGGGAATGAAAACTTCTCCTCTGACATCAGAGCAGTCATTGATGGTACAGAGAACGCTCTTGAGAAGTAAACTCCTGGTACGTGCCTATCCCTCTCCCTTTGCTTACCCTTCCCGCGCCCAAGCCAGAGAGACACACTCCGTGTACTAATAAGCTGGCTTTCTAACTGTAGACCTAATTCTTCAAAGGAGAATTCTTTCGTAACAGAAGGATCCCTGTTTACTGAGGAGTCAAGCTATTAAAGAAATATATTTGTGTTTTAGATCGGTATTTATAGTCTATGAATTTGTGAATATAAAGGAAATTAAAGGACTACAGCTGTGTAAAATATCTGAATTATCACATAGAGCTTAGCTTTCTTCAGGTACCTGTATTTTCTACTTTGTAGAAAAATTCTGGCTTTAGATAAAACCAAGCAGGATAGCTGTATGAAGCTAACACAAGAAAAAGAAAAGCGGGGGAGCCGCTCAGAAAGGAGAAAAATTCTGAGCTATATACCCAGTGACTATCACTGTCTTCTGGTCAATGTGACCCTTTTACTCCTGGTTCAGCACATGGAATACAGGGGTTGGGTTATTCTTGAGTCTAGAAAAGAACCATGACCCTCATGGGATTTTGGCCCTCATTGCCTCTGTGAGCTCCCAAATGTGAATGAGACTTGACCAGCCTTGTTATCAAAGATGTCTTTAGGGAAAGGTGGCAGAAAACTATGAGGATCTTTTAATTTTACAGAGGTTTATTTTAATTTTAACAAGGTTAAATTTTTTGTTTTAATGTCCTCAGTGGATAAAAGAAAAAACTCAAATTCCCTTTTCTTTAAAAAAAAGTTTAAATAAAACTTTCTTTTGGGACTTCCCTGGTGGCACAGTGGTTAAGAATCCAGCCAATGCAGGGGACACGGGTACAAGCCCTGGTCTGGGAAGATCCCACATGCCGCGGTGCAACTACTGAGCCTGTGCTGTAGAGTCCACGAGCCACAACTGCTAAAGTTCACACGCCTAGAGCCTGTGCTCCACAACAAGAAAAGCCACTGCAATGAGAAGCCCCCGCACCACAACGAAGAGTAGCCTCCACTCCAACTAGAGAAAGCCTGCGTGCAGTAATGAAGACCCAACGCAGCCAAAGATAAATAAATAATAATAAATCTATAAAAATAAAATTTCTTTTTAAAAAAAAATTATTCCAAAAATCTTCATACTGGAGTAAAAGATAGGTCCTTAGGCTACTGTTCTAAGCTACCTCGAAGTAGTTTAACCCATCAATCTTGTTCTTACACCACAGGGAGTAACACAAGGTCTCATGCCTGATTGAAAATTCCAGCACAGGGACTGCCAAAGCCTATACTGTAAAATAGATACTTTGTCTTCCATATTTCCAGTAGCCACTTTTGTGCTCTTCCTTTCACCACTCCTCTCTTCTTGGCCTCATCCTGCACAGAAACCAATATTCAGACTCTTCCGATCACCAAATCCTTCAAGTAACTCCTGTCATGAAAATAAAATTTGCCCTTGACAAAACAGTGTTTTTGAGAATTTGGAAAAACAAAATCCTATTTCAACAATGAATATCAGATTAGACTCCAAAATATATTCCAAATCTATGATAGAGAGAAAAAACTATTGCTTTAAAGGGGAAAATAAAATTGTTATCTGATCTCTGGAAGAGATGTATTTCTTGCCTTTGAAGCAAAAAGAGCAATCACATAGGGAAAGACCAAAGTATATTTAAAGTATCCTTGGAATACAAAACTTTACTAAAATGAAAAATATAAAAAGTTAAATTACTTGCTACCAGTATAGCAGACAAAAATTTAGTGGGCTTTGAGTGCAAATGGTATTCAAATCTAAAAAGGAAACAAATTCGGAGATTGGGATTGACATATATACACTATGTATAAAATGGATAACTAATATGAACCTGCTGTATAAAAAAATAAAATTTTTAAATTCAAAAAAATAAAAATGCAACAAAGAAAAATATTCACCCTGTAGGCAATGATCCAAGAATGTGGACAAAGCAATCACACTAGAGAAAATACAAATAGAAAACAAATGTATGAGGAAAGTATTTTCATCCTTCTGCATAGTAGGAAAATAGAAAGAATGTTGACAGTTTTCCTATGACTTTTAACTTATACACAACTGACAGCTCTGTTAACTGATACAACCTATTTGGAAAATAATGCAACATAAAGATAATCCTATCCTTTGACCCAATAATCCCTGTTCTGGTAATTTATCCTAAAGAAATAATTCAGAATAATAAAGAATATAATAAAGAATAATAACAGGTGCTAAGTACAAATGAATAAAAATGTTTATTGTGGTGGTTTATAAAACAAAACAACAACAAAACACTAAAAACCACCAAAATATTCAACAATAAAAGAGTAGTTTATTAATTATGGGACATCAGCCAGGAGATGATTTAATGAGCCATTAAAATGATAATTACAAGGGCTGTGTAGCTAATAGAAGCAAGTTCTAATAGAATCACAATGTTTCATCACTATATACTCTTATTGCTTTCTGAAGATGTGGAGTTTATTCTGGGGATGGCAGGTTGTAGCTGAATACTTGGATGGTTTTGTAGCACAGTGGGGGAGTAAAGGATGAAAGGACCTGAATGTTCTGTACAATTGAGGAACGAGAACCAGAAGTTTGCAGGGAAAATCAGAAGCTGCAGACAGTTGCCAGAGGATAGCTGCGTGGGAGTGGGGCCAACACACAGTAATGTCCTATAGGGGATGGCATTGCCAAGAAGGAATTTCAGAGAATAAAATATGCAATTCGTGTTTTTAGATCTTTTTTTTTTTTTTTTTTTTTTTTTTACTATTGGTGCATAGTGTAAGCCCTTCTCTGTCTCCATGTCAAAATTGTCAGAAAAGTACATTGTTTCCTAATTAGTGTGAATAGATTCTTCACGAACTCCATAACTGGATTAATGAGTGGCTAGAACAAGAGGTCTGAAATTGTTTCAGACTTTAATATTGTCATTGTCTTGGCCAGCTTTCTAAGCCTCTTCGGCTTTAGATTCCTCATCTATGAAATGAGGAATGAGATAGTAATCTATCTACTTTCAAATGGTTTTGTGACAATTAAATGGATTAAGATGTATACAGCACTTAGAACAGTGTCTGGCACATAGTAAGTCCTAGATACATATAATCATAAGTCATCATCATCATCATCACCATCATCATCACAGTTCAAGACAGAGGTGGGTTGGGAGGATTCAGGATCCAGGTGACAAAAGTTGTAATTAGGACTGTGGGCCTATAAAAAAATTTTTTTTTTCAAAATTTGGGTCAGTATTTGCATCAACTAGACTTTTGTAAAGCAGAGAAAAAACAATTTCATAGATGGCCTAAGTACTTCGTCTTCACTTAGAGATGTTTAATAGGTGACTATTTAAAGCAAAGGGAGCAATAAGATTACCAAAATCAAACCTAGATCAAAGGAGAAAAATCACCAAAGTTGAACAAAAAAGTCAAATAATGAGAAGCAATGAGGTAGGAAAAAATGTTACTTAATCATAAAAAGGCAGTCATAACAGGCATGGAAGAGCAAGAAGATTGGTTGATTTTTGTTGAAGTATAGTTTATTATAATACTGTGTTAGTTTCAGGTGTACAGCGAAGTGATTCAGTTATACATATATTTTTTCAGATCATTTTTTATTATAGGTTATTATAAGATATTGAATATTATTCCCTGTGTTATGCAGTAAATCCTTGTTGCTTATCTATTTTATGTATAGTAGTTTTCATCTGTTAATCCCATACTCCTAATTTATCCCTCCACCCTCCCTTTCACCTTTGGTAACCATCAATTTGTTTTCTATGTCTGTGAGTCTGTTTCTTTATATAGATCCATTTGTATTATTTTTTAGATTCCACATGTAAGTGGTATCATATAATACTTGTCTTTGACTTACCTCACTTAGTATGATATTCTCTAGGCTCATCCATGTTGCTGCAAATGGGTGATATTTCATTATTTGTTATGGCTGAGTAATATATATATTATACTCCCCATCGTCTTAAATCAAACCAATCATGTGTTGATGGATATTTGGGTTATTTCCATATCTTGGTTATTGTAAATAGTGCTGCTGTGAACATCAGGGTGCATGTATCTTTTCAAATTAGAATTTTCATTTTTTCTGGATATATGCCTAGGAGTGGGATTGCTGGATAATAGGTTAACTCTATTTTTACTTTTTTAAGGGACTCGTACTGTTTTCCATAGTGGCTTCGCCAACTTGCATTCCCACCAGCAAAGAGTGTAATAGGATTCCCTTTTCTCCACACCCTCTGGGGCATTTATTTTTGCAGAAATTTTGATGACAGCCATTCTGACCAGTGTGAGGTGATACTTCATTGTGGTCTTCATTTGCATTTCTCTATTAATTAGCGATGCTCAGCATCTTTTCATGCACCTGTTGGCCATCTGTATGTCTTCTTTGGAGAAATGTCTATTTAGGTCTTCTGCCCATATTTTGATTGGGTTGTTTGTGTTTTAGATATTGAGTTGTATGAACTGTTTGTATATTTCAGAAAATAAGCCTTTGTTGGTCGTATTGTTTGCAAATATTTCTCCCATCCCATAGGTTGTCTTCTTGTTTTTTTGATGGTTTCCTTTGCTGTGCAAAAGCTTTTAAGTTTGATTAGGTCACATTTGCTTATTTTTACTTTTATTTCTTTTGCCTTGGGAGACTAATCTAAGAAAGTATTGCTGTTTTGCAATTTATATCTGAAAATGTTTTGCCTATGTTCTCTTTTAGGAGTTTTATGGTGTCATGTCTTATATTTGGGTCTTTAAGCTATTTTGAATTTATTTTCTTATATGGTGTGAGGGAGTATTATAATTTCATTGATTTACCTGAGGCTGTCCAACATTCCCAACACCACTTGCTGAAGAGACTGTATATATTGTATATTCTTGTCTCCATTGTCATAGATTGATTGACCATAGGTGTGTGAGTTTATTTCTTGCTCTCTATTTTGTTCCATTGAGCTATATGTCTGTTTTTGTGCCAATATTACACTGTCTTGATTACTGTAGCTTTGTAGTATTGTCTAAAGTCTGAGTTAGTTATGCCTCCAGTTTTGTTCTTTTTCCTCAGGATTACTTTGGCAATTCTGGGTCTTTTGTCATTCCATATAAATTTTAGGATTATTTGGTCTAGTCCTGTGAAATATGTCATGGGTAATTTAATAGGGATCACATTTCATTTGTAGATTGCTTTGGGTAGCCTGGCCATTTGAAAAGTATTAATTCTTCCAGTCCAAGAGCATGGGATATCTTTCCATTTATTTGAATCAACCTCAGTTTCCTTTATCAATGTTTTATAGTTTTCAGCTTATAGGTCTTTAACTTCCTTGGTTAGGTTTATTCCTAGGTATGTTTTATGATGCAATATTAAAAAGGATTTTTTTTTTTTACTTTCTGATATTTCATTGTTAGTGTAAAGAAATGCAACAGAGTTCTATATGTTAATCTTGTATCCTGTTACCTTGCTAAATTCACTTACAGTTCTAATATTTTTTGTGTGGAGTCTTTAGGGTTATCTATATAGAGTATCATGTCATCTGCATGTAATGACAAATTTACCTCTTCCCTTCCAGTTTGGATACCTTTTTTTTTCTTTATCTTGTCTGATGGCTATGGCTAGGACTTCCAATACTGTGTTGAATAGAAGTGGTGAGAATAGACATCCTTGTTTGTTCCAGAATTTAGTGGGAAGGCTTTCAGCTTTTCACCATTATTATGTTTGCTGTGGGTTTGTCCTAAATGGCTTTTATAATGTTAAGAAATGTTCCCTCTGTACCCACTTTGGTGAGAGTTTTTATTATGAATGGATGTTGAATTTTATCAGGTGCTTTTTCTGCATCTGTTGAGATCATCATATGTTTTTTGTCTTTCCATTTGTTAATGTGGTATATCCCACTGATTGATTTTCCGTATGTTGAATCATCCTTGCAACCCTGGAATGTATTGTTGTATTCAGTTTGCTAATATTTTGTTGAGGATTTTTGTATCTATAGTCATCAAAGATATTGGCCTGTAATTTTCTTTTTTTTTTTTTTAATGTCTTTGCCTGGTTTTGATATCAGGGTGATGGTGGCTTCATAGAATGACTTTGGAAATATTCCCTCCTCTTTAATCTTTTGAAAGAGTTTGAAAAGGAGTGGTATTAGTTCTTCTTTGTAGGTTTGGTAGAATTCCCCAGTGAAGCCATCCAGTCCTGGACTTTTATTTGCAGGGAGGTTTTTTCATTTGTTGTTTCTTTATTTTTAATTAAAAAAATTTTTTTTAATTATTTATTTCTTGAAATTTATTTTATTATTTTTTATTACAGATTCTATTTCACTTTTAGTGATTGGTCTGTTCAAATTATCTGTTTCTTCTTGATTCAATTTTGGCAGTCTGTATGTTTCTAGAAACTTGTACATTACTTCTAGGTTGTCCAATTTGTTGGCATATAACTGCTCATGGTATTTTTTTATGATTATTTGATTTCCTGCAGTAATTGGTTGTTTTTTCTCTATCATTTCTTGTTTTATTTGGGTCCTCTCTCCTTCTTGGTGAGCCTGGCTTGTCAATTTTGTTTACCATTTCAAAAAAAAACAGCTTTTGGTTTTATTCTATTTTTTAATCTCTATTTTATTTCTCTCCTCTCTAATCTTTATTATTTCCTTCCTTCTGACTTTGGATTTTGTTTGTTCTTCTTTTTCTGATTCTTTTAGGTGGTAGGTTAGGTTGTTTATTTGAGATTTTTCTTGTTTCTTGAGGAAGGCCTGTATTGCTATGAACTTCCCTCTTAGAACTGCTTTTGCTGCATCCTGTAGATTTTGTAAGGTTGTGTTTTCATTGTTGTTTGTCTTGAGGTATTTTCAGATTCCCTCTGATTTCATCACTGACCCATTGGTTTTTTTTTTTAGCAGCATGTTGTTAAGTCTCTATGTAATTTTTTTTTCCTGTTTTTCTTTCTGTGGTTGATCTCTAGTTTCATATCATTGTGGTCAGAAAAGATGCTTGAAATAATCTTTGTCCTCTTAAGTATGTTGAATCTTGTTTTATGACCTGGTTTTTGGTCTGTCCTAAAGAATGTTCCATGTGTGCTTGAAAAGAATGTGTATTCTGGGTTTTTTGGATGTAGCATCCTGTAGATATCAGTTAAGTATGACTGGTCCATTGTGTCATTTAGGATCTCTGTTGCCTCATTGATTTTCTGTCTGGAAGATCTGTCTATTGATATTAGGGGGGTGTTAAAGTCTTCTACTATTATTGTATTCATGTCAATTTATGACTTTATGCCTTTTATTATTTGTTTTATATGTTTACGTGCTCCTACATTGAGTGGATATATGTTAATGAGTATAATATCCTTCTCTTGATTGATCCCTTTATCATTATAGTGTCCTTATTTGTCTTTCTTTATGGAATTTGTTTTAAAGTCTATTTTATCTCTATGAGTTTTGCTACCCCTGCTTTCTTGTCATTTCCATTTGTAGAAAATATCTTTTTCCATTCCCTCACTTTCAATTTATGTGTATCTTTTGCCCTAAAGTGAGTCTCTTGTTGACAGCATATTATAGGCTCTTGTTTTTTAATCCAATCTGCCACTCTATGCCTTTGATCGAAGCATTTAGTCCATTGACATTAAAATTAATTAAGTATATATTTATTGCCATTACAAACCTTGTTTTCCAGTTGATTTTATAGTTCTTTTTTCTTTTTGTTTTTACTTTTGTGGTGTGATGCTTTTCTTTTGTATTATCCTTAAATCCCTTTCTTTTTGGTTTTTGTGAATATCTTGTGTGTTTTTGATTTGTGGTTACCCTGGTTTTCAAGTATGTTAAACCATAACTATATCTACTTGCTTTAGACTGATGGTCATGTAAGTTTAAACACTTTCTAAAAGATCTACATTTTTTACTTCCCTCCCTGACATTTTGTGATTTTGATGTCCTATTTTACATCTTCATGTATATCCTTTTGCTGTTAATTATAGTTATGATTACTTTCACAAAACAGTTTTTTAATCTATGTACTGGCTTATTTAAGTGATCTTCATTCCTTTTATATATTTGCCTTTCCTATTGTGTGTTTCCCCTTCCTATAGATTCTTGCTTCTTTTCTATTCAGAGAAGACCTTTCAATATTTCTGTTAGGTTAGCTTTAGTATTGCTATATTCTTTTATTTTTTGTTTTCTGAGAGATTGTCTCTCCTTCTATTCTAAATGATAATCTTCCTGGTTAGAGTATCCTAGGTTGCAGGTTTTTTCTTTCTTTCATTTCTACTGATAATTTTGAATATATCATACCACTGCCTTCTGGCCTGCAAAGTTTCTGTAGAGAAATCAGTTGATGGCCTTATGGGGGTTCCCTTGTTACTGACTCTTCGTTTTTCTCTTGCTGCCTTTAAAATCTTTTTAACTTTTGCCATTTTAATTATGATATGTCTTAGTGTAGGTCTGTTTGGGTTCATCTTGTTTGGGATCTTCTATTCTTCCCATTCCTGGATATCTGTCTCCTTCTTTAGGTTTGGGAAGTTTTCAGCCATTCTTTTTTCAAATACGTTTTTGATCCCCTTCTGGAACCCCTATTATGCACAAGTTGGCACACTTTATATTAACCCATAGATCTTGTATGTTGCTTTCCTTTTTTTTTTTTATTATTTGTCTTTCTGCCCACTCTTCTGATTGGGTAATTTCCATTATTCTATCTTCTAGAGACTTATTCATTCTTCTGCATTATTTAGTCTGCTGTTTATTTCCTTTTAAATGGGATTTTACCTTGGCAATTGAGTTGTCTAATTTTGATTGGTTCCTCTTTATAGTTTTTAGTTCCTTGTTAAAGTGATCTGCATTTCTACTGATAATCTTTCTTAATTCCTTTAGCATTTTTATTACCTCCTTTTTGAACTCAGGGTCTAGTAGACTGGAGAGGTCTGTTTCATTGTTTGTTCTTTTACGGGATTTCTCTTGTTCTTTTAATTGGGAGTAGTTCCTCTGCTTTTTCATCTTACTTAAATATCTCCGGCTCTATGAATTTAGGAGAAACAGTTATCTACTGTGGTCTTGAAGTGCTGTTTTTATGTGGGATCATCCCTGTGTACTGTTTGAGTCCCACATTTTTGGTGCCAGGGCTGGTTTTGGTATGGATGACTGCTATGTCTTTCCTCAGGGTATGCTGGCCATTATCTCTTTGATAAGGGTGTGATTGGTGTTGTGGTGACCAGAGCCTGCACTAGATGTTTAGAGGCCTCCTCTTCTCTTCATGGCTGTCACTCTGTTGGGGTGACACCCCAGTTGTTGGAGTAGAAGCCCTAAAGGTAAGGTTCGATAAGGCTGTTGCCCTTAAGTGTGTGCTCTGTCCTGAAGGAGGTGACAGCTGAAGCAAGTGAGGCCCGTGTGATCACAGTGAACCTATGCAGTGCCCATACAGGTGTCTGTGGTTCTCCCCAGAAGTGGCAAAAAGTCACGTCCCTTTCTGCATTGCGTTCATCCCAGACCTAGTACTAGGCTGTTGCTGGGGACCAGGGCGTTATGGCTACAGGAATTGAGGTGGTTGTGCTGCCATCTGAGACTTAGCCTGTCTCTATGGTAGGGCTTTCCTAGGGCCTCTCTGCCCCAGATCCCACTCCAAGCTGCATTGTGAGATGGAACTTGAGTGCTCCTGCTGGGAAAGGAACCACTGCATACTCCTTTCCAGGGGCTCTGTGTTGGAGATATGCAATTCTGTGATGCTGCCTGCCACATGGTTTGCTTGCCAACAAAGTCTGCTGCTCCCAAACCCGCCACAGCTGTGGGAGTGCTGACAATGGGCTCTGATGTCAGCCTTGCCCCCACATGCCTTGTGCACCCTTACACAACTCACTGCTGCTGGAACCATGCCCACACGTGAGCATGCTGACAGTGGGGCTCCTACAGGGGGCCCACACACCACCCTATGTGCACTAACAGTGGGCTCTGAGGTTAGGCCCTCACTACATTCCAAGACCTCTGAGATGTCTCACACAGCTAGACGGAGTCCTCTTCCAGGGTCCGTCCCCTGAAGCCCAAGTTTCAGCGCTACCTGCTGCACATACTGGCAGCCCTGCTCAGGGCATGTTTGGTCTGGGAAGCACTGCAAGGTGGCAAACATCAGTGCTGGTCTCCCTCTGCCCTGATTGCTAGGAAGCCAGCATGTGCACACTCCTCACGAGCAGAGTTCAGACCGCACCAGTCCCTCTGTCTGTCCTGGTAGACCTCCCAGAAGGCAAGGGGGTTTCGCAGGATAAGGAGCCACCCATGTGGACCTTCCCTCTTTCACAGCTACTTCCCAGGGTTGCCAGTCATGTCCTGATGACTTTGTTCGTTTTTTGTCCTACCTGGTTACGTGGAATCTTTCTTATAACTTTGGTTGTATAAAAGATCTTTCTGATAGTTTTCAGTTGGTTTTCTGTGAGAACTGTTCCACGTATAGATGTATTTTTGATGTGTTTATGGGGGGAGGTGAGCTCTACATCCTCCTACTCCTCCATCTTGATCTCTTTCCTAAAACTTTAAATTTTAATTTAATCTAATTGTGGAAGGGCAAGTTACCAGAAATCTGATCATTCAGAGGGCTGATTGGTAATGCCAGGATGTCAACCTGAAATTTTCATGGAATTATCAGAAAATACCTACAGCCGTTCTATTAAAGAGAGAAATATAAAAGTTATTTTAGCTTGAATTTTAGTATCTTTCAAACTTGAAACATTAGAGGGCTTAATATAATGGAGAAAAAAGGAGAAATTGTTATAAGATGACATGAATATGATTATGATATAAATTTCAATTTAAAAGCCTCATGTATTTTTACTTTTTAAAATCCTTTTAAAATTTCCCATTTATATATATATATACTTTATTATTTTTAGATGCTTAAATGTAGATATTTAATTTTTACTGAAAAGTATAACTATACAGAGAAAATTATGAATCTAATTTTTAAAATTAATTCCAATATAGAGCTGATACCATAACCCAGGTATCATCATTCACCTGCTGGCAGCTTAAGTGGATGGCAGGGACAAATACCTTTGAGGTACTTGTTTTCAAATTCAAAACTATTATGCAAGTGAAGTATTCTTAGGAATAATTTTAATTAGTTAATGAACATAGAAATATGTCTTTAATTCTTATATCTGGAAGTAAGGGCTGAAAAGGCTGAAGATAAGCTGGATTCATATGTGTTTAGAGGCTAGATTAGGTGTCCTGGGTCCTAGTCCAGACCAGTAATTCACACAATTCACACCCACATAGATATACCTTAACTCCAGTTGCCTGGGCCATGAAATCCAATGTCCATCACTTATCCCCTAATGACCACATATATCCTTGATGATCATTAATACTCTTCAGAACAATTTCATCTATGCAGAGCCCATCTCTGAGCACATCTCTGAGCAACAGATAAAAAGATATCAAGGGCTGCTCACTTGTTCTTAAATTGTGCTGCTGCATATGGGTCTGTCATGGATGAATGGGAGGAAAACGAGGTAGAGCTATAGAAGACTTACAGTGAATTTCAAAGAACCCCAAAACTAGCTTATCCATTTAATGCTTCTATCCATCTAATGGGAACATGTCATGTGTGGTTAGCAGACATTTTGTTTTGTCCAAAACATCCATAAGACATTTGGCCCATGCCAAAAGGTCCTTGATATTTGGCCTGGTCCAAATTATCAAAAGAAATTTAGTCCAAAACATTTTTGATATTTGATCATATTTGATCCTATTCAAAACATTGATGGAGATGCTTGGTCCACACCAAAAGATCCTTGATATTTATTTGGTCCTGTCAAAAACCATTTTGCACGGACTAAATACGCTCATAGACATTTTGGCATGGATCAAATTTCAAGGGCCTTTTGGCATGGGCCAAATGTCTTGTGGACATTTTGGACAGGACCAAATATTCTACAATGGTCATGCACATCAACTTTATCCTTTCTTCCACTAACTCCAAACACATCCTCTCTCCAAAAAGTAGTGTGAACTGCTAATAAGCAAATATTGCAGGAAAAGAACATTTAGTTCCAAGTCAAGCTACTCAAGCTGTGAGATGCTGACCTGAGGTGGTGGTAGATCATATGTGAGTTGTTGGTGTTTCTGTATTTGTTCCACTTTACAAGAAGGGGTCACTTGGATTCACAGTTCCAAGTAAAGGAAAAAGACATTTTTCACCAACTGTATCTCAGGAAATTTCATACCAAAGTTTTCCTACAAAGGAACTGTAATGCAGACGCATGTGTGAGTACTTCTAAGTTAAAATAATGTCCTTGGCAGTTTGAAGTCAGTGAAAAAGTAGAAAGTTAACTTCCATTTACTCACTCTCAGGAGAGCCTCCCTCTAGATATGTGTATTATCAAGGCTTTCTCTGTGTTTGATATCATCCCTGTCCCCTTCCAAGCATGCCCCAGAAGGGATGCTGTCTTGGTGAACAGCCCATTGGTCCAGGATATAAGCACTTCCTCTCTGCCCAGCAGAAGACTGAACACCCAGGATGAGGTTGGCTTAGTGACTGAGACCAACTACATGTTTTTTCCACTTAAGAGCAAAGAGCATAAGAGTATGGGCACCCTCCCTCCATCCCTAACACACACACAGAATTTCCTTGTGGGTGAATTTCCCTTGCTGATGGTAGGGTTTTGCTGAGAGAGGCCAGAAGGCTGCAATTCCTATTTCTACCTCCTGATCCAATCCTAATCCCAGCACTTTGCATAGTTAGGGCTGTAGGCATGCAGTGCACCCTGGGGCATGAAACTGATTGCTCAACTGGAAATGTATTGAAAAGAAAGAAAAAAGAAATGAACACATTAAATGCATTTTGGTCTGGGTTTTGTCTTACTGTGCAGAAGGTTTGGAGCCTGCTGGGTTTCCAAAGCTTTATATAAACTAAATATTACAAGAAACAGTGCATCTCAGCAGTCATTACTCATCACAGTTTCTCTTTTCATGCAGTAGAAAAAGACTTGTCACTCCATACATCATTTACAACTTGCTGCAGTGATTCCTCAGACTTAAAAAATACTGTGTGTCATGAATAAAAACACAAGGAGGAAAGAGTTTTATACTATAGAATTTTGCTCACCTAGCATTCCTAAGTGAAATGGATCTGACGCCAATAATAGGAAACATGAACTGAAACAAATGCCAAGGAAATTTATAATTGGAGAAATCATGTGGTTAAGAGCATGTGCTTATGTGCATTTTCTGTTAGTGCTGATTTTTCATTTTATATTTGAAATTTTATAAAGGGATACAGATATTTTTTTAATTGCTTTTCATAAACTACAAACTATGGCACCTAACCAGAAGTCAAGTGTTGGGTTTCCTCAGTCCTGTAAAGCACAGCTTAGAACACAGAAAGAAAAGAGAAAAAAATGCCAGGAGACAGAGTATCACAGAACCAGCTCCCTAAACCTGCTACTTTACTCCCTAGAAAAGCCACTGACCATCAGTAGGACATTGACGGAATCTTACAAAACATTCATTGCTATTGTATATATGAATACTTGTCTTCCAGCCTTAAACAAATTAGAAACATTAATTTGGAAGAGATGGTGGAAGGGAAGGAAAGGAAAAGAAAGAAGGGTGGGAAGACAGTGCTTTCAGCAGGCACTCTGGTAAGAAGTCTCAACTGAAAACAGGCTATCCACAGGGGAGGAACCAGAGAAACTTAAAAGCAGAATCAGAACTGCTTGAGGCCATTTTGTGAAGAGGAAAGAAATCTCATATGCATCAAGAGCCTATAAAGGCATCAGTTTATAGAGCACAGCAAAATCATTGATGTTCTTCAGGTAGTGTCACTGACGGTGGGGGGGAATCTATTCAGTGCATTCTGTTTTAGAAAGTGAGGGGGTGTAGAATAACCTTTATTTTTCTTTTAATTTTATTTTTTAAAAACTTTAGATTTACAGAAAAAATGTGACGATAGTACAGAGAGTTCTCATATACCCATACTCAGTTTCCCCTGTTACAGACACTTTACATTACTATGGTATGTTTATAAAAGTTAGTGAATCAATACGGATACATTATTGAAAGTTCATACCTGATTCCCATCTTTTCAGTTTTTACCCACTGTCCATTTCCTGTTGCAGAATCCCATCCAGCACCTCACATTACATTTTGGGGTCATGGCTCTTTGGCCTCTAGTGGCTGTGGCAGTTTGTCACACATTCCTTATATATGACGGCCTTGACAGTTTGCAGAGCACTGGTCAAATATTTTGTAGAGTGAGTCTCAACTGGTATTTGTCTGATGTCCTTCTCATGGTTAGTCTGGGGTTATACGTGTTTTTTTTTCTTTAATTTCATTTTTTTATATAGCAGGTTCTTAGTAGTTAGCTGTTTTATACATATTAGTGTATATATGTCAATCACAGTCTCCCAATTCATCCCAACAACACCACCCCTGGCCCCCACTTTCCTCCCTTCGTGTCCATATGTTTTGTTCTCTATATCTGTGTCTCTATTTCTGTCTTGCAAACCGGTTCATCTGTATCATTTTTCTATATTCCACATATATGTGTTGTATATACAATATTCATTTTTCTCTTTCTAGCTTACTTCACTCTGTATGACAGTCTCTAGGTCCATCCACGTGTCTACAAATGACCCAATTTCGTTCTTTTCCATGACTGAGTAATATTCCATTGTATAAGTGTGCCACATTTTGTTTTTTAATTTAACATCTTTATTGGAGTATAATTGCTTTAAAATGTTGTGTGAGTTTCTGCTGTATAACAAAGTGAATTGTCTATATGTATACATATATCCCCATATCCCATCCCTCTTGCATCTCCCTCCCACCCTCCCTATCCCATCCCTCTAGGTGGTCACAAAGCAACGAGCTGATCTCCCTGTGCTATGCAACTGCTTCTCACTAGCTATCTGTTTTACATGTAGTGTATATATGTCAATGCTACTCTCTCACTTCGTCCTAGCTTACCCTTCCCCCTCCCCGTGTCCTCAAGTCCATTCTCTACATCTGCGTTTTTATACCTGTCCTGCCCCTAGGTTCAACAGAATCAGTTTTAGTTTTTTTAGATTCAATATATATGTGTTATCATATGGTATTTGTTTTCCTCTTTCTGACTTACTTCACTCTGTATGACAGACTCTAGGTCCATCCACCTCACTACAAATAACTCAGTTTTGTTTCTTTTTATGGCTGAGTAATATCCCATTGTATATATGTGCCACATCTTCTTTATCCATTCATCTGTTGATGGACACTTAGGTTGCTTCCATGTCCTGGCTATTCTAAATAGTGCTGGAATGAACATTGTGGTACATGACTCTTTTTGAATTATGGTTTTCTCATTGTATATGTCCAATAGTGGGATTGCTGGGTCATATGGTAATTCTATTTTTAGTTTTTTAAGGAACCTCCATACTGTTCTCCATAGTGGCCGTATCAATTTACATTCCCAACAACAGTGCAAGAGGGTTCCCTTTTCTCCACACCCTCTCCAGCATTTGTTGTTTGTAGATTTTCTGATGATTCCCATTCTGACCTGTGCGAGGTGATACTTCACTGCAGTTTTGATTTGCATTTATATAATGATTAGTGATGGTGAGCAGCTTTTCATGTGCCTCTTGGCCATCTGTATATCTTCTTTTTAGAAATGTCTATTTAGATTGCTCATTTTTGGATTGGATTGTTTGTTTTTTTAACATTGAGTTGCATGAGCTATTTATATATTTTGGAGATTAATCCTTTGTCTGTTGATTCATTTGCAAATATTTTCTCCCATTCTGAGTGTTGTCTTTTTGGCTTGTTTATAGTTTCCTTTGCGTGCAAAAGCTTTTAAGTTTCATTAGCTCCCATTTATTTTTGTTTTTATTTCCATTACACTAGGAGGTAGGTCATAAAAGATCTTGCTGTGATTTCTGTCAAAGAGTGTTCTCCCTATGTTTTCCTCTATGAGTTTTTTAGTGTCCCATCTTACATGTAGGTCTTTAATCCATTTTGAGTTTATTTTTGTGTATGATGTTAGGGAGTGTTCTAACTTCATTCTTTTCCATGTAGCTGTCCAGTTTTCCCAGTACCACTTATTGAAGAGGCTGTCTTTTCTCCATTGTATATCCTTGCCTCCTTTGTCGTAGATTAGTTGACCATATGTGTGTGGGTTTATCTCTGGGCTTTCTATCCTGTTCCACTGATCGATATTTCTGTTTTTGTGCCAGTACCATATTGTCTTGATTAATGTAGCTTTGTAATATAGTCTGAAGTCAGGGAGTCTGATTCCTCCAGCTCCGTTTTTTTCCCTCAAGATTGCTTTGGCTATTCGGGGTCTTTTGTGTCTCCATACAAATGTTAAGATTTTTTGTTCTAGTTCTGTAAAAAATGCCATTGATAATTTGACAGGGATTGCATTGAATCTGTAGATTGCTTTGGGTAGTATAGTCATTTTCACAAATTGATTCTTACAATCCAAGAACATGATATATCTCTCCATCTGTTTGTGTCATCTTTGATTTCTTTCATCAGTGCCTTATAATTTTCTGAGTACAGGTCTTTTACCTCCTTAGGTAAGTTTATTCCTAGGTATTTTATTCTTTTTGTTGCGGTGGTGAATGTGATTGTTTCCTTAATTTCTCTTTCTGATCTTTCATTGTTAGTGTATAGGAATGCAAGAGATTTCTGTGCATTAATTTTGTATCCTGCAACTTTACCAAATTCATTGATTAGCTCTAGCAGTTTTCTGGTGCCATCTTTAGGATTCTCTATGTATAGTATCATGTCATCTGCAAGCAGTGTCAGTTTTACTTCTTCTTTTCCAATTTGTATTCCTTTTATTTCTTTTTCTTCTCTGATTGCCGTGGCTAGGACTTCCAAAACTATGTTGAATAATAGTGGTGAGAGTGGACATCATTGTCTTCTTTTTTTTTCATTGTTTTGTTCCTTACCTTAGAGGGACTGCTTTTAGTTTTTCACCATTGAGAACAATGTTTGCAGTGGGTTTGTTGTATATGGCTTTTATTATGTTGAGGTAGGTTCCCTCTATGCCCACCTTCTGGAGAGTTTTTATCATAAATGTGTGTTGAATTTTGTCAAAAACTTTTTCTGCATCTATTGCGATCATCATATGGTTTTTATTCCTTAATTTGTTAATACGGTGTATGACATTGATTGATTTGCATATATTGAAGAATCCTTGTAGCCTGGGATAAATCCCACTTGATCTTGGTGATGATCCTTTTAATGTGTTGTTGGATTCTGTTTGCTAGTATTTTTTTGAGGATTTTTGCATCTATATTCATCAGTGATATTGGTCTGTATTTTTCTTTTTTAGTATCTTTGTCTGATTTTGGTATCAGGGTGATGGTGCCCTCGTAGAGATGGTGGCCTCATAGAGTTTGGGAGTGTTCCTTCCTCTGCAATTTTTTGGAAGAGTTAGAGAAGGATGTGTGTTAGCTCTTATCTAAATGTTTGATAAAATTCACCTGTGAAGCCATCTGGTTCTGGACTTTTGTTTGTTGGAAGATTTTTAATCACAGGTTCAATTTCATTGCTTGTGATTGGTCTGTTCATATTTTATATTTCTTCCTGATTCAGACTTGGAAGGTTATACCTTTCTAAGAATTTGTTCGCTTCTTCTAGGTTGTCCATGTTATTGGCATAGAGTTGCTTGTAGTAGTCTCTCATGATGATTTGTATTTCTGCGTTGTCCATTGTAACTTCTCCTTTTTCATTTCTAATTTTATTGATTTGAGTCCTCTCCCTCTTTTTCTTGATGAGTCTGGATAAAGTTTTATGAGTTTTGTTTATCTTCTCAAAGATCCAGCTTTAATTTTATTGATCTTTGCTATTGTTTTCTTTGTTTCCATTTCTTTATTTCTGCTCTGATCTTTATGATCTCTTTCCTTAGACTAACTTTGGATTTTGTTTGTTCCTCTTTCTCTAGTTCCTTTAGGTGTAAGGTTAGATTGATTATTTGAGATGTTTTCTTGTTTCTTGAGGTAGGATTGTATTGCTATAAACTTCCCTCTTAGAACTGCTTTTGCTGCATCCCATAGGTTTTTGTTGTCATTTGTCTCTAGGTATTTTTTGGTTTCCTCTTTGATTTCTTCAGTGATGTCTTGGTTATTTAGTAACATATTGTTTAGCCTCCTTGTGTTTACGTTTTTTTTCCCTGTAATTTTTTCTAATCTCATAGCTTTGTGGTCAGAAAAGATGCTTGATATAATTCAATATCCTTAAATTTACTGAGGCTTGATTTGTGACCCAAGATGTTACCTATCTGTCTGGCTGATCTGTCCATTGGTGTAAGTGAGGTGTTAAAGTCCCCCACTATTATTGTGTTACTGTCGATTTCCTTTTTTATAGCTGTTAGCAGTTGCCTTATGTATTGAGGTGCTCCTATGTTGAGTGCATATATATTTATAATTGTTATATTTTCTTCTTGGATTGATCCCTTGATCATTATGTAGTGTCCTTCCTTGTCTCTGGTAACATTATTTTAAAGTCTTTTTTTTTTTTTTTTTTTTTGGCGGTACATGGACCTCTCACTGTGGTGGCCTCTCCCATTGTGGAGCACAGGCTCCGGACGTGCAGGCTCAGCGGCCATGGCTCACGGGCCTAGCCGCTCCGCAGCATGTGGGATCTTCCCGGACCGGGGTACAAACCCGTGTCCCCTGCATCAGCAGGTGAACTCTCAACCACTGCGCCACCAGGGAAGCCCTAAAGTCTATTTTATCTGGTATGAATATTGCTACTCCAGGTTTCTTTTGATTTGCATTTGCATGGAATATCTTTTTCCGTCCCCTCACTTTCAATCTATATGTGTCCCTAGGTCTGAAGTGGGTCTCTTGTAGACAACATATATTTGGGTCTTATTTTTGTATCCATTCAGCAAGCCTGTCTTTTGGTTGGAGCATTTAATCCATTCACGTTTAAGGTAATTATCGATATGTATGTTCCTATGATAATTTTCTCAATTGTTTTGCATTTGTTTTTGTAGGTCCTTTTCTTCTCTTGTGTTTCCCACTTAAAGAAGTTCCTTTAGTATTTGTTGTAGAGCTGGTTTGGTGGTGCTGAATTCTCTTAGCTTTTGCTTTTCTGTAAAGCTGTTGACTTCTCCATAGAATTTGAATGAGATCCTTGCTGGGTAGATTAATCTTGGTTGTAGGTTCTTCCCTCTCATCACTTTAAATATATCATGTCACTCCCTTCTGGTTTGCAGAGTTTCTGCTGAGAAATCAGCTGTTAACCTTATGGGAGTTCCCTTGTATGTTATTCGTCGTTTTTCCCTCGTTGCTTTTAATAGTTTTTCTTTGTCTGTAATTTTTGTCAGTTTGATTACTGTGTGTCTCAGCATCTTTCTCCTTCTGTTTATCCTGCCTGGGACTCTCTGCACTTCCTGGACTTGGGTGGCTGTTTTCTTTCTCATGTTAGGGAAGTTTTCGACTACAATCTGTTCAAATATTTTCTCGGGTCCTTTCTCTCTTCTCCTTCTGGGACCCCTGTCATGCGAATATTGTTGTGTTTAATGTTGTCCCAGAGGCTTCTTAGGCTGCCTTCGTTTCTTTTCATATTTTTCTTTATTCTGTTCTGCAGCAGTGAATTCCACCATTCTGTCTTCCAGGTCACTTATCTGTTCTTCTGCCTCAGTTATTCTGCTATTGATTCCTTCTAGTGTATTTTTCATTTCAGTTATTGTATTGTTCATCTCTGTTTGTTTTTTCTTAGAATAAACTTTAGAGAGATTTTTTAAAAGACATTTCAATTTTTAAAAGGATTTTGTACTTGAGAGAGTTACATGTAAATTCTCTTTACATAAAATCGTTTCCCTCAGTGAGAGTGCCAAGTAAATGAAGTATTCCTGTGTATGTTAGTTGGGTGAATACACTGTAATTATATTCCCTTTAATTATGGTAAGCAGATAAGAAATAACTGATCTGCATTTATTAACCTCTGTTGTTGGTGGGTAAGTGTTGGTTGGGTTAGGGGCTCAGCACTTTATGGAGTTTACACCTGGAGCTTTGTGTGACCCTGACAAGTTCCTTCTGTCTTGGAGAGAGTAAATACTCTCTAGGGGGTAGCCCTCTGTCACCCCATACAGTTATGTGCCCTCACACATTCATAGATGTATTTCTGTTCCCAAAAATCTGCCTTCATCTCTGAGTGGACTTTGTTAAAACGTTAGTAAACTTTGTCTCACTTCTGAGTCACCTACCACTTCAATTCTCTAAGTGGATGTTGTGGATTTCATTCTACATTCCACCACTACTCCACATAGATATCATCTGCGTCATTGGCTTCCCAAACTTGATCCCTGTGTACAACTTCCTGAGGAGTAAAAACTGAAAAATTAAAGTCTCTCCCCAAAAGTATACATAGATTAGAGTCACTGACAGCCTGCTTGCTTACCCCAATAATATTCTCAAAGTCCTGTGGTGTAACAAGTGATCCATGTAAGATAGGCGAGTTATAGAAAAATAATTTCAATATATATTTCAAAACAAAAATGTGAGATTGTGATCTTTACAGAAATCTTGTTTTATTTAATTTTCACCTTCTGTGCAAATTTTTAAGAGGGTGTAATTTATCACGGCTAACATAATTTCACATCTTATGTATTCATAATATGCATATTCAATTTATGTATAGCATATATGTTATTTATACTATATATATATCAAATTTACACTTTTACTGTATTTATGACATCTCTATTGACAACAGTGAATCAGTAGCTCCAAAAATTGTTTATTGAAGTGTAAAAGCTTGATAGAGGAAGGAACACAAAACACTGGCCACCTGAATATTCTTGTTAGTATTGAGAGAAATAATAAATGGGATGCCAGTGGTAGTATGGAATGTGAATGTATATTTTTATAAATTGAATCTTTAATTGTAATGATTACACAAAATCAGCCAAATAAAAATAGAATTATAAAGTACAGAATTATTTAAAAATTTGATTTTGTTGGGCCATTGAATAATTTTCTTGGTCCACAATGATTTAGCTGTTAATAAAATTTAACAAATGGTAACATAAACATAAAGTCATTGGACTTTTCTCTTAATTCTTAAGTAATGACAAGATTTTCTATAAATATAATATAAAAAGTATTTTTCGTATAAAGTTGATCATATTTTACCATTGAAGAGCACAAAGGACATAAACAATATTAAAATTACATTCCTCAGAGTGAAAGGAAATGCAAATGACCTTTACACTATTGTTGAGAAGGTTGTAAAACCAACTGCAAATTAATGACAAATAGTATGCCAGAAAAATAAGAATAAGTTGCTGGTAAAATTTATCTATAAAATTGTACTATTGGATGCCAATGATATCATAAGCATGTAAGAAAAAGGAGATTAAACTGTGTATGTATTGAGGTATATGTGTAGAGTGCACATGTCTATGGTGTGTGTGTATGTATGTATGCAAGGAAATGTTTACTAATGTGTGGGATATCAGCTTTGAGCACCGATATAGAGCCTGTAAGAAGAACACGTGCTTTGTTCTATTTTTCACCAGACTCAGAGGGTTGCAGAAGAGAGTGTTTGTTTTGAAGTAGTTAATGATTATCTCGTGAGGTGTGATGTAGACTGGAAGAGGTACCTTTGGAACATGGGAAAAGAGCATTGGCATTGTGTAGCAAGGAAAACATGCGACACAGACAAAGAAGCTGTCTATGAAAATCAATCCAAGCATTATTCCTTCAAAGAGAATATATGGTGATCAATAATATTCTTAATTCGTTATTCTAGAATAACATTGACCAAAAGAACTTTATGCAGTGATGAAAAATATTTTTTATTTGGTCTGTCAAACATGGTATCTCCTAGACATATATTGCTGTTGAGCACTTGAAATGTGGCTCGTGCAACTGAGGAATTCTAATTTTATTTACCTTTAATTCTTTTAAATTTAAATGTCCACATATGTATGATGTCTACAGTATAGGAGAGCACATTTCTCTGAAATAGTAAACACATTGAATATGATGAAATCACAGCTACAGTGAGTCTGTCTTTTCATTATGCCATATGAGGAAGTGGACTGTAAGTCAAAGGCTTCTTTTCTACACAATTTTCCTTGCTCTAGCAGGGGAAAGATTTGAGTTCTTGAGTTAATAAAATCAAAAATATTTCTTTATTGCACTGATAATACTAGTAAACAGAGTTTGTATAATTTGAAGTGGCTTACTCAGATAACATATTTCAAAGATATACTCAATAACTTGAGCAGTCTGACCCTAAAAAATTCAAGGGAAATATGATTTTGAGGACAAAGTATCAGGATTTCTTTTGGAAACCAACGTCCCTACAAAGGATTTAAATTTTCCCTTCATGTTTGTTTTCACTTGTTGGGGAAAGAAATTGATAAGAGATTATTGAGTTTAGTTTTTCTCATCTAAAAGAGGAAATAATTTTTAAAATCAGAAAAATATGGAAATAACATACCATGTTCTCAGAAAGAATTATTAGAATAAAAATGTCAACTTACTCAATATTAATAAATATATTTCAACTCCAATTAAAGTGTTTGTAGGGATTACAGTTTAAAATTATTTTTGAGAATTGACAGATATCTTAAATGGATAAGAAATAATAATTTCTGAAAATAGCCGATAAAAACAAATGCAAGAATAGTGAAAAGGACTTTACCTTAATAAATATTAAAAACATTATTAATATCCTGTAGTGTAAAATTGAGATATTCAGGGCTTCCCTGGTGGCGCAGTGGTTGAGAGTCCGCCTGCCGATGCAGGGGACACAGGTTCGTGCCCTGGTCCGGGAGGATCCCACATGCGGTGGAGCGGCTGGGCCCGTGAGCCATGGCCGCTGAGCCTGCGCGTCCGGAGCCTGTGCTCCGCAACGGGAGAGGCCGCAACAGTGAGACGCCCGCGTACCACAAAAAAAAAAAAAAAAAAAGAGAGAGAGATATTCACATAGAAATAGAAATCATTGGAATCTAATGGAAAATTCAGACTCAGACTACAGATCATATGAAAATTTAATATATTACAAGGATGGTATTTTATTTCAGTAGTGCTCACACACTTGTTCTGCATTTGAAAGAAAAGAAAGTTGGATTCCTATCTCACATCATAAATAAAAGAAAAGTTCAGATGGATTGAAAACTTTAAAGGAAAAGACAACTTAGTACAAACTATAAGAGATATACACATAATAAAGGAGTGGGGAAGAACTTCATGATCAAGATGGGAAATCCAGAAACAACAAAGACTATAAAAATAGTAATATCATTCTACAAAATTATAAACTTTTATATTAAAAATCAGTATAACAAAAGCCACTTGTTAAATTGTACACATTTGAGTTATAGATGGCAAACAAAATATTAATATTTAAAATGAGGACCATGTACAAATTCATATGAAAAAGCTAATTAACAATAAGCAAAAGTCCCAGAAGTGCAAATCCAAATGACCAATGAATATATCCCCAAACCTAACAGTAGCCAGAGAAATGAAAAGTATGGTAACAATGAAATATTGTTTATAGTCCAATTGGCACAAATTAAACAGAGCAATGATATCTATTGTTTGGAGGGATATGGGGAAAACAACCTTCTCTTAATTTGCTGGTGTACATAGGACACAGTCTTTGGAGGAAGCAATTTAGCAACAAAATCTGTTAAATTTGAAAATACACATACCTTTCAACTCAGTAATTCTGCATCTGGAACCTATCTCATAAAATTAAAACAACAGTGTGCCAAGATATATGTACAAGGATGTTTATTTCAGCGTTGTTATTGTGACATAAAACTGGAAACAAAGATAATAACCATCAGTAGGAGAATGGTTGAATAAATTATGGTACAATGACATGAGTACTTTGTAGCCATTAAGAATAATTAATTAAAGCTATATGAGTTAACGTGAAAGGATTTCTGTGAGGCCTAGCTGAGAAATGGTACAGTAGGACCTAATTTTTTTAAATGACCCGGCAGACTTGAAACAGATAATGAATAGATAGATTTATAAATGAATGTAGAAATAGAAAAAAGGTAGATGAATGTCTACACATGATTATTTCAACATAGATAAAGTTACAGAAAAATACACATCAGTATGTTTAGACATGTCAACTTATTTTAGTGGAAGAAAATGTGAGAGTTGGTTGCGAGTGGAGGTAGAGAAAAAAGGTGAGGAGGGAATTTAGATAGATACGGATATATAGATATAGATAAGTGTCTGCTTTAAAGCAAAGACAACATAGGTGATATCATCCTATTTTGGAAAGAAAAGGGTTAGATCCATAATTTCTAGCCTGTAAATGATATCTAGTTGGTAAGCTAAAAATGGCAAATATAAGAAAGACATATAAAATGATTATATTATAAAAACAAAACCAGGGAAAAAATCCGACAATGACACTCAAAAACCTTAAAAAAAAAAAATTCAAGCTACTTACCATGCCATACCATACACTTCAAGAAAGTACCTGTTCCCAGACTTCTTTTCTGCCACATCTCTCATGTATTACACTACAGTAACTCTTCTGAAACTCTTCTAGTTGCCCACAAGTACACACAGACACAAAACATATTATTTTGTGATTTCATGACTTTGATTATACTATGTGTTATTCATCCCCATGTCTAGAATTATGTTTGGAATAAGATTTAAATGCTTATTGAATAAGTTAGTAAATGAGTCACTCTCTCTGCCAGGAATGTCCTTCACCTACACGTTAATTTGATTAATTCGTACATGCGTCTTTAAATTTTAACTTACATGTTTCCTCCAGGGAATCTTCCCTGAACTCCCTAGAGGTGTGTCCCTCCTCCACACACCCTATCCTCCTATTTATCCCACCTACCAGCACTTACTACATTAGAATGCTATTATCAGATTTCATGTCTATATCTTTTACTGAGTAGATCAAAAACAATTAAAGAACAGTGTCTGGGATTAATCTATCTTTGGGTTCTTTTTCTCTAGCACAGCGCCTGGCATATAATGAATGTTCAATTAATGTTTGTTAAACTAAAATTATAGACTGAGAAAAATAGCAGACTTCTGGTTTTAGAATTATAAATGTATCAATATTGCCATTATTTTCTCCTCTAAAAATTTAACTCCAAATTCACAAGTCAGTAGTTAGCACACACAAAAAGCTAAATTACAGAAGAGAAATTTCCAGAACTAAAGGAATTTCCCAGAATTCAAAATTGAAGAGGCTGACCAACGAATCACACAACTACTTTCCAAAAGATCACACAGGAGGCATCTTTATGGAATTTTAGAATGTCAAGGATAAGGAAAAGATCCTAGACGTTCTTTGAAAGAAAAATTAACAATGTTTCTTACCAAGGGTCAAGAAGCATCATTTTTCTGGACTTTTTCACAGCAAAATGGAAAACAAAATGTAACATTCTAATTGGAGAATGTTTAAAATGTAAATTTTTATGCCAACCAAACTAGCAATCCTTTTTGAAGGTAAAGTCATTCCAAGACCAAAAGTGTCTCAAAAACTACTTTTCAAAGGAGAGTACTGAAAGATATTCTCCACAAAAATTAATGTATAAGTAATTAAAAAACAACCAAAAAAAGAGAGCATGAATACAGAGAACAGAGGATAAAAGTTGAGAGAAGAAAGACATTCTCAGAATGATGATTTAGAGAACAGCAAGCCTAGAGAACAATTGTCCAGATTGAATGAGGATGCCGAGGAGAATTGAACTGACAGAGTATCAGATACTTCTCATCATGTGGAAGAGTGTACTGACCTATAAGAAGCTATGGGAGAATGAAGTAATAGGTTCAAAGAAATCCAAAGAACTATGATAGTAAGCAAATCAATACCAGTAATGTAAAGTAGGATAATATATCATGACCAAGTGGGGGTTTATCCTAGGAATGAAAAGTATGTTGAACATTCATAAATCCATAAAATCAATCCACTAGTATTTAATTTTATTAACTTAAATAATTTAATGTTACTTAATTCACCATATCAATAGGCTAAAACAGAAAATGCACAATTAATTGATACAGAGCATGATTTGAGAAAGTTCAAGATACATTTATGGTAATAAGTCTCAGCAAACCAGGAAAAGAAGGGCAGTTTCTCAACTTGATCAAGGATGTCTGTGAAAAATTTACAACTAACATTATATCTAATGCTTTCCCTTTAAGATAGGGAAAAAGAAGTCAGAGGCCTTGGAGAGCAAAGCACTATTGCTTTCCCTTATAGTAACTTTCAAAGTGACTTTAGTTTTCAATACTTTGTTACTTTAAATATGTATTACTTTAGTAAATATAAAATTTAATTTAAAATAGTGCTATGATTTATTAACATAAAGGAAAATAATAAACCAAGGGAAGTGAGCTGTGTTGTGCCTACATTTCAAAGTGCTTCTGAGTCTGGTGTCTTTAAATTGTTTTTGATCTGGGATCACAATTTCAGCATTTAAGCATTACATACTTACAAAGCTGGTTTTCTACAAAACTCTCAATGAAATCCAAGAAAAGTAAATAAATTCCTCAAAAATGGGAAGTGAGTCCACATAAAATTATCTGATAAAAGCCAAAACCAAAGCCCTTGCGTCCACAGAGGGTCCTAACCTGGTTAGTGGGAAAAGATTTGAAAAATGACGTTGCCCAAGCAACATCAGAAAATAAACCTGTTCTTCCCCAGCTGTCACTTTGGAATAGAGCTGACAAGCTGGTTCATACTACATTACTTTGAGGGATCACACTTTCACAGATTATTTTCCTTAGGAACATGCATTTTAATAAGTAAAAAAAAACCTAAACCAGTAAAGTTAATGAAGGTAGGATTTAGGATTTAGGCATCTACACAGGCTTATAGGAGAAACTAAGGAGTTTGGGGCTTTGCAGGAATCCCCCAGATTAAACCAGTAGGTAGAGATCTACTTGGCCTGTGCCTCTGTATCTTGGGAAAAGTATCTGAACTAGATGATATAAAAAACAGAAAAAACAGTCCACTTACTTTCCTGTGGCCCAACTCCTGGAATTTTACTCCACTGTGAAATCCAGTATAACCAATATTTCAATTTCAACTTGTAAATTACTTCTATAAGGGGAATATTATAAGAGGTAAGTGATATATTTTCAGAGCAACTGAAAAATCTCAAGACCTAAAATTTTCAGCATCTGCAATCAAGTTTTACTTTGCTTAATCCATGCAGAGCAAGGTATTTGCAGTGTAAAGCAGGTAATTTCATTCATAATCATGAACTGTGTATTTAAGTAATCAGTTCTATGCATAATTATTCATTCTGGATGAAAACCTGTGCCTAGCTTTTCTGGGGATATGTGCACATTTTTTCCAAATTCAAAACCAACCATAAATGCTTTAAAACTTGGTTCTGTAATGATTTCTGTCCATTGACAAGACATGCTAAATGTATATAGAAACAATTCTTGGAAGCAAATGGGTAGCAGGGGGCAATTCCTATGGAAGAGGAGTGTGGCTTGTCTGTAGTGTCCACAGCCTGTGACTATTATGCAACTCTGTTAACAGTAAAGCCCACTGATTCTGTGAGATCAATAACCCACCGACATTATTGACAATCCTCAGGTTCCTGCATTGTACACTCCACCCACCCCAAAATCTTCTGGGCAAGTTCCCCATGAATCCCACCTGTGTCCAACAATGTGACTACAGCTTCTAGAGGCTGTTGCTTCCCATCAGGTTGTTCCTGGGAGTCCCCTCTGGTGGCTGGACATTTACTCCTTTTGCCAAATCTTGAACTATTCTCTAGGGTTTGGTCACACATGCTCCTGCTGTTTATCTGAGAAAACACTAACCTCCACAGAGTGCTACACCCCCAAAACATTTCAAAAGAGCAGGCAGCTAAAAAGTCAAAATGATGCTAACTTCCATCCAGTATTCACTGCCCTGAAGCAATGCTGTGTTCTGTGAGGAAAAGGCCAGTGCCTACCTCTCTGTGTGCCATTTTGTGAGAAAGTGGTCAAAAGTAGCACTCCCTCCTGGCTCAAGTGAGAATGTCCCTCATCTTGCCCCAAACTTACCATATTGTGCCTCAAACCTGCTCTTCCAATTGAGCTTTTTTTTTTCTATAATCATTACCACCATTCTTTCATCCACTCATGTGCAAGTTCTTTGAAATCTCTCTGTTCCAGTTTCCATATCAGAAGATTCCATTGATTTCAAACTGTCTTTTGCATTGTATTTCCTACTTATCATAGACTCATTTATTCTATATTTATTCTATATAGACTTACTATATTTCTTAAAAAGCAAACAAGGTTAGCACTATATTAGAAGTTTAGATTCAAAAATTTAAATAAGATGTAATAGAAGAGTAGATAAATAATTGCAATATTGTGCAAAAATAATTTAGGCCCTCATTACTTTTTACTTGAACTATTTAAATATTCCTTTTTTTTTTTTTTGAGAACTAATTAAAGCTCTCAAACGTCTAGAATCTTCAATTCAATCCAGATTGCTCCAAGCGATCAAATTAGTTTTCTAAAAGCCTGGTTCTGAACCTATACACATTCCCTGGTTCTGAACCTATACACATTCCCTTCTTAACAACCATGGGAGTATTCCCATTGTCTAGTTAATTAAATCCTAAGTCCTTTGGTCAGCATTCAGACCTTCATGAGATTCAAAACACCTTTCTAAACTTTAATTTATCCATTCTCCTGCAAATAACCTATGCTTCAGCCGACCTGAACTAGTAACCATTTCCCTAAAGATTTTTCTTTTTCTTTTTCTTTCATGTCTTGGTTATAATGCTGTTGTTTCTGCTAAGAATGTTTTCTATCCTGCCATTTCCAGAGATCTCATACCAAGCAGAGGTAGAATTACTTTCTTCTGAATTCTTAACATTACTTTCCTTGTCATCTGGCACCTCATACATATTGTTTTATATTTTGTTTATTTATGTCCATCTTTCACCTCTCCTAATAGAATAGAGGTTCTTATAAAGAGTTTACAGCTTATCCATCTTTTATTTCACATGCCACACAGTATATAAACCAGATTGCATACTCAATTTGGTGATTGCGTGAAAAATTATTTTATCAGCAATAAATCCCTTGACTTATAGCAAAGGTGACTGAATGGAAATATTTGTCATGTAAATCCTATTTTCTACTGACTTCCATTATGTAATTAAAAGTATGTTTCCATGGGGAAAAAACCAGTAATACATTTAGGAAGAAACTGGTGAGAAATGTGGTAACTAACTCCATGAAATACTGAACAATGTACACAAAAGACATTAAGTCTAGAGGCTATTAGGCTTCCCTAGTTATTTTCATTTCTTGACACCTAGTTCAATAAGTATTTGGTGATTAATTAAAAGAGAGTCTCCATTCCTCTATGGAAGTCAGTTTTTGCATTTAAACTGCTATTTTAGGTGAGGTGTCTGCACTGACATATTTGAGGGGAAAAGTCAAAGCTGGACTATTGGACAAGTCCAGTCAGGGTAAGCCTCGTGGCTCTCATCTTACTTGTCACAGTCTGTGATGACACAATCAAGTCTGGGGTAGAAAAAAAAAGATGATTTGAGGAAAATTACATAATGCATTTAGAAGAACTTCATTTCTTTTCAAGTTTAAATTGCCTCATTAATCTTACTTTACATTATTTGCTGTGGTCAACATGGAAATGTGCTCTTCAGATCCCCCATTGAGACAGGACTCGTTGCCCCGGCTTTCAGGGAAGAGCTGCCAGCTTTGAATTTCTTTAGGGTTTGCTTCAATTGCAGGATGCTGCATCATCCAAGGGCACACACTTCCAGGGACAGTTCGTATACAATAATGTAATAAGTGATGGTATAATTAAATTAATATATGATAGGGACCACTGCCCCTGCAACATGTTGTTCTTTAATGATGGCACCGATATCTGCCATCACTTAATCTCCCTCCCAGGATGCAGTGTTGTTTTTTATTACTCTTTTGGCTGGGAAGGGGTCCAGTATCTGAGGTTTCCATTTGGTCTTCCAAGCCAAGGATTGCTTGGGGACTGGGCAATAATCACTGGGTGGGTCTAGAGACACAGTGAACCCACTATGAGCTAGATGTAGCCAGGATTCCTTTATTAGCTGACTCTCACAAAATCCCACTCTAATGGAGGGGCAAGAAGGATCACAGAGATGAATTGGGAATCCAGGTACCAACTTCAGTTGGCACTCTATGTCCAATAGTTCTTTAAATGTCTAAGTAACCCCTGTCCACGAGTTCAGCCACCTTTAGTATTTCTGTTAGTGCAATTCTTCTGGCAAAACCCACAAACAAAAAACCTGTTTTTTGATTATTATCTTCAAACATCCTTATGTTGCCTTCTTACATGGGAACAACATTTCTGGTTGTCAGCTATTTTTCTCTTTTGTTTTAAAGGTAACATTTAATTAACTTCTGATTTACATTACTAAAAACTAGCTGTATAACTTACTGTTGCTATTTGATGTCCCTTTTCCTCTTGATGATTTGGAGATATTCTTTTTATCTTTACTTTTTAGCAGTTTGGCTGTGATTGTCTTGGTATGGTTTCTGCACATTTCTCAAACTTGATGTACCTCTAAGACCCCCCCTTCAGAAATGTAGGCTATATTAACCACAGCTGCTAGGATTGCTACCAGCCTGGCCTCTTCACCTACCAATCCTCTTAGGAGATTGTCTTAGTTGAAGAGAGTCACCATGGCCGAGGTTATATCACTTTCCCAAGGAGATCCAGATCCAATGATCTATATAAGTGTGTATGGAGAACTCTGAAAGGTCATTCTATCTTCAAACCCCCCACTCCACTCCCCTCACATACACAGGGTTGGCTGAGTCTTTTGTAGAGACTATGTCACAGCTCATCTCCTCCCAGTCTTGCTGCTTTCCCTTCACTTCCTCAGTACTGATGACAAAAGGATCCCCAAATAAACTTCCTGCATGCTTACCAGAGAACCAACATGTGATAATTGATGTAAAGAACATTTTGCAGGAGCAGAAGATAGGATGAGATTTTGGAGCTAGATACCAACTGTTTGGTGAGCAATGAGGAAATCATCACTTTGGTAGGTAGATTAAAGATGACCTCTGGCACAAGGTAGTAGTCCAATTATGTTAAAATTTTCACCAGTAGTCAACTAGAATGGTATACCAGTGGAAGGGAATGCATTAACTGTTGTGATACATCAGGTAAATAAGAAATATTGGGATAAATAGTCACTGGCAGGACAAGGGACTGGCTATTGCTAAGCTATATTGATATTTTGGAAAAACAATAAAAGGTTGAATATAAATAATTAGTAATTAAAAGCTAAATGTGAAAGAAGTGGTAGGGCAGAGGGAGTTGATGACCAGGTCTAGGAATTAATCCTAAGTGGAGAAACATTCCAAAAAAGTGAAAGTCCCAACAAACGAGGTCTGCAGTGCTAACATTAGGGTCCAGGATACGAACGAATATAACTCTAACACATGCTATAAGGATATTTTGGATGAAGTTCCTGACAGTCTCGAATCCCCAAATTTCCCTGAAACTAATGAGCCTGAAGAGATGGCCCAGTACTCCACATTAAAGACTATTTTTTTCTAATTGCTGGAAAATTCTGCATAGGCCTTTCCCCCATGTGATCTCTTCCGAATCTGTCTCTTTCTCCCCTCCAAGACACTAGGACTATAATGAAGATTAAAATTGGAATATAACTTAGCTGGAGATGTGCTGGGTCTGATAAGGGAGGAAAGGGACTGTACTCCAAAGCAACTGTGGGATTTTGGTAGGATTCTGAGGGTACTTGATCAAAGAGAAGTGAAACATAAGTTGGAGAAGGGAGAGTCTAGTAGTCTTCCAGTACTTTCCTGGGATAGAATACTTAACAGCCTGGCAAGCATGCTGGAGATGGTATAGACACATTGCTAGCATGGCTTCTAGAAGCATGAGAAAAGTGATGTCCCATACTAACTGAGGTGGAAATGGTAGAATTGCCATGGAAGATGGTGGACAAAGGCATAATCAGGCTCAGAGAAGATGGCATGCTCTAGGGGATATATTATGTAATGTAAGAATACTCTTTGGAGAACTGTACTTCAAAGGAAGGCCTGAAGGATACATCATATACGAAAGCAATATGAAACACACGGATGGGTTCCACTTCTGCTTAGGCTATAGATAACCAAAAGAAAATGTTGCGTCCACCCTAACGACTAGGAAAAGTTGGATAATACAGTAAATTACAACATTTCCTAAGTCTATCAGAGAATAAAATAACAAGGTAAACTGAATTTCAAAGGGCAGTAAGCCCTCTGAGAAGATACAGGACCCATGTACTTTTTTGCCTTTGGCAGATTATGTGAGGAAGAAGTAAAGTCCATAAAAGAAGAGTTGCAAAAATTCACTGACGTATTAATTAACTCTTAAAAACTGAGTATTGGCAAGCATGGCAGTTTAGTGTCACTGGCAGCCCCAGGAGTAAGTTCGGTTCCCCTATAAATTCTTTTCCGGGGTGCTCATGAGAAATATTTGGGACTAGGTTCAGAGAGTGTGATGAAGCTCAGTAGGAGGTAACTGGCTGCCACTGGAAGACTAGCACAATGATCTCCTGCTTCTGGAATAGGATAGAAGCAAGACATGTCTGCCTCTGGGATAGGGACAGAAGACCTTCCCACCATCAGGTAACAATGACTGATTATTTCTAGGTAAAGAGTACAAGGAAAAATACTCTATTCCTGATTGAGGAGCAGGAAACCTTATTGAGCTCAGGATCCAAGCTGTTACAAAGCTGAGATCTGCTTCTACCAGGGAAGGTCAAGAAATGTCCTCCTGTGCAAGACCCACCATAGACACAAGGCAGAGGTAGGCAGGCATGGGGAGGAGAAGCAAGGACACTGTAAAAAAGCCTCAAGAGGCCTAGCGGCACAGAGCCTGCTGAAGACAGAAGTTGAACCAGGAGAACAGAGAACACTGTCACTGTGAGCTTATCACTAAATAAAAAAATCACAGCAGTCCACTGCTGTGGATGGGTCAAGAATGTGTGGACAGAGGCCCCACTGTGGTGAATCCAAAGAAGGACTGCTGAGAGCTGAGATGGAACAGAAACCCTTTGGTACCACAGATCACACTGTAAAGCAAGTTACAGCAAACCACTACTGTCATGAGCAGAAGGTTATGATAGGGGTGACAAAACCCCAACCCAGCTCAACTTCTCACTATATCCCCTGCAAAAAAATACTAATGGTCCATTTCTGGATGTAAGTACCCTTTACCTCAGGCTCTAATGTTCTTATATACACAATATGAAACATAATATAAACCTATGAAACATACAAAAGAGCAGGCAGAAAATAAAATACATTGTTAGGAGATAAAGCAATAAAAAAAAACTTAGAAATGATCCTGATATTGTATCTAGGAGACAGGGACTTTTAAAGCACTACAATTAATGCATTAAGGAAACCAGAGGAAGCGGTAGACAACATACATTGAAAGATAGAGGAGTTCAGCAGAGAGATAAACACCATTTTTAAAAAATCAATGAAAATCTAGAACTAGAAAAATAATATCAGAGATAAATAATTTTTTTAGTGTGCAGAAGACCAGATATATCTGATTAAAGAGTTATTGAACTTGAAGGTGCATCAATAAAAATTATCTAAACTCTAACAGAGAAGTAGCTGTGGTACAATGTCAAGCAGTGTAATCTATGAGTAATTGGAGTTGCAGAACAAGAATAGAGAATAGGACAGAAAAAAATAAGATCTAATGACCAATTCGTTTTTACATATTAATAAAATGAAAGAATCTTACATATACAAGAAATCTAGAGCTCTCCAAGAAATGAAAAAGATGAAACACACACACATTCAGGCATATCATACTCAAATGGCTGAAAATCAGAAGTAGAAAAATACTTGAAAGCAACCAGATAAAAAGAAAAACGCATATAGAGGAGAAAAGGTAAGGATTATGGCACACTTCTCAGAATTCTTTACAAAACATAAGAAAATGGACTTATATCTTTAATGTGCCAAAATTTATAAACAAAAACTGTCAATTCAGAATTAAACATTTAGGGAGCATATCTTTCACAAATGAAGGCAAAATAAAGACTTTTTCAGAGAAACAGAAGATGGAAGAATTCATTACCAGCCATCAAGAAATACTGAAGAAAATTCTTCAGGAACAAGTTTTATAAATATCAGATGAAATTAAATGGATATACACAAAGAAATGAAGAGTGCCACAAATACTAAAAGTGAAGGTGAATTTAATAGTCTCTGTATATTTAGTTTTGATAAAGAATAATTGACTATACATAGTAACGTATTTTGGCAATTATATATTTAGAAGAAGTAAAATGTATGACAGTAATGTAGTAAGTAGTAATGTAGTAATGTGATAGAATTATCAATAAATAAGTGTAAATGACTAAACACCCTCATTTGAAATATGGAGTATAACAGGTTGGATAAGAATAAAAGCAAGACCAAACTACATGCAGTCTCCAAGAGATGTATTTTAAATATAGAGACATAAGGGATGAAAAAGTGAAGTTATGTGAAAACATGAATTAAAGACACTTAGTGTCAATTAATATCAGAGAAAGTACACTTTAGAGAAGTAAATATTACCAGGGATGCAGAGGATATCACATGATAATAGTAGTTTCAATTCCACCAGAAGACATATATAATTCCTAAATGTGTATGCATATAAAAACAGAGATTCAAAATGCACAAAAGAGAAACAGAATTTAAAGGAGAAATAGACAAATTCACAATTATGGCTGGAGACTTCAACACTCCTTTTAATAACGTATAGAACAAATAAACAAAATCAGGGATGGAGAAGACTGGAGAGACATTATCAACCAACTTGACATAATAGATGCTTAAAGAACATTCCATCCAACAAGAGCTGACTTCGTGTACTTTGTAAGTGTACATGGAATATTCACCAGGAAAGACCATATTCTGGGCCAGAAAGCAAATCTTAATAATTTTCAAAGAATAGAAATCATGCATACAACATATGCTCTCTGATTACAACAGAATTAAATTAGAAATTGATTACAGAAAAGATATTTGGAAAATGTCCAAAGAGTTGATAACACACACATGAGCAATACAGTTTTAACTAACCCATGCCTTGAATTAAAAACAAAATTGCGGGCTTCCCTGGTGGCGCAGTGGTTGAGAGTCCGCCTGCCGATGCAGGGGACACGGGTTCGTGCCCCGGTCTGGGAAGATCCCACATGCCGCGGAGCGGCTGGGCCCGTGAGCCATGGACGCTGAGCCTGCGCGTCCGGAGCCTGTCCTCCGCAACGGGAGAGGCCACAACAGTGAGAGGCCCGCGTAACGCATAAAAAAAAAAAAAAAAAAAAAAAAACGCAAGGGAATTTAGAAAATATTTGGAATGCAATGAAGATAAAAATATAGCATATCAATATTTGGAGAATAGAGCTAAAGAAGTATCTGGAGAAAATTTATAGTTAAATGTTTATATTAGAAAATAATACATCAGCAGTGGCCAGGGCCTAGGAGGGAGAGAGGAATGAATAGGCAGACCACAGAGAATTTTTAGGACAGTGAAAATATTTTGTATTACACTACAGTGGTGAACACGTCATTATAAATTTGTCCAAGTAGAAAATGTACAAAGAATGCCTCTTAATGTAAACTATGGACTCTGGGTAATAATGATGAGTCAGTGTAGGTTCATCAGTTGTAGCAAATGTACCACTCTGGTAGGGGATGTTGATAATGGGGAAGCTGTGTATTTGTCAGGGCACAGAGTATATGGGAAACCTTTGTTCCTTCTGCTCAGCTTTTCTGTGTCAAAAGTTCAGAAATAACAGAAGTAAAACCAACAAATCACTGATGTGGTAATCAGTAAAATTTATTGTATACACACCAAAAAGACAATTTGCAAACTGGAAGCACTCAAACCAAAATATGGAATGAGGCCCAGGGTATATTGTTATAAAGAAGTATATATGTGAGAAAACAGTGACTGTGTATTCTTTACAGTGATTGGCTATAACAGTAGAATTTTCAGTGGTTACCTCATATTGACCTTGGGAAACAGTTCAAGCTTTGCTTACGCTTTCCAGAGGCATAACCAAGAAATGACTCAGGTCAAGTTAGTCTTGCAGAATAAGTTAAAAGCTTTATCTGTATGACTGAAGTAATTTTGTCTGCTCAGGGAGTTTTCAGGGCTGATCTCTACTTGTTTTTGTTTGTTTGTTTTTTATTTTAATGATTCCCCTCTGATACTCTCTCAGCAGGCGGAGAATAACCAACCAGTATAGTATCATTCTCAGTTACCATTGTTCATTGAATCAGGCCAAAGAATCACATATTCACTTTTTCCATTAGTTGAGTCATTAGGCTAGAGAGCCATGGAGTCATTAGCTTCATCATTTCCGTAGTTGTTGTTGATTTCATCCTGTTGTCTGATCCTGATGCATATCACTTGGCATGCGAATGGCTCCCAACAGGCATTTAAAACCCTCAAGAGTAGACAATGCTGAGGAGAACAATAGCCAAAGATTGAAAAAGTCCTCAGAATGAAGATTTCCAGGAACCAAAAGTTAACCAATTAAATAAGGGTTTTGATTTTTTAAAAAATATTTACATTAGCACAACATAATGTGTTAGCAAACACATATCCTCATGATTGCTTAAGACAGGATGGATATTGAGGGTGTTTTATTTCAGGAGGTGGTGCAAGCAGTGGTAATCAGATTTTCCTGGTTCGCAGTGTGAATGTCTTGGGTAATTTTTCTGAGTGGCCACATAGCCACAGGCATAAAGATTGTCCACGTGTCCACATAACATGAGCTGTTATGGTGATTTCTCTAAAGTTTATATCAAGTTGTTCAGCTTTAGTTTATATGGCTTCGGGAAAGGGACAGTTTTAGTTTCGTAGTGATTCCAAGTCAAAATGGTGGGGGGAAATTGGAAATGTTAGTTTGGAGAATTCTAGGCAAATACTGGAGGAAACGAGAAGAATTCAGGATCCAATCCAGTTTACAGGTAGAAAACAAGACATCAAAGACAATTAACAACACTAGAATATGATACCCACAAAAGCATATTATTGAAACATTTTTTTCTCTAATCTCCATTTTTTATCAAACACTAATTTGTTTGCAAATATCGTATGTTAGCGCATATGTGTGGAACCTAGAAAAATGGTACAGATGAACCGGTTTGCAGGGCAGAAATAGAGACACAGATGTAGAGAACAAACGTATGGACACCAAGGGGGGAAAGTGGCGGGGGCGTAGTGGTGGTGGTGGGATGAATTGGGCGATTGGGATTGACATGTATACACTGATGTGTGTAAAATTGATGACTAATAAGGACCTGCTGTATTAAAAAAAAAAAGACTAATTCAATGCAAATTCTTTTTTTTTTTTTTTTTTTTTTTTTTTTGCGGTACACGGGCCTCTCACTGTTGTGGCCTCTCCCGTTGCGGAGCACAGGCTTTGGACGCACAGGCTCAGGGGCCATGGCTCACGGGCCCGGCCGCTCTGCGTCATGTGTGATCTTCTCTGACCAGGGCACGAACCCATGTCCCCTGCATCTCAACCACTGCGCCACCAGGGAAGCCCTGCAAATTCTTTAGTTTTAATAAACTTGGCCTGATTATTTACGTGAGTGCAAGAATAGCAAGAATAGTGATAGACAATGTAGACTCTTTTAAATCTTATTTGCTGGAACTTTGCATAGGGAATTTCATATTAGACCTTTAAAAGTCTCTTTAGGCTAAGAGGTCAAGCCATAGACTTTTCGAGTTGTATCCTATTAACAAAGAAAACAGATTTTTATTGAACTTATACAAATACAGATATTGCCATGAAAAATAAGAAGTTTAGTTAGTGTTTAAGGAGAGGAGAAAAGGGTCCTTTAAATCTAGAGACAAAACATTAAAGAACCAGCAACGTTTTAAATGAAGTCATAAAATTATAATCATCTCCATTAGTTCATTTAGTCCCCTGTAATTAATTCTTCTTGCTCTTGATCTTTTGTTAGCAGTTTTATAAATTCATCAGTTTTCCATCAGAGTTTTAGAAATTCTTATCCAGTTGAGTGTTATGATCTTAAAGTTATCAGAAACCTGCATTCTAGAGTACTTGTCAGGGTCTTTTCCATGAATCTCTTTGAAGATGAAGCACTTTTGTAGGAACACTTTTGCAAAGGCATCAGTGTGAAACAGTAACTGTCTGCAAATGACAAAAACTTTAAAAATGGCCATAGTTAAAGATCTGGTGAGAGTTCACATAACAAAAAAAAAATGTAATTGACAAGTAAATTTGGTTATTTTTGTGGTAAATAATAAAGATAATAGCTAGAATTGTGACTGAAAATATTATAGCAGGACATACCAGATTTTTAGGAATTTCATAAACATATACCCTAAAGAAAGTTTAGCATGACTTCTTATTTGGCAGTGTTTCCCATGAAATTTAACATACACAAAAAGTCACAGAGTTGTAAAAAACTTAGCTCTTTTAGTAGAGAAGAGCCACATTTTTTTAAAGCAGTCAAAGACCTGATAAAGACAAAACACAGATTCTTTGTTTTATAGGCAGATTGCATTGAAGATAAAGAAAAACCTTTGTTTACAATTTCTTATTAAGAGCAGACCAATATTCTAATAAAACTTTGTCCTTTTGACAGACAACCAAATTCTAATTTTGCACCAGTATACTTATGGTATTAATATTCCCTTTTTAAAAAGTTAAATAGATCCAGTCCAAATAGATCAAGTCAGCTTGATCATACATAAAATACCATTCACAAGATTCCTTTACCACAAACCTTCTACAGCTTTCTATATCTGTTTAGGTTTTTTCCTATTTTTTTTCTGGAACACTTATTTTTTAGGACAAAATGATTTTCTTATCCCTCAACAAAAATGTATCTCCATTTCTCATACCTTTTCCCCCCCCAAAACACACATATTTCTCTTCATATATATTCATTTTCTTTTACCCTTATTTCTAGTAGTTTTTAATAATTTTTTTAAATTAATTAATTTATGTTTATTTTTGGCTGCATTGGGTCTTCTTTGCTGTGCGAAGTCTTTCTCTAGTTGCAGCGAGTGGGGTCTACTCTTCGTTGCAGTGCGCAGCCTTCTCATTGTGGTGGCTTCTCTTGTTGTGGAGCACAGGCTCTAGGCGTGCGGGCTTCAGTAGTTGTGGCACATGAGGGCTCAGTAGTTGTGGCTCGCAGGGCTTAGTTGCTCTGTGGCATGTGGGATCTTCCCAAACCAGGGCTTGAACCCATGTACCCTGCATAGGCAGGTGGATTCTTAACCACTGCACCACAAGGGAAGTCCTCTAGTAGTTGTATAAAACTCCTTCAATCCTTTACAAATAAATTATGGCAAAGGATCGTCTATAGCAGTCTGTATTTTTTTTAAAAACCTCCCCCCTCCCACTTTTTTTTTTTTTCCTTCAGTTCTGTGACAATGTTTTGGTTACTTCCTGGGGTATTTACATTTCAAAGACATGATTTAGAATTTCAAGGGATAGACAAAGAATGTAAGTTTTCTCCCAGGTGTTTGGGGGTAATTGCTATTTAAAAATTTCCTTTGTATTATAGGTCAGATGGTATGCGGTGGTTTGTCCATTTCCTTTATCAATCACCACAATATCCTCTTCTTCATGCTTATCAGAGATTCCATTTCTTAGTGTCCTTATCAGGCTTTGTAACAAGCACCTGGATCTTAATCCACAGTATCTTGTGCCTCCTAACTTTACAAAATGGCACACCAAGATTTCCAGTTTATTATCCTGCTTTCCAACCTTGTCTGCCAGCTCCAAAGCTGGGAGAGTCATGGACAACTGCATGTCCTTCTCTAATCTCAGCACTTCTTCCAACTTTCCAACATGAGTTTCAGCCTCTAGGTGGGCATCGGTGTCCCTTTGTTTTACTTCTTTGCCACAGTGCACTATGCACAGTTCCTCAAACAAGAGCATTAAAGCAGCCAGCATTTTCAGGGTGTCCCCATACCCATGCAGTGGTCCACAAGCATCTAACTTACATGGCATCCCTCCCCACATAGAGGTTGATGGCCAACATGGGATTTCCCCAGTGGATGTTTCTTTCCCAAGACTAGGGAATTTACTTAAGAGACTTGTATTCCTCCCACAAAGTAAACTTTTCAATGTGGCACAAAACATGTTTATTAATAGACACAAATGTCTTTTGTCACTATAAAAACTTAAAAAGCCAAAAACAGATAAAATTATGTTTAGCACTTAATGTTTATCTTCGAGAAATGATCTAGATATTCAATGAATATCCATTATTTAGTTTAACTCAGTTAAACTTTGATCTTATTTACATTTATTTAAATTACTTGTTTTTAGCAATTATTCTTGGATTAGACATTAAACGGTTAACCATTACCTAAAGTTATATTCCTTGTTGAAAAATTTTGAAGGCATGCCTGTATTTATTAAGCCAGCAAACTTAAACCAACACTTATTTATCAAAGATTATCCCAGATCGTGTGAACTTGTAAAACATTTGGGTTAGTTTCCATGTTTCTGACAGTATACTTGATTTATATAAACTCTTAATTTTCTTTAAGTCAATTAAATAGAGCTCTTTACATATAAATTTTGGTAATACCATCTGCAGGTAGAAAAATACCACATATCTATAACATACACATAGAGATACATAAACATACAGATAGATAAAAATAGAGATCTTACAGCTTTTGTTTTGAAAATTTTAGCCATGTCTCAAGTACAAAATGAAAAGAATAGTTAGATCCAAATTGTGTTTCTCACAGATGGACTAAGTCAAGGTTAACTCAGATGTCCAGTCTTTTATGGGCGTACCTCAGAAATACTATGGATTTTGTTCCCCACCACCACAATAAAGTGACTATCACAATAAAGCACGTCACATGAATTTTTTGCATTTCCGGTGCACCTAAAAGTTATGTTTACACTTTACCATAGGTCTATTAAGCATGCAACAGCATTATGTCTAAAAGCACGATGTACATACCTTAATTTAAAAATATTTTATTGCAAAACAATGCTAACCATCATCTGAACCTTTAGCATGTTATAATCATTTTGCTGGTGGAGAGTTTGAAGTATTATGAGAATTACCAAAACGTGACAGAGACGTGAAGCAAACAAATGCATCTGGAAAAAAAAAAGCACCTATAGATATGTTCAGTGCAGGGTTTCCACAAACCTTCAATTTGTACAAAACGCAGTATCTGCAAAGTGCAATAAAGTGAAGCACAATAAAATGAAGTATGCCCGTATTAAATATTTTTTATTGGCTTCCATAAATATCTTTTTAGAGCTGTTTTTGGAGTCATTTTGTCCTGTAGAAGCGTCTATATACCAGTCAAAGAATGCATTTCATTGTCTGAGAGGTTTGGAATTCCCACTTTTAAGGGTGCCCCTTAAGGCAGACTTATCTAAATTAAAGTTTCCCCAAAGTGGCCACTATAATCTCAAATTATTCAAAAGTTCACCCATTTTTCTAAAAAGGCACAAGATCCAGGCTTATTGTGGGTAGGCAGGGTTTTTTTTAAGGAAGGAAGAGGAAGAGATTTAGACCAGGTGGAACCCATCTCTGCCTTTAGATTCCCTAAAACAAATAATTATAGGAAGCCAGTAATCTCTGCCTAAAACTTCAGTACTGCTGCCTAAAACCCAGAGAATCATGTTTTTTTCCACTTACAAACAGAAGGATGTCTTCCCAAGGAGCTTCAACAAACACAAACAGAAAGCAAAAGTGCACGATAAAGTTGGAGAGCTCAGTATGCAGAGAGAGTGGAGCTCAGATCCAAGAGAGACTTGCCTTAAATTCCAAGGTCCATAAGAAAGCGGTGAGCTCAGTGGGCTCTGTGGGTACCAGCACCTGGTTGCTTACTAACCTCAGAGTCACTGGGGGTCTTCTTTGGATCCCGTTTCTGACTCCATGAACTGTCAAAAGTTCAGAAAGAACAGAAATAAAAACACTGATTCAAAATAAAAAACAAAAACAAAAGCAGTTTTAAAAGCACTCAAACCAAAACATGGCATGAGGCTCAGGGTATATTGTTATAAAGAAACATATATGTGAGAAAATAGTGACTGTTTATTCTTTACAGTGATTGCCTATAATAGTAGAATTTTCAATGATCACCTCATATCCATCTTGGGAACAGTTCAAGTTTTGCTTATGATTTCCAGAGGCATAACCAAGAAATACCCAGGTAAAGTTAGTCTTGCAAAATAAGCTAAATTAAGCTTTATCTGTATGACTGAAGTAGTTTTGTCTGCTCAGGAAATTTTCAAGGCTGGTCTTGGTTTTGATTTTGACAATTGTGAAGCTAAAGTTGCTCTAAAATATAAATACTATTAAAAAAAGAATGAAAGGAGGACACCATTAAAGAGCCTACAGATCAAAGGGATAATAATGGAATATTATGAAAATATTATTTCCATAAATTTGATAACTTAGATGAAATGGAGGAATTCCTTGAAAGATACAAACTTACCCAGGTTCACTCAAGAAAGTAGGTATACTGGATAGCCCTGTATCTATTTAAAACAATTGAAGTGTGGTTAAAGTGACTCCACAAAGAATATTTCACTGGTGAACTCTATCAAACATTTAAGGAACAAATAATACCGACTCTACGCAAGTTCTTCCAGAAAAGAAAACAGCAGGGAATCCTTCCGACACCTTTTATGAGTACAGCAGTAATAATAAAACCAAAGACATTATAAGTAGTGAAAATCACTATTTCACTAATAAATATAGGCATAAAAAATTTTAACAAAATAAAAGCAAAACAAATCTAGTAATATATAAAAACAATTATACATGATCAAATATGGTATAGCATAGGATTGCAAGATTTTTAACACTTGAAAAATGAAACAATGAAAAGTACCACATTAAGAGATTTAATAAGAAAAAAATAAACATGCAATTTTCTAAATAGAAAAAATTCTGTACCCATTCATGATAAAAATTATCATCAAATGAGGACTAGAAAGAACTACTTGGTTCACTGTGTTACATTGTGCATGTTCGATATGGGAGTTGATTAATGTCTAAAGGGGAAATCGCATGAGTAAATGGGTGGGTCCTTTCTTTGTGGTTCCTTTTTTTCTGGGATCTTGACCCTCAAGTTCTAGCTTAAGGTCCAGTTTTTGCATCTTCATCCCAGTATAACTCCCTTTAGATTACTGCTTTCTGTCTGGCTTCTATGAAACTAGTTGTGTATTGGCAAATGTTCTGAGAAGAAAAGAGTGGAGACTAGTACTCACCTCAGAGCACTTTCTCTCTTTCCAGAATCTTATCCCTTCAAGTCTTGGCTATCTTCTTTGCTCTGTTATGCTTCCAAGTAGTTGTTTTCTGTATTTTGTTCAACTTTAATGGTTGTTTTGGACAAGAAGATGAGTTAAATACAAGTTACCCCATCATAGAAACAGAAGACTCTTTACTTAATTTTAATCTCTTTTACCTTTAGACATATTCAACATGCTTATTATATATTTTGTGTAATAATTTCAATATTTGAACTTTTTGTGAGTCTGCCTCTCTCAGGTTTTTTGTGCCTGCTGGATTTTGATCATGGAGTCCACCTAACCTACCCATTTAATGATTTTTGACTCTAAACTTACCTTCTTTTGAGAGCTAGACTGAAGGTTGGTCTCTCCAGAAATGATTTCCATTTAGTTCTACTACATCTCTGGATTACTACTACTTAAGTGATTTTTTTTTTTTTTTTTTTTTTTTTTTTTGTGGTACGCGGGCCTCTCACTGCTGTGGCCTCTCCCGTTGCGGAGCACAGGCTCCGGACACGCAGGCTTAGCGGCCATGGCTCACAGGCCCAGCTGCTTCACAGCATGTGGGATCTTCCCGGACCGGGGCACAAACCCATGTCCCCTGCATCGGCAGGCGGACTCTCAACCACTGCACTACCAGGGAAGCCCAACTTAAGGGATTTTTGACGTGAAAACTTCTACATTTCATACCAGCAAAATAACGTAAATCTGGTATACAAATCTATGTGAAATATACTTAGAGTTGTAGGTTTCCAGAGGAAATACTGTTTTCCTTACTCCCCAAATCATGGATTCAGAAAAGGGATTTTCTCTAAATAGTTTCCTGGGAAGAAAGGCAGGTTCGTTTCTAGATGCCCTTATACCAAGGATTAGCTTTCGGAGGTTCTAGCCGAATGCCAAGGTAGGAGGGACCCCCTGTTAGATTTCCTACCTGAAGCTGGTTTTAGGCTTTGTCTTGTGTCTTTTGTGAGGCCATGAAAACTCAATATTAAGTTCATTCAGATTTGGAAAATGTCTTCAGGATGGAACTAAAATTCAGTCTTTTGCTAATCCTTCTAAGTTCCTAGTTTTACTGATTTTTTGACTTCTGATATTCCATTTCTAATAACTAGCCCTTTACTATATATTTTAAGATTGAGTTTAAAATATTTTATCCATTTTGTTTAATCGTTCTCAGGGAGAAAGTTGGTAAGATTCTATAGACTGCCTGACTCCAAGAAGTAGATGTCTCTAATCACTTTCGTGTATATCCTTTTAGTTGATTCTTATGACTACCTGTGAAACAGATGTTATTATGATTGGCATCACTCAGTTAGGGATATTGTTACTCAAAGAAGTAGAGTAACTTGCCCCAAATCCACTGTCAGAAAAACAGTAGAGCTTTGCTTCACACCAGATTTTCTGACCCTACACCCCATTTTGTTCATAATATTTTATTGGTCATTGTTCCACTTGTGGAGAATAATAAGTTTGGCCTCCCAAATTTACATCAGTTCAAAAGTTGGAAAAATAACACACACACACAAATTCTACTCTGGGTCCCACTTATGTGTAGCTCTCAAATTTCTCATGATTCATCAGACAAACCCAGTTTAGAAAGGATATAGCTATCATCATTTTTTCAGCTATTCTGACTGGCATCACCAGATATTCTCCATCAAAAGAAGGTCTCTGAACAGCAGCTGCCTCCCAGAGAAAATTAATCATAATACCAGGAGTTAGAAAGATCCTACACAGATTTCAGGAATATTGCATTTTTTTACCTAAAGTTCACATTCTTTCTGCTGTGTTTCATTACAAAATCTAGATATCACACAAAAACATCACAGCTATAGTCCTAACTGTATGTATTGTAATAAAAAATCTTTGATCCATGTGATGTAGGCCCTGCAGGCAAAAACTTCTTTTGTGTTAAGAAATACTCTGTCACCACAATGAGATCCGTTCTTTTTGGTAAAAATATTTCCAGCAAAATCAAGGGGAAAATAACATACTTAGGCAAAACAAGTAGCTGATGTGAGAATGAGCAAAAAGTTTTGTTTACATTGATTAAATCTCCTTTCGTCTTCATTCTCTCGGGTTTATAGAAAGTGCATAGTTTGGGGCTACGTTTGTTTTTTTATGTTAGCCATTGTCATCAGGTCTTGTCATCAGGTCTTCCAGCTGCCCTTTGTGTGTCCCACTTTAGCCCTTTCAGAGACTGGACAGTCCTTTTAGGAAACCCATATTCTAGACTTAGCTACAAAGAAATAAATTGCTAGCTTTCGAAATTCTTGCAAATGTCAGTTGATGTTTTTGTGCTTTGTTTCTGAATTTCATTTATCTGATAACGTTAAAATTTTCTTTGCAGATGTCTGGATGTGTAACTGCCCTAATTGTTTTTTTCAGATGCTGTAGGTTTTTATAGAGGGTTAGAACACTGAGGGATTTTATATGCTAAGAAATATATTAAGAAATAAAAAATATTTTATTAGCCATCTAGCTTTATCACATTTGTGTGGGGCTTGAGGTTCTAATCTAAATAGGCAGCAAATGACCTAAATCCACTAATGGTTCCCTAAAGTTGGAAAAAACAGCAATACTTTATCTATGGCCCCCACTGCACAAAAAGACACAAGTAAGTTTTTGTTGTTGTTGTTCCTAATCTTATTTTCCCCCAGCTTTATTGAGGTATAATTGACAAATAAAAATTGTATATATTTAAAGCGTACAACTTGGTGTTTTGATATGCATATACACTGTGAAGTAATCACCACAATCAAGCTAGTTAACATACACATCACCTCACATAGTTGTCATTTTCTTCTTTTTTTTGCGGTGAAAACACTTAGGATCCACCCTCTTAGCAAATTTCAAGTGTACAATACAGTATTATTAACTATAGGTGACATTGCTTGCCTAATCTTATTTTTTTAAGGGTGCAGGAATAGAGAGCAATTAAGAGACTTTCCCAGATACACATAGCTCTAAAAGAATCCAAGCCTCCTTCATTGTGGCAGGCTATGACTTTATGACAACGTACACACTGAGTGTACTTGTGTCTGCATACCTTTATGATTGGAGAAAAAACCACATTCACTTCTGAAAGAGGCTGCCTTGTCCCTGGCCTCTGTTGTCCTCCTCTCTTTGCACTCAATCCAGTTGCCCTGATCCTGAAGTTCCATAATCAAATCACTTCATTATTTAGTCAGTTCAGTATGAAGCAGATCTTATTGCTGATCTCTTTCTGATCTTTTGACCTATTTCCAATAATTGGTCCTTTTTTCTTAATAATATAGTGTGATAAAAAGCATATGGCTTTTGAACAGCTGGGCTCAAGTCTCAGGTCTGCTAACTTTAGAAGTGTGACCTTAAACAAGTTACTTAATTTTGAGGGGGTCTTGATTCTCTTTTATTTTTTTATTCTATAAAACGGAGCTGATAATTCATACTGTGGAGGGCATTTGTGATAACTAAAGTAACGTGTATTAAAATGTTTGGGACATAATAGACGCTCAAAAATATTAGTTCCTTTTTCACTGAGAGTCTTGACACAGTATAGATGATTCATTCAGAAGTTAATTAAAGACAATTTAATGACAATACTTTATACAGAGGTGTGAGCAGGGTTAAAGGATGAACAGCAGATGGTGAAGCACACAGGAACCAACAGCAAGCGGAAGTTGCTACCACCCTAGACCAGAATGAATAGAGGAATCCATATCCTGAATCAGTTGAGACATACTGGCATATTGGGGAGGCTGCTTGACATGTTCTGTGGCCTTCATCAGGAGAAAGCAGCTGCTGCCAAAATCCCCCTGCCTGGGTAGAGGGAGGGGGTAAGTGGAGGCAGAAATAATATACTAATCTTTCTATCTTCATGCCCTCTGATGTTCTGCTGAGATCTTTTGTTGACTGATCCCAATTGGAAAATAGAGGGCAGGAGAGCCCAAATAATGCTGTCCACAGCCATCACCTCCCTGGGACACAGCAGACATAGAAGGGTAAATAATGAAACCAAAAGAGCAAATGGAGAAGCATCAGCACAGTTTCTTCTCTTTACTTTCCATTTCTATCGCTCCAGTGTTCTATTTACCTACATTGAGCACTTTTCTCACTATTAGCTGTCAATAGACTGTGAGGTCTTCTAAGGCAAGGATAGTATTTATGCATGACTCCAACATTTCCTAAAGGATGCACCATTAAACAGGCTGTGTGTGGAAAATGCAACCTACTACATACCTCTCTTGGAAAAGTATGTTAGCAGTATAAATGCTCTCAACAGTTCTGTAGAAAATGATAGTAATAATAAATATTTACTCACAGAATTATTTTTCAAAGAATGCCAGTAATGCAAAAGCACTAGTTCCAGGAAATGCAGTTTTGAAAACTATTGCGTCCCTAGTGCCTCATCTAGGATACAGAATATGCTGTACACTCAATAAGCATTTAGTAAATGCATAAATAACAGGGTTCCTCTGTAACTGGGTTCTGAATTGGTTTTTCAGAAGAAGTTGTTACCTTCTTTTCCCTATCCTCCCTCCAGAAACTGAAATCTTGTCTCCTAATAAGAGTCTGATTAACTGGAGTTCTACATCTCCTCTCAAGATACCCATAGGGCTAGCTGCCTGTGGGTGATCTAGTTGTATTATGAATGAACAATAAACATCATCATCATCAAACTCTTCACCTTTTGCCTTTATTTTTTACTCCCAAATATGAGGCATCTTACTGTGTTTTGGGAGATCTTATTACTCCTGAGAGAAATGCAAACAATACTGGAGATGTCTGGTTCTGAACGCACAAGATGCCACCTTCCAGCCACCTGCCTTAGCTTCCTTCCATAATCCTTTTGGCATTGGTCCAGTCCCATTGGATGAGACTCTTCTAGTTTTAAACCCTTCCCAGAGAATGCTGGTCACCATTTTCCCTTCCATACACAGAGTCTAGAGCATGCAACATAATCTGATTTATTCATCTTCTAGGTCAAAAAATCCACAAGGTTGGATGAGATGAGATTTCTGTAGAACTTCCTTGAGCACTAGCAGGCTGTCTCCCTACCATCATAGAACCTGCTTTTAAATAACATTAAACTTGAAATTAAATCAAAATTGTCAACAGGAGAGTCAAATTTAATGAGTAAACATAGGAGAGATGGAAGTTTCTTGAGGAGATTAACTCTATTTTCTCAAGAGGGTTGCTAATCTTAGGGAATAGAAAAGCCAGAAAGAATAAGATGCCAAGAGAAGAAAGACAGCTTCCATGAAGAGATAAACCCCTTAATAATTACCCAAGTTCTGGGCTTTTCCCTCTTCTCTTCCTAGTTTGGTGACAATGGGAACAGACTGGCAGAGGAAAAGGATCCCTCATTACACAGCAATGTATGCGCTCTTGATATTTAGAACAGCAAAGACAATGGTCTGAGGGCAACATAGACTCCAACCATAATGAACAAAGGTTCTAGGGCTTCATTTCCATAAATATTCTGGATGGTAAGACTGCTTTCTGTGTTTTAAAAAGGATACATGTACACACAGATAAAAATTAAAGTTCTCTGTTCATAGAAACATGTCAACATGTGCTGCAAAGTCATGGAGAAAAGAATGCATAACTCATGCTTCTTCTCCAATTATCAGCTGAAAGGGGATCACTGGCCTAGAATTTAGCTTCTATTATTCTACCAGTAAGGGTTTGATCTGGGAAGCAGAACCATTAGGAGTTATGTGGAAAAAAGAGTCTATATAGAGATTAGACAGTACACACTGTGGAAGGTGATACAGAAGTCTGTGAAAGCTCTTGTTGCTTCTGGTGTTGGGCCTGAAGCTTCTGTCGATCAGCATGGTTGGCAGTGGAAAGAAAACCTAGGCATGAAGCAAAGGAGAGTGACAACAAACTGGAAATCGGGAGGACAGAGTAAAACCCATGCCTGTATCCAGTCTCAGTGATGTGGTGTTTTGGCAAAGAAGCTGGTACCCTTTTCCACTAACCTGGACATGCACCTAACGTAGGACTCAGAGAAGCTGAATGTGGTGAGAAAGAACCTGGAAGAGCTCCAGGCCAAAGTGCTTTCCCTCCTCAATCAGGCGAGATAGCAAGTCAGTGACAATATGCACCTGTCATGCTATCCTAACCTTCAGAACATAATGACTGCTAATTTTCTTCCTCATCTCAAATCTTGCACAAATTTCTCCTATGACGCATCTTAACCCAGAACCGTACAGGACAAGAAATTCTGGAAATCATACTTCTAGCTTAGAGCAGTTGACACTATATAAAACCACAGCAGTTATACTTTTATTTTAGAAATTTAGAAACTTGGAAAGGTATCTGAATAGATTCTAGGGACAGTATCTGTATCAGCCACGGAATTCAGAGAGTGGGTTGGACCACAAAGAACCTCATAGTTATTGAGGTCAAATAGCCATGTGTCTACTTATTCTGATGCTATTAGAAGGGGATATATTGCACCTCTATTCCCTCTGTAAAACCAAGGATTTCACTGATGTGCAGTCTGTCCTATGCTGGAATGTCACATTTTTTACTCAGCAATTAAATAGACGTCTTTATTAATAATGCTAAAACCTCGCCTTGTTCTCCTGCCATGGTATTTGGTTTCTTCCTAAAACACTTTTCATAAGGGTTTAAAGATCTGTGATAAGAAAAGCATATGGAAATTAAACAAAAAATTTCTGACAGCTGATGATCAAACTGAGTACAAATTATCAATCTGAAAAGAAAGTGCTTTACTGCAAGTAAAATAAAAAAGGTGTTGATTTATACTTGATTCATGGTGCGAGTAGTTGCATTATGAATGATCAGTGAACATTATCATTAGAACAATGTCACACTATTACAATTATGGTGCATCAAAAATGCAAACCTAATTGCTTAGCTCTTAATGAAATACAAAAGCCACATTTCAATAATGTTAGGGTTGTGGTTCAAACTTATATAGTCAGAGTTAAGGTGACAGTAATCTATTTCTAACCCTTGACATAATCTAGAACAGATAATAGAGGTTCCACACATCATTCCACCCCTCCCCATAATGAACCACAGAGAATGTCTTTTCAAAATCTAGTTGGCTGGCTTTCATAGGAAAAAACACGGTCCTCAGTCAGGTTGGTAACTCAGTTTACTTCATCTGGTCCAATCTGAAAATAGATTAGCATATACAATTAAGGAAAAAGAAAATAGAAATTTTACTATAAATACTTGCAAGTGTTTTGCATTAGAATTTAATCTTCCATCTGATTTGCATAAAGCGAGACACTTAAGGCAAACCTTTTCTTTTTAATTATTTTTTGGATATCTTTATTGGAGTATAATTGCTTTAGAATGTTGTGTTAGTTTCTGCTGTATAACAAAGTGAATCAGTTATATGTATACATATATCCCATATCCCCTCCCTTTTGGGCCTCCCTCGCACCCTCCCCATCCCACGCCTCTAGGTGGTCACAAAGCACCGAGCTGATCTCCCTGTGCTATGCAGCTGCTTCCCACTACCTATCTATTTTACATTTGGTAGTGTATATATGTCAGTGCTACTCTCTCACTTCGTCCCAGCTTACGCTTCCCCCTCCCCGTGTCCTCAAGACCATGATCTACCCCTGCCTCTTTATTCCTGTCCTGCCCCTAGGTTCTTCAGAACCGTTTCTTTCTTCTTAGATTCCATATATATGTGTTATCATATGGTATTTGTTTTCCTCTTTCTGACTTACTTCACTCTGTATGACAGACTCTAGGTCCATCCACCTCACTACAAATAACTCAGTTTTGTTTCTTTTTATGGCTGAGTAATATTCCATTGTATATATACGTGCCACATCTTCTTTATCCATTCATCTGTCGATGGACACTTAGGTTGCTTCCATGTGCTGGCTATTGTAAATAGTGCTGCAATGAACATTCTGGTACATGTCCTTTTTGAATTATGGTTTTCACAGGGTATGTGCCCAGTAGTGGGATTGCTGGGTCGTATGGTAGTTCTACTTTTAGTTTTTTAAGGAACCTCCATACTGTTCTCCATAGTGGCTGTATCAATTTACATTCCCACCAACAGTTCAGGAGGGTTCCCTTTTCTCCACACCCTCTCCAGCATTTACTGTTTGTACATATTTTCATGATTGCCATTCTGACCGATGTGAGGTGGTACATCATTGTGGTTTTGATTTGCATTTCTCTAATGATTAGTGATGCTGAGCATACTTTCATCTGTTTGTTGGCAATCTGTATATCTTCTCTGGAGAAATGTCTATTTAGGTCTTCTGCCTATTTTTGGATTACATCTTTTTTTTTTTTTAATATTGAGCTGCATAAGCTGCTTGTATATTTTGGAGATTAATCCTTTGTCAGTTGCTTTGTTTGCAAATATTTTCTTCCATTCTTAGGCTTGTCTTTTTGTCTTGTTTATGGTTTCCTTTGCTGTGCAAAAGCTTTAATGAAGCTAAGTTTCATTAGGTACCATTTGCTAATTTTGTTTTTTTTTTTTCCATTTCTCTAGGAGGTGGATCAAAAAGGATCTTGCTGTGATATATGTCATAGTGTTCTTCATACGTTTTCCTCTAAGAGTTTTATAGTGTCTGACCTTCCATTTAGGTATTTAATCCATGTTGAGTTTATTTTTGTGTATGGTGTTAGGAAGTGTTCTAATTTCATTCTTTACATATAGCTCTCCAGTTTTCCCAGAACCAATTATTGAAGAGGCTGTCTGTTCTCCATTGCATATTCTTGCCTCCTTTGTCAAAGATAAGGTGACCATATGTGCGTGGCTTTATCTCTGGACTTTCTATCCTGTTACATTGATCTATATTTCTGTTTTTGTGCCAGTACCACATTGTGTTGATTACTGTAGCTTTGAAGTATAGTCTGAAATCAGGGAGCCTGATTCCTCCAGCTCAATTTTTCTTTCTCAAGATTGCTTTGGCTATTCAGGGTCTTTGGTGTTTCCATACAAATTGTAAAATTGTTTGTTCTACTTCTGTGAAAAATGCCATTTGTAGTTTGATAGGGATTGCATTGAATCTGTAGATTGCTTCGGGTAGTAAGTATAGTCATTTTCACAATGTTGATTCTTCCAATCCAAGAACATGGTCTATCTCTCCATGTGTTTGTATCATCTTTAATTTCTTTCATGAGTGTTATAGTTTTCTGCATACAAGTGTTTTGTCTCTTTAGGAAGGTATTTTCCTAGATATTTTATTCTTTTTGTTACACTGGTAAATGGGAGTGTTTCCTTAATTCTCTTTCAGATTTTTCATTGTCAGTGTATAGGAGAGCAAGAGATTTCTGTGCAGTAATTTTGTATCTTGCAACTTTACCAAATTCACTGATTAGCTCTAGTAGTTTTCTGGTAGCATTTTTAGGATTCTGTATGTATAGTATCATGTCATCTGCAAACAGTGATGGTTTTACTTCTTCTTTTCCAATTTGTATTCCTTTTATTTCTTTTTCTTCTCTGATTGCTGTGGCTAAAACTTCCAAAACTATGTTGAATAATAGCAGTGAGAGGGGACAACCTTGTCTTGTTCCTGATCTTAGAGGAAATGGTTTCAGTGTTTCACCATTGAGAATGATGTTGACTGTGGGTTTGTCATATATGGCCTTTATTATGTTGAGGTAGGTTCCGTCTATGCCCACTTTCTGGAGAGTTTTTATCATAAATTGGTGTTGAATTTTTTCAAAAGCTTTTTCTACATCTACTGAGATTATCACATGGTTTTTATCCTTCAGTTGGTTAATATGGTGTATCACATTGATTGATTTGCGTATATCGAAGACCTTGCATTCCTTGGATAAACCCCACTTGATCATGGTGTATGATCCTTTTAATGTGCTGCTGGATTCTGTTTGCTAGTATTTTGTTGAGGATTTTTGTGTCTGTGTTCATCAGTGATATTAGTCTCTAGTTTTCTTTTTTTGTGACATCGTTGTCTGGTTTTGTTACCAGAATGAGTTTGGGATTGTTCCTCCCTCTGCTATATTTGGGAAGAGTTTGAGAAGGATAGGTGTTAGCTCTTCTCTAAATGTTTGATAGAATTCACCTGTTAAGCCATCTGGTCCTGGGCTTTTGTTTGCTGGAAAATTTTTAATCACAGTTTCAATTTCAGTGCTTGAAATTGGTCTATTTATATTTTCTATTTCTTCCTGGTTTAGTCTTGGAAATTTTTACTTTTCTAAGAATTTGTCCATTTCTTCCAGGTTCCCCATTTTATTGGCATATAGTTGCTTGTAGTAGTCTCTCATGATCCTTTGTATTTCTGCAGTGTGAGTTGTTACTTCTCCTTTTTCACTTCTAATTCTATTGATTTGAGTCTTATCCCTTTTTTTTCTTTATGAGTCTGGCTAATGATTTATCAATTTTGTTTATCTTCTCAAAGAACCAGGCTTTAGTTTTATTGATCTTTGCTATTGTTTGCTTAATTTTCTTTTTCATTTATTTCTGTTTTTTTTTTTGGTTCTTCTTTCTCTAATTGCTTTAGGTGTAAGGTTAGGTTGTTTCTTTGAGATATTTCTTGTTTCTTGAGGTAGGATTGTATTGCTATAAACTTCCCTCTTAGAACTGCTTTGGTTGCATCCCATCGGTTTTGGGTCATCATGTTTTCATTGTCATTTGTTTCTAGGTAGTTTTTGATTTCTTCTTTGATTTCTTCAGTGATCTCTTGGTTATTAAGTAGTGTATTGTTTAGCCTCCATGTGTTTGTATTTTTTACAGATGTTTTTCTATAATGATATCTACTCTCAAAGCGTTGTGGTCAGAAAAGATACTTGATACGATTTCAATTTTCTTATATTTCCTGAGGCTTGATTTGTGACCCAAGATATGATCTATCTGGAGAATGTTCCATGAGCACTTGAGAAGAAAGTGTATTCTGTTGTTTTTGGATGGAATGTCCTATAAATATCAATTACGTATATCTGGTCTAATATGTCTTTTAAAGCTTGTGTTTCCTTATTTATTTTCATTTTGGTTGATCTGTCCATTGGTCAAAATGGAGTATTAAAGTCCCCTAATATTATTGTGTTACTGTTGATTTCCCCTTTTATGGCTGTTAGCATTTGCCTTATGTATTGAGGTGCTCCTATATTGGGTGCATAAATATTTACAATTGTATCTTCACCTTGGATTGATCCCTTGATCATTATGTAGTGTCCTTCTTTGTCTCTTGTAATAGTCTTTACTTTAAAGTCTATTTTGTCTGATGTGAGAATTGCTACTCCAGCTTTCTTTTTGGTTCCATTTGCATGGAATATCTTTTTCCATCCCCTCACTTTCAGTCTGTATCTGTCCCTCGGTCTGAAGTGGGTCTCTTGTAGACAGCATGTATGTGGGTCTTGTTTTTGTATCCATTCAGCCCGTCTGTGTCTTTTGGTTGGAGCATTTAATCCATTTACATTTTAGGTAATTATTGATATGTATGTTCCTATTACCATTTTCTTAATTGTTTTTGGTAGGTTATAGTAGGTCTTTTCATTCTGTTGTGTTTCCTGCCTAGAGAAGTTCCTTTAGCATTTGTTGTAAAGCTGGTTTGGTGTTGCTGAATTCTCTTAGCTTTTGCTTGTCTGTAAAGATTTTAATTTCTCCATCGAATCTGAATGAGATCCTTGCTGGGTAGAGTAATCTTGGTTGTAGGTTTTTCCCTTTCATCACTTTAAATATGTCCTGCCACTCCCTTCTGGCTTGGAGAGTTTCTGCTGAAAGGTCAGCTTTTAACTTTATGGGGATTCCCTTGTATGTTATTTGTTGTTTTTCCCTTGCTGCTTTTAATATTTTTTCTTTGAATTTAAGTTTTGATAGTTTCATTAATATGTGTCTTGGTGTGTTTCTCCTTGGATTTTTCCTTTATGGGACTCTCTGTACTTCCTGGACTTAATTGACTATTTCCTTTCCCTTGTTAGGGAAGTTTTCAACTATAATCTCTTCAAATATTTTCTCAGACCATTTCTTTTTCTCTTCTTCTTCTGGGTCCCCTATAATTCGAACGTTGGTGCATTTTATGTTTTGCTAGTGGTCTCTGAGACTGTTCTCAATTCTTTTCATTCTTTTCTTCTTTATTCTGCTCAGTGGCAGTTATTTCCTCTATTTTATCTTCCAGGTCACTTATCTGTTCTTCTGCCTCAGTTATTCTGCTACTGATTCCTTCTAGAATATTTTTAATTTGATTTATTATTTTGTTCATCATTGTTTATTTCCTCTTTAGTTCTTCTAGTTCCTTGTTAAATGTTTCTCGTATTTTCTCCATTCTATTTCTGAGACTTTGAATCATCTTTACTATCATTTCTCTGAATTCTTTTTCAGGTAGACTGCCTATTTCCTCTTCATTTGTTTGGTCTGGTGGGGTTTTCCCTTGCTCCTTCATCTGCTACATATTTCTCTGTTTTCTCACATTCTTTGACTTAGAGTTTTTGGGGTCTCCTTTTCAGAGGCTGCATGATCGTAGTTCCCATTGTTTTTGGTGTCTGCCACCAGTGGGTGAGGTTGGTTCAGTGGCTTGTGTAGGCTTCCTGGTGGAGAGGATTGGTGCCTGTGTTCTGGTGGGCGGGGCTGTATCTTGTTCTTCTGGTGGACAGGGCCTCGTCCTGTGGTGTGTTTTTGAGTGTCTGTGAACTTAGTATGACTTTAGGCAACCTCTCTGCTAATGGGTGGGGTTGTGTTCCCGTCTTGCTGTTGTTTGTCATTGGGCATCCAGCACTGGAGCTATTGGCCATTGGGTGGAGCTGCGTCTTACTGTTGAGACGATGATCTCTGGGAGAGCTCTTGCTAATTGATATTACGTGGGGCTGGGAGGTTTCTGGTGCTCCAGTGTCCTGGACTTGGCCCTCCTACCTCGGAGGCTCAGGCCCAACACCTGGCCAGAGCACCAGGACCCTGCCAGGTACAGGGCTCAGAAGAAAAGGAAGAGAGGGAAAAGAACAAAACAAAAAAAGAAACAAAAACAAAAAAACAGACAGAACCCTAGGACAAATGGTGAAAGTAAACCTATACAGACAAAATCACACAAAGAAGTATACACACTCACAGAAAGAGAAAAGGAAAAAAAAAAATATATATATATATATCACATACACACTGACAAAAGGAGAAAAGGAAAAAAAAAAAAATATATATATATATATGTAAGAATAAAGGAAGAGAGCAACCAAAATAAACAAATCCACCAATGATAATAAGCACTAAATATTATACTAAGAAAAACATAAAACTAGAAACTAATTAGATGCAGAAAGCAATCCCAAGTCTACAGTTGTTACCAAAGTCCACCACCTCCATCTTGGGAACATTTGTTGTCTGTATTCTTCAGATGCAGGGTTTATCAAGTTGATTGTGGGAATTTAATCTGCTGCTCCTGAGGCTTCACAGAGAAATTTCCCTTTCTCTTCTTTGTTCCCATAGCTCCTGGGATTCAGCTTTGGTTTTGGCCCCGCATCTGCATGTAGGCCACCCTCAGGAGTCTGTTCTTCACCCAGACAGGAGGGGGTTAAAGCAGCAGCTGATTAGGTCTCTCTTGTTCACTCAGGTTGGGGGGAGGGAAGGGTATGTTAGTCATAATTGGAATGCAGGGCAAGCCTGAGGCGGCAGAGGCCAGCATGAGGTTACAGCAGCCTAAGCCATGCTGTGTGTTCTCCCGGGGAAGTTGTCCCTGGATCTTGGGACCTGGCAGTGGCGGGCTGCATAGGCTCCCAGGGGTATGGATAGTGGCCTGTGCTTGCAAACAGCATTCTTGGTGGCAGCGGCAGAACATTAGCGGTTCATGCCTGTCTCTGGTGTCCGAGCTGATAGCCGTGTCTCGCGCCTGTCCCTGGAGCTCACTTAGGCAGTGCTCTGCCTTCTGTGGGCTCACTGGGAAGGTATCCTCTCTCCTCACGTACCCCGAAACAAAGGCCTCTTGCCTCTCTGGCAGGTCCAGACTTTTTCGTGGACTCCGTCCCGGCTAGCTGTGGCACACTAGCCCCCTTCAGGCTGTCTTCATGCAGCCAACCCCAGTCCTCTCCCTGAGGTCTGACCTCCAAAGCCCAAGCCTCAGCTCTCAGCCCCCACCCGCCCTGGTGGGTGAGCAGACAAGCCTCTCAGGCTGGTGAGTGATGGTCGGCACCTATCCTTTGTGTGGGAATCTCTTTACTTTGCCCTCTGCACCCCTGTTGCTGCGCTCTCCTTCGTGGCTCTGAAGCTTCCCCCCCCATGCAACCCCCATCCCCACCAGTGAAGGGGCCCCCTAGTGTGTGGAAACTCTTCCTCCTTCACGCCTCACTCTCAGAAGTACAGTCCCATCCTTATTCTTTTGCCTTTGTTTTTTTCTTTTACCCTACCCAAGTATGTGGGTATTTTCTTGCCTTTTGGGAAGTCTGAGGTCTTCTGCCAGCATTCAGTATGTGTTCTGTAGGAGTTGTTCCACATGTAGATGTATTTTTGATGTATTTATGGGGGGGGAAGTGATCTCCACATCTCACTCCTCTGCCATCTTGAAGGTCTCCCCAAGGCAAACCTTTAATATAACTGTGTGGTGTAATTTCAGTATCTCTTGGATAATCCTAAGAAGATGTATACAGAGAGAGAGAGAGAGAAAGAGGTATTAATTGAGATGGCAAACATGTTGGATTATATCTACACATGTACAACAAAAAAAATTTTTCCAGTGGATTAAGACTTTAGATCTAATCATCCAATTGTCGAAAAATCATCCATCTCTTAAGATGTGGTGCCAAGATCAAATGCCTTTGTTAAGACAACAAAAATAGTTACTGAAAGAGAGTCTGGGAAATACTGCAAAGTGAGCTTGTTTTATGTTCTTCGCCTCCTTAATTCATTCACATTCCCATCATAGTAAGAACTGCTGGTGTAGGACAGAATTTACAAAACCTCAGTGGACATACCACCAGGTTCTGAGTTCACACTCCCTGTTGCACTCATAAGCATATGGAAATTTCCTGTGTGCTTTTTATCTCCATAGGTTATTCTTAAGTCAGCTGTCAAATTTAGTATGGGGTTTTGCTTTCATTATGCAGATAGCACTAGTAATGTTGGGCATGGTAGCATCTGAATCCATAAATTATATATTTTATCCTTATATATTTTATCCATCATTTCGGTAGCATCACTCTTCCAACTCCAGGGGATGCATCTAAGTAAAATGATTCTTTTTTTATTTATGTATTTTTGGCTATTTTTCACATGTATGGTATGTCAGGAGATCGGGAAAAGCCTGTGAGAATACTGCTAGCATCCCTAATCCCTCTGACCTATTTGCCTCAAAGAATAAATTAGGTGTGGGAATCTAACAATTTCAGTGAAGTTGGTAATAATGAAACCACTTAGTTTTCCTGATAATCTTCTCTTCATCCCTAAAGCACCTTGTACACCAGAATTATCAGCATCCCTGCACCTTAAATACATTTTATTAAGGCTTAGAATTGCTTTTATAAAAATGCTCATCAAATTACTGTTTTACCCTTCGGAAATTCTAATATCCTTACTTTAATATGCTCAGAGAAATTCCCTTTTTCCCACACCTTAGCAATCTTTACACATTCAAAGACCTCTATTCATTTTACTTTGATACTTATCCAAGTAAGAGTTTTATTTTAATACTTACTCTCTCTAAATATTGAGTGTATCTCTTCTGGCTCTGATACCTGGGTTGCCCATTTAGTCAACACTTCCTGAGTGCTTACTTCAGGCACAAAGCTTTGTTTTAACATGGTCTCCTGGAATTCCACGGATTATGTATGATGGCAGCTATTTCTCTGCATTAAAAAAACTTTTTTTGAATACTAAGACCACATTTTACTATTCTTAAACTGAAGAATTATAAGGGAAAATGTTTTCCTTATCAAGTAAAATATCCTAAATCCTGATGCTTCCAAAACCTTCCTTCTTACAGAAATCTCATCTATACTAAAATGTTTCAAAGGCCTCTCTAGTTTACATTGTCAACATCAAGCATATTGGCATAATCTGCTCCATTCTTAACATCTTCCTCTATATCCATAGTCAGGGTTCAAAGTAAACTTTGTAAGCCACTGGAGATGAGATTTAGCTCACTGATTTTTTATGCTCCAGTGGATATCACTTGTTCTTGGTTGCTACATTTGCCCTTTTCCCCACAGTGGTTCTGCCTCTTTGCCCTGCTCCTGTAAGCCTTGACTTTGCCTACCTGGTTTTGTTTTGGCTTCTCCAGAATCTGGCTTCAGTCCTGAACATGGCTTTCTATTCTCATGACACAGAGTAGAAACTTCTAACTGCTTTATCCAGCTCAGATTCCTGGGATTCACTCCCCCAAACTATGTGACATCCCAGATATCCCCACTTATTCATAAGGAAATTACTTATCTCTCTTTTTCTCCCTCTCTCTCTCTCCCCCTGCCCCCACCATATTGTAACCTATATCATTTATCTCCCAGGAAAGAATACTAGGTAAACATTACTGTTCCCTGCCACTAAGAAAACAAAATAGGTGAAGGCTGTTTTTGGAAGCAGCAACATTTCAGAAAAAAACAGTTTGGGGAGTGGTGGTGGGATGAATTGGGAGTTTGGGATTGACATATATACATTAATATGCATAAAATAGATAACTAAGTATAAAAAATAAAATTCAGAAATAAAATTTTTAAAAAGAAAGGAAAAACCAGTTTAGATTTTCAAATTTTTCATTTCCTAACTTGCAACCAAATTTAGGATAAAGAAACTTTCTACTACATTTCTGCTGGGGAGAACATAATCATTATGTGATTGCTACTTTTTACCAAAGAAGATAAAAAGGGATTCCAAATAAGATTAATAATTTTGAACATTTATAGTTGACGAGTGCTTGTAAAAGAAGAAAACAGATTTAAAACAAAGCAAAACATATTATTTTGTATCTGAGGAGCAGCTTTTTAAATCATATTTTTGCTGATCCCTAAAGGGACGTGCATTTGTCAACTTATTATGGTAAACAGTGTCATTGTTTACTATTTGTAGAATTTCTTTACTGTTTGTTTATACTAATAAGTGTCACTGGACAAGCTACCCCCCTCTCTGGGACTCAGTTGCTGCCTTGTAAAATAGAGGACTTAGATATGAAGATCACTGAAGCCCCAGCCAACTCTGACCTTTTAAGATTTGTACACTAGCTACTCACTCTGGTCTAGAAGCTCTTGTGCAAGGCCTGCAACCTGAGCAGCCAGCAGTCAGAGCACATTTTCACAGTCTGATGTAGTACAAATCTACCCACCTGTGCACCTTACAATGGATAGTCTTTAAATTACTGACACACTCAATAAGCTATGTCAATAAACTTTGTGTACATGTGTGTGAGAACTAAGTGTTGCACACAGATATCTGTTTTTCCTGCCACCTCTGTCACCTTCTTGGTCTGATGAACCAAAATGTGAATTTCTCTGTGAAACCTTCCTAGCTTTCTCAGAATTAGTTGTCCCTTTATGTTCCTTTATAGTATTTTGTTGGCGTTTCTAATATTGGAATTTTTTTCACATACTTAATTGTAATGATTTTTTTTTTTTTGTATATCTGTCTTCCTACTGGACTTTAAGCATCTTAAGAGGAAAGTATTTGATTTTTTTCTTAATCCCTTATATTGAACACATTGCCTGGTTTATATCCAAGAAACAAATGCTAGTTGGATAATGAATGAGTATTCTTTTTATATTCGATTTAATTTATGCCTTTTGGGAAGAGGAGTAGGTCAGAAATGGACAGAGACATTTTAGGAAGTCTAGAAGTTGGTTTTCCTGCTTAGATACTAAAATTGGCTTATAATCTTTTGCAAATAATATCATAGAAAGGTTGTTAAATAGACATAGAAGTTTTCATTTTTTACTTTTACCATAAGACTCATTGCCTTGTGCCAGAGGCTTATTTTTTCACATTTATGTTACTTTTTACAGTTTTCAAATTGTCTGTATATAATTACTTTCAGTTAACTTCCCTCAGCCGATCAGCAGACCACAAACTCAAATTAAGCAGTTATGAACAGAGCTTTGTGATGACAATCTATCCTTACATTAATTGTTACTTCATTAAAAGTCAGGGCTCAGGGAATGACAGTAGCTATATTTGAGTTCCTCATTTATGGTTGCATTAATATATTTAAGATAAGACTTCTCAATCAGGGAGCCAAGAATATTAAATGTTTTGAATCATCTTTATCAGAATTCTTAAGATGGCTCTAACAGTAAACGCATTCAGGAAGATACTAGAATTTGTTTAATGACTCAGAGTAAACCTGGGTCCTGAAGGAAAGGATCATGTTCTTTTCTGTCACCTGACCCCAGTGTGGGTAGCTAAACTCCTGTTTGTGCATATATCTACTTGTAGCCCTCTAACTAAAACAGTAATCTCAAGCAAGTATGGTTATTTTGAATATATACCTGTATCTAGTAGAAGTTGACTGGAAAAAAATAAAACCCCATAGAATAAGAAAACTGGGGTCTCTAAGGTCTGAAGCAGAAATCTGGCACCATGTGAAGGACCATAACAAGATAAGAAAGAAGAGAGAAAGGGAACTCATAATGTTCAAACTGTAAAAAGAACTGATAATGTTCGAACTGTTCGATCAGTAAAAAGCAAGTGCTACATACACAGAGTATGTGAGGGCTTGAAGCTACTGAATGCCTGGAAAAGAGAGGTTCAAGGTTTCTGAATGAAGGGTTGGGAAAGTGGGGTGTCACATGAAAGGAGAGGTAATAAGAAAGATCTGAACTCTAATAAAACCAGCTAGGGAAGATATTGATTTCCTTGGGACTAATGATGAACTTGACAGAACTTAGAAAGCTGGTCAGTGAAAACAGCTGAAATTAATGAATGAATCCTCTCTGTGTAAAGTTGGACATAATACTGAACCTCAGACTGTAGTGACTTGAATTTTGTAGTATAAACATCAGGTTACTATGTTACTAGTCAGAAGAAAAACTGGAATTCAGCCCTAAAAAGAAACGAGCTATCAAGCCATGAAAAAACATGGAGGAACCTTAAATGCATATTACTTCCTTCCTCTCAATTTTATTGTAAACCTAAAACTTATTTTTAAAAATTCTTCAAAATTATTATAAATAAAATTAATTTTTTTAGAAAAGAAAAGCAGGGGAAGAAAAAGCAGCCAAAGTCTCTAGATTTTCACATTGAAAGATTAGTGAGAACAGGAAAGATTAGCCAATGCTTCACATAAAAATAACGAAGAAAGGTAAGAATGCCTGTTGATTTCTTGGGAGTTAGTGTTAAAAATGATGAGTATAAATCACATGGATCCTTTGTTTTGGGGTACCCTCACAGTTCTCCAAGATCCCAAATTCTTTTTAACTTGATAAAAAGGACATTCGAATAGATAGTAAGTTAGTAAGGATAGGCTAAGTTATGTTGTGGTAATAAACAACCTCCAAATCTCAGCGACTAAACAAAAAAATGTTGTTTCCTCTATGCAGAGTTCTAGAGAAACTGTTCTCTATGTAGTAGGAGATCTAGGCTGATGAAAGCTCCATTATCCTACCGTTTCACCACTTAGCACTTATGTCCTCCTTTACTGATAAGGCTGGAAGAAAATGCTGTAGAGTCCCACACTAGCAATTAGATGCTTCAGCAAGGCAATGAGACACACCACTTCTCCTTGCAACTTATTGGCTGTAATTTGTCTTATGGACACAACCAATTGCAAGGTGCTGAGAACTTCAGTCTTCTCTGTGCCCTGAAGAAAGGAGAATCAGATATTGCTGAACACAAGTAATATCTATCAGGTGGTTTTCCTGTGTGACTTGTGTTTATTGTCCCTCGAATTCTCTGATCTGTTTTCTAGTCTAGGTCCTCCACATATAACTTATTGTAGGTCTTTGATTAAAACCCTGAAATGACCTGTTAACAGAGATTGTAATGAATTGGAGGACTTTGTATTTTATCTTTATATAATTGGGTTCAAATTTTCAAAAAATTAACAAGGAGTATCAGGGACGCCATCCTTCTCTGTTTCTTTCAAAATTTTTCCAAATGGCCTTCGTCGTTTATTTATTTATTTATGAAAAATTCAGGGGTTTCTTGGTCAAGGGTCTCTGTTAGAGTATCAGAAAATATTGTGCAGGAGATACTTAAGACCCAGAAGATGTAACAAAAATGGGACTTTGACAGATTCCAAACAGAGAAAAATCTGATCCAAACATGGTGACTAGGCTGTGAGCCCCTTGACATAAAGGCTGTGAACTCATCCACCTCAGCATTCTTTGAAGTTAGCCCAGTGCCTGGAAATTAGTAGGAGGTCAATAAATATTCCTGGGAGAATGGCTGAACTTAATAAAAAGATCTGTAATCTAAATAAAGCTTCATTGATGACAATAAATAACCACTAATAATTCTACTTCTCATTTATTCCTTTGTCTCTGCCCCATCTTTTCTAAGATCTGTGATAAAAATCATAAAACTGAAAGGTTCCTCAGAAATCATCTAAGGATTTGTCCCAGAGAGGCTAAAGGACTTTACCAAAATATATGTGAAGGAGAGAGGCAAGATAAATTGTGAATTTTCTTGACCCTTAGTCTAATGCCCTTTCTCTCCAGTGAAGTGGTCCTCCTTTCCACAGGGCCATCCAGGGTTCTTTCATTTATACCGTAATCACCTGTCTGCTCCATGTTCCATGACCCCGCCCCCACCTACTGCTCACATGCATCACAACCACGGCCATTCTCAAATGCTTTAATTTTCTTTGTGGTGTTTATTATACTCTGCCATCATATTATATAACAGGTTTTGCTGGTTATCTATGTTGTCTACTCTAATGTAAATTCCATGAAGCAGATCTTTTTTTTCCTCTTTGGCCTTTGCATACTGAAACTTAGATTGGTGCCTAGAAAACAGTGGAATCTCGATAAATATTTTTGAGTAAATTAATGAAGTGATAAATGAATGCACTGAAAAGGAAATATTTGAGTGTGAATGATATGAATTCTCTAGTGTGTAGAAAGGTAAAAACTGCCTTTATAATAAAAGGTAATGCATCTTCATTTATGGGAGTAGCTAGGACTGCTTAGAGAAAAAATATAAGTTATAAAGGGAAGAGAGCTTCGGACCAATCCTTGAAAAGCTACTTGATTTAAAATTTGGAGGAGCAGGCTGCTCTAGTAAAGAAGAATAGAAAGAAACAGGAGTTGTTAAAGTAGGAAAAGAACTAAGAGAGGGTTTCAATCTTATGGAGCCATTGGGCTGTGTCAATGCTGCCAGGAGGGTATGCCTTACAAAAACAAGGAAGTGATTAATGATCTTTGTAGGTGTATTTTTCTCTGAAGTGATAGGAGTGGAAGTCTGATTGGTGAAGAGTAAATGGAAACATTATTCTGTTTGTTTTAGACCTGTTTTTGAGATACAACTGCTATGTGATATTGAACCATAATATGTGTGAACTAGTTTCTTCGTATATAAAATGAGAATAATAAAACATGTCTCATCTACCTCACGGGGTTACTATAAGGACCTAGTGACCACAGCAGGCAGGCCTTCCTATCATGTGAAATATAACTATGGAAAGTATTATTTGGGGCAGTAATATTTCAAATGAATTCTTTAAAAAGAAAAAATATATATAGATATTCATTTGTGAGCTTTCTTTTCCCAGTAATCTAGGCTTACCTATAACTGAGGCTGAGCCTGTCAAAAGGCTGATGGGGCTCAGAGCAGGCTGCCCTGAAATATGCCAAGGTGGTGTATTGATTATTTTGAATTAAAGTTACTTGAGAAATAGCTGGTATACGAAGAACACTCTGACCCTCCTGTGTTCCCTTGAAAGCAAGAGATAAACCTCCCGTGTGAAGATATCCTCCCTATGCCTGGAGGAGGGAGAGCGTCCTTATTCCCAGAGATAGAGAATTCAAGGCAGAGAAAGCTGTGTAAACAAACTTTTTATTTCTTCATTGATTTGCTATCCCAAGCCAAAACCCGTTTGTTTTGTCACATGTTCGCAAATAATTGATTCTTATTCTGGAAAGGTATATAAACAGCCTGCTTCAGTCACTTGTTAGTCCCATACCTACAGGACTTCCATATGTACGAAATTAAATTTGTGTTTTTCTCCTGTTAAGTTGTCTTATGTCAATTTGATTATTAGACCAGTGAACAGAACCTAGAAGGCTAGAGGAAAATTTTTCCTCCTCGACAAAGCTATTAACTATTTCCTCCTCATCTTCTTTTACAATATTAGTCTATGGTCGACAGGTAGATACGTATACTGCATGCATTAGCCAAAGACCACATAATCTTCACAATTGATACTCAGTCTTAAAAATAATCTGCTATCAGATCATCAGGTTAAGGAACATGTTTTAGTGTGCTCAGCCCTGGGCAGCACCAAATCATCTCATGCTTAACTCTATAGCCAGAATTCACTAAGTCAAGGCAAACCCCAGCCCCTCAATCTTCACACTCCCAAAGCATGCAAATGTGAATAGAAAGTCCAAGATTCATTAGGCCACTTGGAGAATGGAGCAAAAACACTGACGATAAAGAGAATGACAGTTTCATCATAGTGAACTGCAGCTCTGAAAGGTTTGTAGCAAAGGCAAGGCAAGGGAACAGTAGGAAGTTATTGCACTGATAATGGTTTTCTCAAGTTTTCGATTTCCACCTCCTATATATACGTTCAGTGAGGTGGCAGAGCACTGTGAATGGGCCTTGTTTTTCCTCCCTGATTTCAGAGTAATTGTATAAGTAGGTGACAGAGTTCTCAGTAATTTTATTTTTCTTATCCACAAAATAGGTCAATGGTGTCTACTTAGAAAATCTGCCTGCAGTGATTAGATGATGTATATATAGTCACCACGTCTCTCATATTCATTTCATTTTTGTTCACCCTGTTTATCTTTGCCCCTTCCTTGAGTCTCACATCATTTCAAACACCAACTACTAATCTACTAACTGAAATAGGGTGTGTTCTGTATATAAAAAGCCACCCCATCTTAACAAGGCTATTGGATGGCCAGGGTTAGAATGAATACTGTTCAATTAGCAAGGCAAAAGAAAAGGATGGGGTGAATGTGAGATTTTTAACTTCTTTTAGCAGTGCCATTTCTGAAAATATATTGGAGCATAATGCCCTGTAAGTCATAAGAAAAAATGTTCCCTGTTCCAGAGGGTTTACCACTAAAAGAAACTAGAAACATGGAAATACACACATTCGTAATTGTGGAAGTACAGAACTAAATGCACAAGTACGTAAATAAGAATGAAATGACTGTGGGTTTCGGTTATGGGTAAAATGGAATCAGAATACACCACCCTGTCTCTTTCAAGGAATACACTTAGAAAACCTAGGCAAAAACATGGAGGATCTTTTTGAGGACTCAGAAAAGGCAATCGAAACAGGCAGATTGAAGAAGAATACTGAGCCAGGGGTACTGAGTTAATAATTTTTTTCTCTCTCATATCCCCCAGCCTGGTCACAGTCTCAAGGCTGCCAGAAACTGAGAAGTGATCTTGGGCGTGAACAGAGAGAAGCTCCAGAGGAACATCCTAGTTCAGGCTCAAAGAGTGGGAAACTTTAAGCAACAGTGGCAGCATCTGAGACCCACATGCACCTAAAACTGAAAATGGCAGGGGAACTTTCATTTCCTATCAGAATAGCTGGGGTCACAAAAGAGTTTGGGAAATATACATTCCTTCTGCTCTTTGTCTCTCTCTCTCTCTCTGTCTCTCTGTCTCTCTGTCTCTCTTTCTCTCTGTCTCTTCTCCTGCTGTGTTATCTCAGACAGGGGTATAGTGGTAGGAGGGCATGATAGACTATAATAAATAATGCCCCAACTTTCTGCTCTCAGAACCAACAGAAAGGCCCAGGAATCACAGAGTACCAGGGAGATAGTGAAGAAAGTTACTATAATACATGCAGATGTTTATGAATGCCTAGGTTTACCCTCAAAGATGTACATGTGGTACTCCTACACACCATATTAAAGACACTGAGAACTGAATCAAAAGATAGACCACCACTCAGGTCCCAGACTGGCCATGGGGTGATGCACACCCAGGAAAGATCCAAATAGAATTGCAAAAGCTTTGAAAACAGAAACGACGTTGAAACCACATCCTACAGGAGACTGCTGGTCAGAACTTGTGACCTAAACTTAACTAGATATTGCCTGATAAAACCAAAATATCAACGTTCATAACAGGATTTAAACAAGACCCTTGTAACACAGTATTCAAATGTCAAAATGCAATACAGATTTGTTCAACATATGAAAAAACAGAAAACTCTCAATTTACATGGGGAAAAAAAAGACACCCATGCAGAGATAACATAGATGATGTTGCATTTATCTAATAAAGATTTTTATTTTATTTTATTTATTTATTATTTTTGGCTGCGTTGGGTCTTGGTTGCTGCGTGCGGGCTTCTCATCGTGGTGGCTTCTCTTGTTGTGGAGCACAGGTTCTAGGTGCATGGGCTTCAGTACTTGTGGTGTATGGGCTCAGTAGTTGTGACTCGCGGGCTCTAGAGCGCAGGCTCAGTAGTTGTGGCACACGGGCTTAGTTGCTCCATGGCACATAGGATCTTCCTGGACCAGGGCTCAAACCCGTGTGCCCTGCATTGGCAGGTGGATTCTTAACCACTGCGCCACCAGGGAAGCCCTCTAATAAAGATTTTAAAGTAGCTAATACTCCAAGAAACAAGGGCAAGCACTCTTGAAACAAATGGAAAGATAGAGAATATAAGCAATGAAATAACAGACTTAAAGAAGAACCAAATGAAAATTCTAGAATTAAAAACTACATTTATCAAAATAAAATACTTAAAAGGCTCAATAGCAGAACGGAAATTACAGAGGAAATAGTCCTTGAACTTGAAGATATATCAATTAAAAATACCTAATCTAAAAACAGAGAAATAATAGATTGAACAAAAATAACAGAGACTCAGGGACCAGGGTGGCCATACCAAAATGTCTAACATTGGTTTCCTTAGATTGCCAAAAATATATATTTTTAATAACGGTTAAAAACTTCCCAAGTTTGGTAAAAGACACAAACTTAAAGATTCAAAGAGTTCAGTTAACTTTCAAAACTTTAAACTCAAAGAAATCCATGCTAGGATACATCATAATCAAACTGCTGAAAATTAAGAAAAAAAAAAATCAGGAAAGCAGCCAGAGGAAAATGGCACATTACTCCTAAGGGAATAAGAGTTTGAATGGCTAAAGATTTCAAATCAGAAGTTTTGGAGGCCAAAAGCAAGTGGTATTACATTTTTAAAGTGTTGAACTTTAGAACATGAATTTATATATGTGCTAAAATTTGTAGAATTATAATTTTAAAAAGACAGTTTTACTGTATATTAATTTTAAAAGTAAAATTCAAAAGAAAATACTTGAATAAAAAGAATGAAATAATCAGGGTAAAGTAATTTATCTCTGGGTTCTTCTCCTTCAAAAGCTGCCACATTCTATTTCATTTATTTTTACCTCAACATCTTCTGAAAGAGGGACCTCATCCTTCAAATCCTTGCTCTCCTGCTTTCGCTGAGGTCAGACTCAGATAAAGTAGTCACTGAAGAAACAGAAATCATAACAAAAGCCCCAAGGAAGTGCACATGGGCTACAGTGTTTCATAAAATGTGTTTAAATAATTAAGTTTAAAATTTTTTTATTAACATTATAGTCTGAATTTTGAGTCAAATACTTCTATGAGACTAATTAATTAATTATTCTGACTACTCCCAATTATCAGTTCCCCAAAGGCAGCCACCTTCCACATTTTTAGCTTCTTCTTTCGGTACTTAATATAGTAAGATTTTATTGCTACTTTTAAAAGTTATTTTCGGTGGTAAGAATTATCTCCTAGCTTCTCCAAATGCAGTATGATGGTTTAGTCTCTGGTGCACACACACACACACACACAGAAAAAAAGTAGACACTTCCTATTTCCCATATTCTCTCAAAATAGACCAAATTTTAAAAGATATTCAGTGTTTGCATTATTTTACATTATAAAAGCTACTACTAAATGAGCCATGAATACTACTATGGTTATTTTCTTTCTCCTTTTTTTTTTCCTATCCATATATTGACGATTGTCTTAGTTTAGTTGCTTTTTTTCTATGTATTTGTTATAAATCATACCACAACCTTCAAAGTGATACAAATCTCCTCTCTCAGTTTGTTTAACCCATTGGACAGTCTACCACTTAAAAAAAATCTTTGAAGAAGTATCTCCCAGACTCTTCTGACCTGCTTCAGTGTTACCTGGTAGATCTCTAGACCTGCTGAATATTAGTCATTATGACTCTCCTTTCACCATCCTCCTAAGGATTCCCTTTGCCTTTGTCTTCTGTTAGATACTCCATTTCTTAAATATTTTTAAATGTTCTCACTTCATAATACCATTTGTGTCACATTAATTTTTCTTACAACATTCCTAGGCCAAAAGAAATACCTAACATTACTGTTTATTGAGAATTTAGGTCCCAACAAATTTATACTGGGAGTTCATGTGGTGTCTAACAATGTCACCGTATCCTCCTTGATTACCAAAATACTCCATGGTACCCTGTGATTTTTCTGTGGCTTCCAAGGCAAATTGGTACGGTTTGAGAAATGTGGTTCCAGATTCTAAGTCTTCCTCTTTCACAGTTCACCTCTTAGCTTTGGTGGTATCAAGAAGCTTCCTGCAAAAGAGTATATCAGAGTTAATTTTTTTTGGACACATTGACATTTAAAACTGCCCATCTTCTGCCCTGATATTTGATTGATATTTTTTCTCAATATAGCTTTGAGTAAATCATTTTATAGGTGCATTTTGGAGCTCAGTGTAGGCTCAGTGAGGACGGTGACTTTTTCTATATTATAATATTTCCAAATACCTGGCAGATGGTAGGCAGATGGTGGTGAGAGAATGAATAAAGATATCCCTGTATAGGCCTAAAACAGGTTCACCAATGACATCCCAACATGAATAAGTATGTCATTTTTTTAATGACTTGAAAATATGACCAATTGTTTGGAAAAGTATAAAATCCAATGATCTGAAACTACAGTGCAAAACAGATTAAAATGTTTATATGTTACCAACTAGAAATGGACAATTGGAGAAAAATGTGTAGCTTTGAACTAAACTATACGATTTAATTATAACAGTGTCACCCATCTTTTAAATTTATTATATATTGCTTCTGCTTTTAATGATGTTGTCAGTATTGTAGCCAGCCTGGGCTTGGTTTGTAAGCCAGCTTTTCATAACTTGAAAGTCATCCTATATTTATAGTATATTAAATGCATGAGCCAATAAGTCTGAAGCTGGAATAATACATCAATCCACAATGAGAACTGCTTTTAATTTAGCCATTGATAAGTAAAAGATAACTGAATATTCATCTTCTTGGAAGGCTATTTTAATAATGATCCAATTATTGTCCTTTCTCAATAATAAAGTCAATCACTCAAGCAAACTTGCCGTGTTCTAATCCCAGTGAAAATGAGCATGTCTAAGTCCTGTTAGATCAGTGCTAATGAGGCTGGCCTCTGAGACTTGAGTCCTTCATGAGTCCCATGGCCTCCTGCTATATTCTATTCCAAGACAAACTCCATGCAGCTGCAAGTAGGAGAATTAAATGGGAGGTCTATCAGTGCAAACTTATCATTATTACAATGAGCAATTCAAATCAGCATCAGTAGCAGCTTGTATAGGAAGGGCAAGAATATTATATGTTCATTCCATTAACTTTGATTCTGTATCTTGAATTCATACATTCTCAAGTTGGAAGTATCCTATATTTATGGATCTTAACCTCCGTTCTACTTGTATAGAAAGTGAGTTATAGGATAACTTCTAAGTGGTTGCCCTACTACCATTTAAACCTCAGAAGGAAAAAGGAACTTCTTTGACTTCCATGTAAAATTCCTCAGCTTTGAAAACAGCTATTAACTTCAGCCTCCATTATACATCTGAACAATCTTCACCTCTCCTGTTTGAATATCCCCTTTTCTTCATTCTTCATATGCTACTGTTTTTCAGTCTTTCTTAGAGTATGTTAAGTAACGCTGTATACAACCCTTTAGAAATGTTTAGCTGAACAAACAGTGGTATTAACATCCTCACCCTAGATGAATTCCTCTACCAGTACATCCAAAAGTTGCCTTAGCTTTTGCTACAGCCTGGTTCACAATGAGCTTACCGTTGATTGAAACGCATAGACGTTTCTAGTCAGTGTTTTTCTTGTGTCATAAGCTACCCAGTTTCCCCTCCTCCCAATCTTTTGGGGACTCCAGGTACCAGACTCTGTTTATACCTGGACATTTGTATTGACATTAGTGCCACGAGGCACATGTTCCTAAAAGGTTGCTCTCATCCTTTCACTTCCTGAAGAAACTCCATCATCACTCTGCATGGTTTCCAGTGCAAGTTTTCATGACCCTATTTGTCTCCATGCAGCCAATCTTGAATATGGCCCTAAAAATCCTCAGAAAGAAGTTCCAGTAGAGTCTACCCTCCACATTTGACTTTTTGGTTTCAGGAAGTGACAAATGGGTTCTTCCATAAGCCTCCTTCCTTCACCACACTTCTGGTTTTCTTGTGCCACAAAAAGCATTACCCCCTGACATCTCTATTCCTAAGTGCTGCTGAAACTGATTGTTTTTGATTTCTAATTACTTGATTCTTTGAAAGAAGTTTCTACAATTTCTTTTTTTGTAGGCTACTTAAATTTCAGCACAGAAGGCTAGATGCAGTTTTATAGCTATGCTTGAGAGGTTCTATTTCAAACTGTTTTAAGATGAGGAAGTTTTAAGTTAGCTGAAGTGTTAACAGTAAAAGAAAAGATTGTAGCTGATTTTATCACACACATAATGACATAATCTAAATATACATTTTCAAAAGAGAGGTAAATATCTAAACTTCCTAGTCTCACTCAAAATAGAAGTAAGACTCTTGGTATTTATGTTTGGAAATGCTTTGTATAATTCATAAGTAACGACTGAATTACTATTATGTTCTCTGCTTTCAAGATGTTTGCAATATATTTGGGAAGACATTTAAACCTTCTAGAACTTAATAATAACAACATCAGATTAGAACTTAATAATAACAAGCACCCTCACAGATATGATTTTATTTAATCTCACCGCAACCATGTGAGTCAAGCCCATATGGTATTATAATCTTCATTTTGCAAATGAGGAGTTTGTGGCTAAAAGAAGAAAGGGGACATGCTCAAGGTCACACAGCATATAAGTGGATAGAACTTGTGTCAGCCTCGTGTGCTAACTCCTCACCTGGTGTTCTTTCTACTTTACATCTAACATGATCTCTGTCCCATCCCTCTTTTCCAAATTTAGAGAGTCTAACTAGAAAGTTATTTTTTTCCTTCAGTAAGTATACTATATTGCATTTAAATTTCTTACCAATTCCCCATATTTATTATTAAATTCTTAAAAGTTGAGGTGGGACTTCCCTGGTGAAGCAATTGTTAAGAATCTGCCTGCCAATGCAGGGGACACGGGTTCAAGCCCTGGTCCAGGAAGACCCCACATGCCACGGAGCAACTAAGCCGTGTGCCACAACTACTGAGCTTGTGCTCTAGAGCCCGTGAACCACAACTACTGAGCCCACGTGCCTAGAGCCCATGCTCCACAACAAGAGAAGCCACCACAATGAGAAGTCAGCGCACCACAATGAAGAGTAGCCCCTGCTCACTGCAACTAGAGAAAGCCCGTGCAGCAGCGAAGACCCAATGCAGCCAAAAATAAATAAATAAATTTATCTTAAAAAATTGAGGTAAGTACCCATCTATAAACAGAAATATTGGATGTAAAGTATATATATTATAGGTGATACCAGTCAGTGATTTTCTAGTAAGTGTTTAACAATAGGTTCTTGGGGGGAAGGGGGATGCTACTTTGTAACATTTATCTATTTCCATGGTGTAAATACTACTACCATAGCTGATCCCAAGCCACATCAAGATGTCTTTGACTGTCCAGTGTTTGTGGAGTTGGGAAAAGATGTGCACAATCAGCTGTCATAGGCTGGTGTGAGCTGCCATCAGCCCTCATTGATTACTTTCCCCTCTAGAACATCTTGTTTAAACTAGTCACAAACTTGGCTGTCATCCATCATTTTTAAATTTTTCTCTTATGAACTTTATTGAGGAATAATTTACATACAATAAACTGCATCCATTTAAAGTGTACAATTCATTGATTTTTGACAGCTGTATAGACCCCTGAAACCACCAACTACACTAAAGATACATCACTTCCATTGTGCTTCAGTGCAGGGAATCCCTCACTCCATTCCTGGCAACCACGGATGTGCTTTTTATCCCTACAGATTAGTTTCATCTTATATAAATGGACTTATACAGTAAGTATCCATGTTGTAGTATATATCAGTAGTTAATATTGCTGAATGGTATTTCGTTGTAAGGATATACTACAGTTTGTTTTTCCATTCGCTTGTAGGTACACAGTTGAATTGTTTCTTGTTTTTAGCTATTGGAAATAAAGCTGTTATGAACAATAACATATACATCTTTGAGGAGAACTATGTTTTTATATCTATTAGGTAAATATGTAGGAGTATCATGGCTATAAAGTGTATTTTAAGCTTTTTTACAAAATTGCCAAAAGTTTCCAAAGTGGTCATACCATTTAGATTACTAGCAGTAGGCTCTCTTTTTAATTTTAGCTGTACTAATGGGTAGATAATAGTATCTCATTGTGGTTCTAATTTGTATTTACCTGATGATTAATGATGTTGATGATTTAACTATGTCTTTATTGGCCTTTCATACATATTATTTTCTGAAGTGTCTTTTCAAATTGTTTTCCCATTTAAAACATTAAGTTGTCATCTTATTGAGATGTAGGAAATTTTTTCATATTTTGGATACTAGTAAAAACATTTACCTTTCATTTTTCACAAAAAGGTAGATGAATATTAGATGAAGTTTAAAAATGAATTATGGAAAAATAATCCCATACATTCAACAGTACTTTTCTGGCATGATTATATACCTTTTGTTAAATTTTGATAAGCACAAGAGTTCTGTGAGGAAAGTAGGGTAGTTATAATTATCTTGACTTTCAGAATGGATAAACCAAGTCTCAGGTAGGCAGTAGAGCACTTGTTAAGCACATGGGCTTTGGGACTAGACCACCTAAGTTCAAATTGTTATTCACCATTTAATAACTAAGGAATCGAACAAGTTAATTGAGAATCTCTAAAACTCAGTTTTCTCACTGGTAAAATGTGGAAAACAATAGTGTTTAAATCAGAGTAATTATAAGGATTAAATAAGATAAAGCTTGTAAAATTACAAATTTGAACAAGCTATAATTAAAGGAAGAACATAGGTACCATAAAAACTGTCCATACTGATTGACACAGGGAATTAAAGACAAGAATGATGATATTCAGTTGAGAAAATCATGAAGATGAAATATGGGAGCCTCAAGCTTCTAGTGGTTATTTTTATCACCGAAGAAAGAAACCCATTTGAAAACAAAGTCAAAATAAAGGGAAGCAGTGTCAAAGAGGAGAGAGAGAGAGACAGAGAGAGATTGATTTCTACAGACGTGATTTGCACAACTGGCTTCAACCATCTCTGAATCTAGATCAACCCACTGTCAGTAAACATCTGCTACACGTGCCAGTCTTGACTTAGTGTTATTTGGAGAGCCGAAGGGGCATGAGAGGGCTGTCCTGTGATGATATGGTGCAGAAGAGAGGCATACTAAAGGGGGATATCAATGTGATCTCAAACAAAATTAATCTGATGAAAGCAGAATCTGATTAGTTTTTTACCAGATCTGACTTGTCTTTTCTTTGGCTATTGGCACCCCACCGTACATATAAATCAACTCTGTTTAGTTAAACACAGTGTATGCCTTACATACCTGCACACACAAGCATCCTTCCTGCCAGGCTTGAGGTTTCTCTGGGCAGTGTTGTGTTAGAAATCAATACTGTTGCCATTGCCTCTCAGAAAGGAGATTCTCCCCAATATCCATATTCATTATGTCCATGGAGACATATTGTTTATTGACAGACTGACTTATCTTGATCACCATCTGAAAGAATTTTGACTATCAGAGATGGGACTGTAGGCCTGCAGCCAGAGAGAAGGGCAAAACCATCAAGAGATAAATGTGTAAGAAATAGAAAGACTTCTATTTTTGGCTGGTGCATAGTGGATGAATAGGTAAGTGGCAAGTGTAGAAAGACTAGCTGAGGAAAAGATGTAGAGAGCCCCAGATGGCAGGCTGAGGAGCCTGGACTTCCCTCCGAAAATAAAGGAGAGTCAGTCAGAGAGTGGGTTTGAGCAAAGAAATGCCCTCTGCGGAGCTGTGAGACAGAGTAAAATGGCTTAGTGGAGAGAATCAAGGAAGAAGGAACCACACAGAAGACTCTGACAATAGTTTAAACAATAAATAAGAAAAGCTTGACTCAGAGTCATAGCAGTAAGAATCAATAGAAGAAGCATCTTGGGGGATGGAACTAAAGATCTTATCACATAATTAGTTATGGAGGGTATAGGAAGAATCAGAGGTGGCCCCTGGGTTTGGACCAAGGTTGACTTACAGGAGGTCCTGCTGGCATTCACAGGGCAAGGACTTGCAAAGACAGGAAGCAATGGGTAGTTTGGGTTGGGGGAGGAGGATTAGGAATGATGATAGCATAATTGTGGACTTTTTGAGGCTGAAGTATAGGAAGGTTACCCATGTGGCAGGCAATTGAAAATGAGTATATGGATCAAGAAAGCGAGGTAAGGGCCAGAAATAGAAAATTTGGAACCATAGGCAGGGAAGCTAAATTTTAAAAACAAAGCGAAGGAAGTACAGCTCTAGAACAGAAGTCAGCAAACTACTGCATGTGGGCCAAATTTGTCCGGCCACCTGTTACTGTTACTAAACGTTTTATTTTCAAATAATTGTAGATTCACATGAAGTTGTAAAAATTCATAAAGAGATCCCATATAACATTTACTTAGTTTCCCACAATAGTAATATCTTATAGAACTCTAGTACAATATTTTAACCAAAATATTGACACAATAATAGTCTGCAAATCTTATTCAGATTTCCCCAGTTTTCCTTGCATTCAGGTGTGTGTGTGTGGGGGGGGGTTTATTTGTGTGTGCGTAATTCTGTGCAATTTTATCGCATGTTTAGGTTCATGTATTCACCACCTCAGTCAAGATACAGAATAGTTCCACCACTACAAAGGTCTTTTGCGTTGCCCTTTTATAACCATACTCACCTCCCTCCTCCCCCACCTCAATTCCTGTCCACCACTAATCTATTCTCCATTTCTATAATTTTGTAATTTCAAGAATGTTACATAAATGAAGTTATGCAGTATGTAACCTTTTGGGATTTATTTTTTTTTCACTCAGCATTAGTCCCTGGAGATTTGTCCAAGTTGTGTGTATCAAAAGTTCATGTCTTTTTATTGATTAGTAACATTATATGGTATGGAACTACCACATTGTTTAACCATTCACCTGTTGAAGAACATCTGTGTTATTTTCAGCTTTTGATCATTATAAATTGAGTTATGAACATTTGTGTACAGGTTTTTGAGTGAAAGTAAGTTTTCATTTCTCTGAGATAGATGCCCCAGGGTGCAGTTGCTAGGTCATATGGTACTTGCATGTTTAATTTTATGAGAAAATACCAAATTGTATTCAGAGTAGCTGTACCATTTTACATTTTTACCAGTAATGTATGAGTGATGCTCTACCATTTATTTTTGTCAATGAAGTTTTATTGGGACGCAGCTGCACCCGTTTGTTTACATCTATGTCTAGAGTTGCTTTCATACTACAAAGATAGAATTGGATAGTTGTGATAGATACCATATGGTTCACAAAGACTTAAAGATTTACTATTTGGTGCTTTATAGGAAAAGATTTTCTGACCTATTCTCTAGGGATTGGTCTCTGTCTTGCTGGGAAAGTAGACCAGGGCTTAGAAGCCTGGCTATGCGTGGTTTGCCTAGAGCAGCAGAGTACAGCATAGAGGAATGAAGTCTGAGTTTCAAGCAAAGAGATCCATAGCTACTGAAAGCAAAAGGGACTCTTGTGCCTGTCCTGATAGTTTGCTTCGAGGGAAATTATGAAAACAAGGAGGGGGTGGGAGGTGGTAAAAATATCAGTTGAGACTAAGGTGAATTGTCACATTTATTCAGTTCTAATGTCATCAATTATAGGAAGCGTATTTATTTTTTTATTTTTAGTTAAAAAAATTTTGAAGCATGGTTGATTTACAATATTATGTTAGTTTCAAGTATACAGCACAGGGATTCGATATTTTCATAGATATTTCATTTAAAGTTATTATAAAATAATGGCTGTATTTCCCTGTACTGTACAATATATGCTTGCTTCTTAACTATTTATCTCTTAATCTCTTAATTTGATACCCCTATCTTGTCCCTCCCCACTTCCCTCTCCCCACTATACCAGTTTATTTTCTATATCTGTGAGTCTGTGTTCTGTTTTGCTGTTTTCTTTATGATTTTCCCATACCCACAACCTGATTTCTTTACAAGTCTCTCACAATTTCTTTCAGGCCCTCAACCCTTTTGTGTAACCTGTATGGTTACATCAGATAGATGGCCCAGGAAACACAAAGGAGCAGAGAAAAACGTAGAACACTAATCTATAGACAATTAAACAGAGGTACTTAAGAGCTAGCAAGGCGACTGAAAGCTCTCCAAAGGGCTTATGGGTCCATGAAAGATGACCTCAGATAATAAATTTGGCACATGGCCAGATACTGAGACCTGAGCAGGCATTTTGGTTGCTTTCTCTTTCTCGTATTTATTCAATAGATTTCAAAAAAAAACATATGAATGATTAATTCAATCTCAAGAGGCTGGCTGTGATCTAATTCACTGAGGCTGTCTGCAAAACAAAAAAAAAAGATCAGAGGGATCTGGGAATTCTAGCAGGGCTAAAATATAATGGCACATTTGTTAGATTTCTCCCTTTGTTTTCCCACTTAGTAATATCTGTACTATTTAAACGAATCCTCAGATACCTTGGAAATAAAAAGAAGATGATGGCAAAGTAAAATGGTGGTGGCTTTCAGAATACATTTATTTTTACCTTCACTGAAACCACAGACTTTGCTTTTTTGGACATGATTAAGACCACCAAAGCAATTTTACCATCATTCCCCCTTCTACTATTTACTGCTTGATTTTCTAGCATTGATGAATAGGTGTGATAATTCCAGTTCTAATGTTAGGTAAAGACAAGAAGGTAAAGGGACACATGTGTGCCCCGAAAAAGAGGTTTATGTGAAAGCAGGTAATGTTTTTTTCCTCCCCTTCTTTCCTTCTTTTTTTTTCTTTCCTTCCTTCCTGCCTTGTTTCCTTCCTTCTTTTCTTCTTTTATTCCTTCCTTCCCGCCCTCTTTTTTTTGGGGGGGGATCAGAGAGAAGGTGGGCATTCTAAGAATTTTCTAAAATGAACGTGTGGTTCCACTTCCCAATGTTGAGCCTACCTGTAAACTCATGAATGTGGGGCTGTTAAGAGACACATGTATTTTAAACTGAGAGGAGACAAGCAAAAGAAAGGACTGAGTGACCCTGTTCTAAGCTTCCCCTAATCTATTATGAAAACAATTAAGAGGACAAAACTACAGTTTAAAAACCAATAAGAAAATGACGGTGACTGACAGAGTTATTAAAAAAGCAATTTTTGGATGCCAAAGGGAATATAGTTATATAACAGTTTCAGTATTATTGCATAGTCTCTTTTAAGTTTCTCAGAATTTATTACCTACATTTTTCTGGTTTATAAATTATTTAATTTTGATTAGTTAAAATTTGCTAGGTAAATTGAATCAGCTAGGCAAATTAATTAAACATTTGAAATATATTATTGATATTTTCTGCCTCATCAGTTTGAGGAATAAAATTGAAAAAAATCCCTTTTATATTCAAATTAGGATGACTCTAAGCCCCAGACCCTTTTTTCTGGGGTCCTTACTAGACCCTCAATGTATTTATACAGGCCTGAAAATCAACCCTTCACATGGCTAGCTGTCAGCTGCCTGTGCAGAGAGGAAGAGCTGGATGAGCCCCAGTGAAACTATTTTCAAGACAAAAGAAGGAATGAAACTTTCAGTGCTCCTTTTGAATTTCCTGTGGTCTGTTGGCATTTTGTGTTAAACACCACCTTCTCATTAGCACTATAAATATCCCCACATATAGGGGCATCCAGTATTTGGCATCAAAGATGGCATTTAAATCTATCCGTTATTCCGCCAACATTTATCATATATACGTTAAAAACAAAAAAAACACACCAGTATAAATTAGTATCCTACATAGGAGTTTCCTGCATACAAATAGGAAAACATTGAAGTATTCAGTATAATTTATAAATAAGAAAATATACGATGTTACAGAAGTTTTCTGGGGGAACAAAAAGGCTCAAAAGCAAGCTCCTCAGGCAGTGTCCTACAAATGAAGATACATACCCAAGCAGCACTCACACGAGGCCTGATTTATTTCAGTAGGGAAAACTCTCCGTGACATAAGCAGTGGTAGCTGTGTAGGTCTTCAATTGCTCATTGCCTTCTACAGTAGTGCACAGAAATCCTGCATGACTGAATGTCAGATTCTGGGAATTGGATCCCCACTCTTTGGTTGTAAGGCTTCTAAATTGTATGATTAGGAAGCAACAGTCTGTCTTCTGGTGTGACCCATGGTAGAGGTATAAGCCTTGAAATTGTAGCCGTATGACTTGGCAATATGACTTTGCCAAGACTTTAGAAAATGGCTTTGCCGTAAGACTGGCAGTCTAGTAGCTACATGTCACCGTGTTAGCACCAACCATGCCCTGGCAATCTGAAAGATAGTCTAGGGGACTTGATTTCAAGTATATTTGTTGACCAGGAAACTTGGGCTATACCTAGTTTCCATTGAACTTTGAAGGAATTCAGTTCATTTTCTGCAAGACCATCCTGCAGACAGTCTTAGACAAGTTATTTCTTAATACTAAGTTTACCTCCCAAAGCTGGCCTCTAACCATATGGCATACTTCATTATGTTAACAACTAGTACCACTTTAACTTGTGCTCATTTTCAATAAGAGTGCAATCATTGATGTCATTGTGGGAGACTCTGAAAGTAGGTCAGTATTGACCAGGTGACTAATCCCAGGGTGCAGATCATATTTACTCAAAGTAGACAGGGTACTGCCATTTGTAAGAATAGCCTATAGGAATACATTGTCAAGTCCAGAACAAGTAAGAAGAACATATCCTTGGCTCAGGCAAAGATTAAGCAAAGGTCAACCAGGGTTTCCAAGGCCTTTTCCATGACTGAGGAACCTATGTCATCTTGAAGGGAGGAATAGCTGTACTGTATCCTTTTTAGCCTCTTGAGGACTCATTACTGGTTGTTATTTTCATTGGTCTGTACTGGCAGAGCATCTTGTCAGAGTCAGGCGAGAGGGCAAGAGGACTGGATTAAGGGTAGTTCCATTAACAGACACTAAATTGGCTGCCATCTTTCCCCCTGTTACTTTGGTATTGGATGGCGTGTCCATCTTCATGTCATGCTAGCTGAGGAAGCTCATCGTGTGGTGGAAGCACAATCTTGTGTTTTTTTGGTGTTCCATCACCAAACTGAATAGGTAACAGTGTTGTCCGTCCAGTATATGAATTGTATGTGGAGGCATCTGCAGTTGGACACACTGTGTCTCTGCATCAACCTCTGAGTCTCTTGATGACTCTGGAGTGTCAAGGAAGTGGTCAGCTATTCTCACCCCCACAAGGACTCTAGTTGGGAGCCCTCTTTATCCCTCCCTGTCTTATAGATGGTCTTTATAGCTTCCTAATACCTATTCTATCTTATACCAACTAGTAAGTCCTTCAGTGTACAACTGATGGGTTATCTCCATTGTGTGTGTTCATCTCCATTGTCTGCGTGTGTACATATACATGTGCAAATGTATACAGTTCATCAGGGGGCATGGTTCAATATCCCCCTTAGTGGAGCTCACTCCTTTCCGAGTGACCCTCTCTCTCTAAGGCCCTTATTAACAATCTAGGAATTCAATATAGGTTTTCTTATTCCCTGAAACTCTCCCATTTCTCAGGACTTCATAGACTAGTTTTCATGAACAGTGACCTGTCATCCCAATATCCAACCATGCTGCCCAAAGTAGACACCTTTAAGACTTATCTGTGATGTGGGACTTTGATCTCTAATCCTTTTAGTTACACTAGAAGTCCATGTTGGGTCTTTGGTCAGATGCTTAGTACCAGTTGTCATGGAAACAAGGGCAAACAGCCAAGGTGCACTCTTACAAAACCTACTATAGCAGTGTCGTTGGGTAAAATCCAAGGAGTCAAGAGAAGTAGCAGGTATGTGAACCCCTATTACCTATTACATCCTCAGGCTGAGCACAGAGATCAAACAAGACTGAGCATCAGACTCTGGGCAGGAGACCCTAACCCTTGATCTGTGGAACTATTAAGTTGTATGGAAAAAAAAAAAAAAAGCACAAGTGCATTCTGGTGTGATGAGGGGCCAGGATGTAACAATTACATAGCTTAGTAAAATCACGTCTTTGACCATATCCTGCCAGCTCAACTTTCATGGTTGTGGGTGAGAACCAGCCCCTCCTCTGACGTGATCAAAAGACCAGTCTCAAGTCTTACAGTTGCAGTTGTATGACATGACAAGCTAGTAACAGAATTCACCACAACAGTATCCATGGTTGAGGAAACACCAGCTTGATTTTTCAGTATTATCAGAGGTGTACTAAGGTCTAGACCATCACTGATTTCCATAAGCACTGGGCTGTATCTTGTTTCTATGCAACTTGAGGGGGCCAGCTTGCAAGGTATCCATCCTGAATAAATTAACCCTTACTTCTCAAAAGGCTTCAAGCAGAAATGGCAAATTATCTCCAGAGTTTAACCAAGTTAACTTAAGTGAAGGAAGTAAAATACATTAAGAGACAGTAAGTTATATGGTGAACCAGACAGGAACCATTCATTGAGGAAGTCGTTGCCAGCAAAAGCCATTGTTGCCCTGTGGGAATGTGGACCTGTTGTTGCCAAAGCTTCCGTTTACCAAGAAAATAAGAAAAATGGCAAATACGGAGTTTGATATGAACTATAATTATTTTTACAACAAAACCCCTCTTCAGACCGACTTGAGTTCTTAGATCATTAGTTAGCAACCTCCAATAGCGTATAGCTTCTTATAAAGTTCTGAAGCACTTAAACAAGGGGAAAATAAGTAAGGAGAATGAAGGCTTTGCTCAGGAAAGCATTCTGTGATTCTATTTAAATAGCCCCCTTTTTAAGCCTAATCAACATCTACTAACCCTATAAATCTGTCTGTTTCTTTGAGGAATGGCTTTACTTCTTCTTGGAAGACTGAATACACTTTACTGCTGCCAAGATTCCCTATATTTCAAAGGCATTATTTGCCGCCTTTCTTGTTGCTTTTGCAACTTTGTTTATACCACCATAAACATGGGACAAAAGAACTTGTTTAAAGTTCAACCCTCTCGAGCTAAATCTGGACTATTGTTACAAAATGCCATAACTCATGTCATTTCATCCTTGAGATGGAAGAAGAAGGGGGTGTGGTGCTGGGTGTGCTTGAGTGACAGTTCAGTCTCTTCTCATCAGTTTATTAGTTTCCTGTGGGTTATCTCAGTAGTAAAGCAGAATGGTTTTGGAGAAGAAGTAGGTCTCAAAATTTAACTAGGGGTTTTCGAGTATGCAGTTACTTGCACAATCATCAATAATATTTTTAATTTTAATTGTCAACTATGCTAAATTAAAGAGAATCCAAGATACAAATAACACAAGGGAACAAAAAAGTACAAGGTCCTTTAAAGAAAGCATATAGTAGAAAAATGAGTAAAGTCAGATGGAGATAGGAACTCAGGGATCATTACCTTGAGGCGGGAGGTGTTATGAATTCAGGGATCATTACCTTAAAGTGGGGAAAGGGAGGAAGAAAGAGTTGAGAAAAGGAAAAGGTGAGGTTGTTTACACTAAGGCACTGACAAACTGTTCAGTCAAAAATGTGCCCCACGCATCTGCAGGGTTGTAAAAACATCCATCTCAGAGGTGGGAGAAGGATGTGAGTAAGTAGGCTCATATTGGAATCTGTGGTCTTCTCCTCCTGGGCTCTGAAGGAACCAACCTTAGCCAGGAAAAGTTAAATTCTTTAATTGTTCAAGTTATCAACAAGAATTTCTCGAGGCCTTATAGGTTCCCAGCACAATGCCTGGCACTCAATGTTAAAAACAAAACAAACAAAATAAACAAGTAAACAAAAAATATGGGGTATAGTCTCTCTCTCCAAGGGGTTTGCAAGCTACTTGTATGTAGTTATCTCTTACTGATAAGGTGCAAGGGAGTTAGTATAAATCACATGTGCGAGAGAGGGATAGTCAGCTATGGCTTTTATCCTTAGTCAGCATTACTGTGTTTAGATTAGAGATCTTGTTAGCTATAGTGACATGTAGATGTATGTGTGTTTGGAGGAGGGGGGCAGTAGTGGTGGTGGTGGTGGTATTTGGGAAGGGGAACATTTAAATTAGGAAAATTGCAAAGATCACAGAGAAGGAAATTTTTGGGTCTGTTGTTTTTGGTCTGACAGAGTTGAAGTCTCTCAAGTCAGTCCTTTCATTCCAAAACAATGGAAGTGGATGAACAGCAAGTCTTGCAAAAGCATGGAGCAAACCGGAGAGAGAAGGTAGACCAATTGTGTCTAAATAAACAGTTCAGTCACAAAAACAGGAACACATGACGGTCCAGGGTGACCAAGGTTGTCAGTGAGAGAAGTAGGAGATGGTGTGATCTGGATGATGGTGACCTTGTGATTGTACGACCAGGAGAGAGCATGTAAGATGACTTGAGCTCTGTCATTAGGGGGCAGATAGGGAAAGAAAACAAACTGCTGGGCTAGTAGTTACAGAACCTGACATGGGAACAAATGAAGAGGAAAAATGAACTATCACACTTCTTTACTGTAAATGGATATCAGGAAGCAAAAATATGGAAAAGAGAAATCAGAAATACAATGAACATGACCCAAACATGGGAAAAAGTAAAACAGCAATGACAGTAGAGCTAAGGACCAAAAGAGGTGTTTCTCATTAGAATGGAAAACCCTTGGCATAAAATGGCTAGAATGGAGTAGAGTCAGAGGGATGCTGTAATACTTGCAGTATGAACGGACAGGAACAGGCACACTGAAGTAGACAGACCAAGGCATGGGAGACTGCTACAGTGAAAGAGGGGGGCCGGGCTGAATACAACAGCAAGCTGAGAAAGTGAAAGAGGACAGACTACAGAAGACCTGACTCTCTAGTCTGGCCCTACCCCTTTCCCATATCTCTTCCTCAATTTCTTTGTGACGCATATTACTATCTTCTAACATCCTGCATTTCTTTTTCTCTTGAAGGGTTTATAGAGTCCTTTGGGAATTGGGTATATTTAGAGTTGGAATTGACCTTCAGGATATTTGCATAGGTTGCCTGTGTAATCTGGTATTGCCTTATTCATTTGCATTGTATTGCAGAAAGGAAAAAAAAAACAAACAGCATGTGCCTCTGGGTAGTATCTTTATGCCAGGAAACCTGTTCAGATTCTAAGTGTGGGGAATTATAAACCTCAGGCTTGTCAAAGGCCCAGAAGATCGCTAGATAAAATACCCCCTAGACATAGAGCAGAGCTTACAGATCTTTACTTCCTCTATTGGGATAGGAGTAGTGTGGACATGGTGGGCGCCTTACCTTGCAGAGGACTATGAATGATATTGCGATATGGAGAGGCTGAACCTGCATCAACTTTTGTCAAAGCTTCCTCCTTTGAGCCACATACCATGAGATCAATAAATTTTGGTAATTCCAAAAGCAAAATCAGCCTCTTTTTTTCCATACATTGCATCCAATTGGTCCCCTAGAAGGACTGAAAACACCAGGGTATTGATCAGTGTAGTTCTTTGCTACAGGATCCGTAGCCGATCCCCGCTAGAAAGATGCTGGCAAATAAAATTTTGGAGCTACAGCTATAATTACCTGGAATGTTGGTGAGTTTAGTAAAACTGTATACACTTTTACTTCATAGGCTGCTCTGGTTATTTTCAAATGATGTCTTTATTTCTCAACTCCCAAATAAGAAACACTTTTGTGTAATATTTAGGGTAGTACTAGAGGAACTCATGAGGAGTCAGCATATAATTCAGTCATTATAATGTCATTAACTAAAACCTTCTGAGTCCTAGAAGGGACAGGTTATAAAATTGATGTCTCTATAGATACTATCTTTGATTAAAACTACCTCTATTTACCAGGTAGAGGAGATGAATAGCTGCGGTGGGGTAGGGAGTTTTTTTTAATGTCTTCATATGAATGTGAATTAATTAACTCTTACAATGGTATTCTGGGCAATTAAATCTGGTTACTAATAAGTCAAAGTCCTGAAATCATTGGCTGCCCCAGAGCAGGTTTAAAACAGGGCAAAAACGTCAAGAGTAGTCAGTGACAAGACCAGAGTAATGCAGTTGAAACCAGGTGACCCACTTGGACTAAGGTTAGATGCTGAAGGATTTCAACATCAATGGAATTCAATCTTGGGTTCAATTGAGTATGAAGAAGAGAATTCAGTAACGACACCAACTGGAAATGACAGGAAGTCCAGGTACAGAAACTTATTTTTTAATAAGCATTGCAGAGCCATCAGCTCAGTTTCCTGGAGCTGCCCTTGGACATGACCCACAGGAGCGTTATTTTTCGTGAGGACTGTGGGTCTCCTAGCCCTCTTTTTTTCTCCCTACTTCTTTGCAGATTTCTCTACAGTACACAAGTGCACTTACTCATGGCCCTTCTTCTGAGGAACCTCTTATAACTCATGCATTTAGGTCTCTTCATTACACTGAATTATGAAATATCATACATATTAGTAAAATTAAAATTCTTTTCAATTATCATTTAGGGCAATTTGGCACCCCTGCCTCCCTCTTCACAGCTAGCCTCTATGTGCCATCTCACATAACTTTTAAAAAGTCACGCAAAAAATTTGCTAAGTACAAGCGTAGTGTCAAAATATTAAGGAATAATGTCTCTAATTTAGAAGAGAAAATTGTTTTAAAACACATTAACACAAACATTAATATCTTTCCTACCACTGCTAATCTTAAATCATGTTGAAAGGAAAATAAGCAGAGGCACTTTTGAATTGGAGATTGGTAAACTCCCAAAATAAATTGATCACAGATGGGATTCATTGAGGGCCCTGGGCAACTACTTGGCCCAACCCCCTTTCCTCCCTTGATCCAGAACTCGGTGTTTGAGGTCTCTTAGCCAGGTGCTGGCACTGACCTGCAGATGTCTTAATTCAGTGCTCTACACAACTTTTATTTATTTATTAATGTTTATTTTTATTTATTTATTTTCTTATTAGTCATCCATTTTAGACCTATCAGTGTATACATGTCAATCCCAATCTCCCAATTCATTTACACCACCACCTCCACCCCCCGCCACTTTCCCCGCTTGGTGTCCATACGTTTGTTCTCTTCTAATTTGTCTCAGCTTCTGCTCTGCAAACCGATTCATCTGTACCATTTTCTAGGTTCCACATATATGTGTTAATATACGATATTTGTTTTTCTCTTTCTGACTTACTTCACTCTGTATGACACTCTCCAGATGCATCCACGTCTGTACAAGTGACCCAATTTCGTTCCTCTTTATGGCTGAGTAATAGTCCATTGTATATATGGACTACATCTTCTTTATCCATTCATCCGTCAATGGGCATTTAGGTTACTTCCATTACCTGGCTATTGTAAATAGTGCTGCAATGAACATTGGGGTACATGTGTCTTTTTGAATTACGGTTTTCTCTGGGTATATGCCCAGTAGTGGGATTGCTGGGTCATATGCTAATTCTATTTTTAGTTTTTTTTGTTTGTTTGTTTTTTGTTTTTTTGTGGTACGTGGGCCTCTCACTGTTGTGGCCTCTCCCGTTGCGGAGCACAGGCTCTGGATGCACAGGCTCAGCGGCCATGGCTCACGGGCTCAGCTGCTCCACTGCATGTGGGATCCTCCCAGACCAGGGCACGAACCCGTGTCCCCTGCATCAGCAGGCAGACTCTCAACCAATGCGCCACCAGGGAAGCCCTATTTTTACTTTTTTAAGGAACCTCCATACTGTTCTCCATAGTGGCTATATCAGTTTACATTCCCACCAGCAGTGCAGGAGGGTTCCCTTTTCTCCACACCCTCTCAGGCATTTGTTATTGGTAGATTTTCTGATGATGCCCATTCTCACTGGTGTGAGGTGATACCTCATTGTAGTTTTGATTTGCATTTCTGTAATAATTAGTGATGTTGAGCAGCTTTTCATATGCTTCTTGGCCATCTGTATGTCTTCTTTGGAGAAATGTCTATTTAGGTCTTCTGCCCATTTTTGGACTGGGTTGTTTGTTTTTTTAATATTGAGCTACATGAGCTGTTTATATATTTTGGAGATTCTCCTTTGTCCATTGATTTGTTTGCAAATATTTTCTCCCATTCTGAGGGTTGTCTTTTCATCTTGCTTATGCTTTTTTGCTGTGCAAAAGTTTTTAAGTTTCCTTAGGTCCCATTTGTATATTTTTGCTTTTATTTCCATTACTCTAGGAGCTGGATCAAAGCATATCTTGCTGTGATTTATGTCAAAGAGTGTTCTTCCAAAAAAAAAAAAAAAAAAGAGTGTTCTTCCTATGTTCTCCTCTAAGAGTTTTATAGTGCCCGGACTTACACTTAGGTCTCTAATCCATTTTGAGTTTACTTTTGTGTATGCTTTTAGGGAGTGTTCTAATTTCATTCTTTTACATGTAGCTGTCCAGTTTTCCCAGCACCACTTATTGAAGACACTGTCTTTTCTCCATTGTATATCCCTGCCTCCTTTATCATACATTAGTTGACTGTAGGCATGTGGGTTTATCTCTGGGCTTTCTATCCTGTTTATTTCTGTTTTTGTGCCAGTACCATATTGTCCTGATTACTGTAGCTTTGTAGTATAGTCTGAAGTCAGGGAGTCTGATTTCTCCAGCTCCGTTTCTTTCCCTCAAGACTGCTTTGGCTATTCGGGCTCTTTTGTGTCTCCATACAAATTTTAAGATGATTTGTTCTAGTTCTGTAAAAAATGCCATTGGTAATTTGATAGGGATTGCATTGAATCTGTAGGTTGCTTTGGGTAGTAGAGTCATTTTCACAATATTGATTCTTCCAATCCAAGAACATGGTATATCTCTCCATCTGTTGGTATCATCTTTAATTTCTTTCACCAGTGTCTTATAGTTTTCTGAATACAGGTCTTTTGTCTCCCTAGGTAGGTTTATTCCAAGGTATTTTACTCTTTTTGTTGCAATGGTAATTGGAGTGTTTCCTTAATTTCTCCTTCAGACTTTTCATCATTAGTGTATAGGAATGCCAAAGATTTCTGTGCATTAATTTTGTATCCTGCTACTTTACCAAATTCATTGACTAGCTCTAGTAGTTTTCTGGCGGCATCTTTAGGATTCTCTGTGTATACTATCATGTCATCTGCAAAGAGAGAAAGTTTTACTTCTCCTTTTCCAATTTGTATTCCTTTTATTTCGTTTTCTTCTCTGATTGCCATGGCTAGGACTTCCAAAACTATGTTGAATAATAGTGGTGAGAGTGGACATCCTTGTCTTGTTCCTGATCTTAGAGGAAATGCTTTCAGTTTTTCACCATTGAGAATGATGTTGGCTGTGGGTTTGTCATATATGGCCTTTATTATGTTGAGATAGGCTCCCTCTATGCCCACTTTCCAGAGAGTTTTTATCATAAATGGGTGTGGAATTTTGTCAAAAACTGTTTCTGCATCTATTGAGATGCTCATTTGGTTTTTATTCTTCAGTTTGTTAATATGGTGTATCACATTAATTGATTTGCGTATATTGAAGAATCCTTGCATCTCTGGGATAAATCCCACTTGATCATGGTATATGATCCTTTTAATGTGTTGTTGGATTCTGTTTGCTAGTATTTTGTTGAGGAGTTTTTGCATCTGTATTCATCAGTGATATTGATCTGTAATTTTTTTTTTTTTTTAGTATCATTGTCTGGTTTTGGTATCAGGGTGATGGTGGCCTCATAGAATGAGTTTGGGAGTTTTCCTTCCTCTAATTTTTTGGAAGAGTTTGAGAGGGTGGGTGTTAGCTCTTCTCTAAATGTTTGATAGAATTCACCTGTGAAGCCATCTGGTCCTGGACTTTTGTTGGTTGGAATATTTTTAATCACAGTTTCAATTTCACTACTTGTGATTGGTCTGTTCATATTTTCTATTCCTTCCTGGTTCAGTCTTGAAAGGTTATACCTTTCTAAGGATTTGTCCATTTCTTCCATGTTGTCCATTTTATTGGCATAGAGTTGCTTGTAGTCATCTCTTAGGATGCTTTGTATTTCTGCCGTGTCTGTTTTAACTTCTCCTTTTTCATTTCTAATTGTATTGATTTGAGTCCTCTCCATCTTTTTTTTTGATGAGGCTGACTAATGGTTTATCAATTTTGTTTACTTTCTCAAAGAACCAACTTTTAGTTTTATTGATCTTAGCTGTTATTTCCTTTGTTTCTATTTCATTTATTTCTGCTCTGATTTTTATGATTTCTGCTAACTTTGGGTTTGTTTGTTCTTCTTTCTCTGGTTCCTTTAGGTGTAAGTTTAGATTGTTTATTTGAGATTTTTCTTGTTTCTTGAGGCAGGCTTGTTTTGCTATAAACTTCCCTCTTAGAACTGCCTTGCTGTATCCCATAGGTTTTTGATCGTTGTGTTTTCATTGTCATTTGTCTCTAGATATTTTTTGATTTCTTCTTTGATTTCTTCAGTGATCTCTTGGTTATTTAGTAATGTATTGTTAGCCTCCATGTGTTTGAGTTTTTTCCACTTTTTTCCCTGTAATTTATTTCTAATCTCATAGCTTTGTGGTCAGAAAAGATCCTTGATATGATTTCAATTTTCTTAAATTTACTGGGGCTTGATTTGTGACCCAATATGTGATCTATCCTGGAGAATGTTCCGTGTGCACTTGAAGAAAGTGTAATCTGCTGTTCTGGGAGGGAATGTCCTATAAATATCAATTATATCTATGTGGTCTCTTGTGTCATTTAAAGCTTGTGTTTCCTTATTAATTTTCTGTTTGGATGATCTGTCCATTGGTGTAAGTGATGTGTTAGAGTCCCCCACTATTATTGTGTTACTGTCGATTTCCTTTTTGAGAGCTGTTAGCAGTTGCCTTATGTATTGAGGTGCTCCTATGTTGGGTGTACAAATATTTACAATTGTTATATCTTCTTCTTGGATCGATCCCTTGATCGTTATGTAGTGTCCTTCTTTGTCTCTTGTAATAGTCTATATTTTAAAGTCTATTTTGTCTGATATGAGCATTGCTACTCCAACTTTCTTTTGATTTCCATTTGCATGGGATATCTTTTTCCATCCCCTCACTTTCAGTCTGTATGTGTCCCTAGGTCTGAAGTGGGTCTCTTGTAGACAGCATGTATATGTTTTTGTATCCATTCAGCTAGCCTGTGTCTTTTGGTGGGAGCTTTAATCCATAAACGTTTAAGGTAATTATCAATATGTATGTTCCTATTATCATTTTCTTAACTGTTTTGAGTTTGGTTTTGTAGGTCCTTTTCTTCTCTGTGTTTCCCACTTAGAGAATTTCCTTTAGCATTTGTTGTAGAGCTGGTTTGGTGGTGCTGAATTCTCTTAGCTTTTGCTTGTCTGTAAAGCTTTTGATTTCTCCATGGCATCTGAATGAGATCCTTGCTGGGTAGAGTAATCTTGGTTGTAGGTTCTTCCCTTTCATCACTTTAAGTGTATCATGCCACTCCCTTCTGGCTTGGAGGGTTTCTGCTGAGAAATTAGCTGTTAACGTTATGGGAGTTCCCTTGTATGTTATTTGTCATTTTTCCCTTGCTGCTTTCAATAATTTTTCTTTGTCTTTAGTTTTTCCCAATTTAATTACTATGTGTCTCAGCATGTTTCTCCTTGGGTTTATCCTGTATGGGACTCTCTGCACTTCCTGGACTTGGGTGGCTATTTCCTTTCCCATGTTAGGGAAGTTTTCAACTATAATCTCTCCAAAGATTTTCTCGAGTCCTTTCTCTCTCTCTTCTCCTTCTGGGACCCTTATAATGCGAATGTTGTTGTGTCTAATGTTGTCCCAGTGGTCTCTTAGGCTGTCTTCATTTCTTTTCATTCTTTTTTCTTTATTCTGTTCCGCAGCAGTGAATTCCACCATTCTGTCTTCCAGGTCACTTATCTGTTCTTCTGTCTCAGTTATTCTGCTATTGGTTCCTTCTAGTGCATTTTTCATTTCACTTATTGTGTTGTTCATCTCTGTTTGTTCTTTAATTATTCCAGATCTTTGTTAATCATTTCTTGCATCTTCTTGATCTCTGCCTCCATTCTTTTTCCAAGGTCCTGGATCATTTTCACTATCATTATTCTGAATTCTTTTTCTGGAAGATTGCCTATCTCCATCTCATTTAGTTGTTTTTCTGGGGTTTCATCTTGTTCCTTCATCTGGTACATAGCCCTCTGCCTTTTCATCTTGTCTGTCTTTCTGTGAATGTGGTTTTTGTTCCACAGGCTGCAGGATTGTAGTTCTTCTTGCTTCTGCTGTCTTCCCTCTGGTGGATGAGGCTATCTAAGAGGTTTGTGGAAGTTTCCTGATGGGAGGGACTGGTAGTGGGTAGAGCTGTCTGTTGCTCTGTTGAGCAGAGCTCAGTAAAACTTTAATCCATTTGTCTGCTGATGGGTTGGGCTGGGTTCCCTCCCTGTTGTTTGTTTGGCCTGAGACGACGCAACACTGGAGCCTACCCAAGCTCTTTGTTGGGGCTAATGGCGGACTCTGGGAGGGCTCACACCAAGGAGTACTTTCCAGAACTTCTGCTGCCAGTTTCCTTGTCCCTTAGTGAGCCACAGCAACCCCCCAACCTCTGCAGGAGACCCTCCAGCACTAGCAGGTAGGTCTGGTTCAGTCTCCTCTGGGGTCACTGCTCCTTCCCCTGGGTCCTGATGCACACAGCACTTTGTGTGTGCCCTCCAAGAGTGGAGTCTCTGTTTCCTCCAGTCCTGCCGAAGTCCTGCAATCAAATCCCACTGGCCTTCAAAGTCTGATTCTCTAGGAATTCCTCCTCTCGTTGCCAGACCTCCAGGTTGGGAAGCCTGATGTGTTGCTCAGAACCTTCACTCCAGTGGGTGGACTTCTGTGGTATAAGTGTTTTCCAGTTTGTGAGTCACCCACCCAGCAGTTATGGGATTTGATTTTATTGTGATAGCACCCCTCCTACCATCTCATTGTGGCTTCTCCTTTGTCTTTGCATGTGGTGTATCTTTTTTGGTGAGTTCCAGTGTCTTCTTGTCGATGATTGTTCAACAGTTAGTTGTGATTCTGGTGTTTTCAAAAGAGGGAGTGAGAGCATGTCCTTCTACTCTGCCATCTTGAACCAATCTCTATATAACTTTTAAATAAAGCATTTAGGGTTTCAGTTTTTTAATCTTCAGTTTTCTTGTATTATAGATTGGCTCATTCATACATTTTTCCATTTAACTTATTATAATGTGGCATCTTATTCTTTCAGTTGTGTGTGTGTGTGTGTGTGTGTGTGTGTGTCTGTGTTTCTTTGTCTAAGCTTCCCATGACATCATACAGTGCTTGGTGTCGTGGTCCACTCCTTAACCCACCCCAATTCCCCTACAGTAGCAAAAAGCAATGGCAGTGTCGTAATAGCAAAAGGCAATGGCAGTGTTGTAATAGCCATGATGCTGTATCCAGGCATCAGTGCTCTGGGTTTGAATCTTGACTCCACTGCTTGCTAGGTTTGTAAACTTCAGAGGTTATTCACCTTTAGTTTCTCATTACTTGTGATGAGTAAATCTTTTAACCTTAAGCAATGCCTGACAGTATTAGGCTAAGGTGACCATGGTACTTGCATGGGGTACAGAATTTAAGGGGGCACCAAAAACCTCAGTAATCAAGATAAATAACAGTTTAATGTTTTAAAAACTCAGAAGGTCAGTAGTGATTGGTTAACTTGTTGATTTGAGTCCACAGTTGAATTCTCAGGATCCACAGTTTTTTCAGGGTCTAAAAGATAGTAACCCTGACTCAGGCATTTACAGCCACCTTGCAAAGCATATACATTCATCAGTCCTGGTAGCACTGGTAACTACTAAAAGTAAAAGATCACCCCCACAGTTATTAAGTCAGTGGTTCAATGTTGAACTTAGCCACATGTGGAATCACTGGGGATGCTCAAACATATGTATTTCTTTTGAACCCCCTTTACAATTAGTAAATACATATAAATCCTAGGCTGCTCCCTGGCAGTTGTGCTTGCCTTTTCTTATTTGTAAATGAAACCATATAGAACTTCACCCTGGAAATTTTTCTAAGTATTCGTTCCCAAGACAGTATTAAATCACAGACAGTGGCAGCTGGAGGCACTGTGATCTCTGAGCACATATCAAAAATCCTGAATCGTCAACTGGCAATAGTACATCAGCAGGTTCTCTCATTGCTTTGGGACTTTAGAATGTATAGCTGTTTAGCATATAAGAATGCCCCCCACCTCCTTCCTCCTCCCCCAAACAGGCTGCCTTTTCCCCTCTCCCTCCTTCAAGGAAAATTAAATGAAGACAACTAACGAGCAGATTTATTTTCTTTCAGCAAAGGTCAGCAATCCCACAGTAGCAAATTAATCCCAATTAGTAATGATATTTTGTCTTGATAAATGGTGACACATTTGATTTACTGTGTTTCCAAGATGCAGGCAGCAAATGCTAATAATTTGGTTTGCTGGGAATTTATACTCTTGCTCATTTCCCATTTGTTGATCAGTCGCAGCTCGTGAAGACTTGGCTGCTTCAACTAATGAACTGAGGGCCTTGCAGGAATAATGGGTGTGTTCTGCAGGCCTAATTGTTTTTTCATGCCATCTGTAGAAATGCAGGTTCCTTTCAGAAAATATCTCTGGCAGCCAGGAAAGTGATTATGATCATATCAGTGTCACTTGGAATTTGTATTTCACTTGTTTAATGGCATCCCCAATAAATGAAGCTTTCTGTAGAGAACAGAACTAATTACAGCAAATTTAGCATTTGTGTGTGTATGTGTGTGTAACAAGAAAAGAATTCATGAATAGAAACATACCTAGTCTTTCCTCATTTCCTTAAAATATTCTGATAGCAGTGATACGATTTACATAATGATCTATCTGCCCAACTGGTATGGTTTTAAATTAGACTGATGAGGATATTTTCTTGAGGTCTTCATAACCAAACACGCCATCCTTTTGTCTGCAGTAAATGCAGACGTAAGTCAAATGTTTTCTCTTTTCCACCCCCTGGTCCCTGCCAAGATCATTCAGCACTTTGGGGATTCCTGGAGGCACTTTGAATACTCACAAAGGCTCCCAGGGCTGTCCCTTGAGGCTGTGCAAATCAGGCTGTGAGCCATTTTAGGACCAGCACCTGCTTTCCAAGCATCACCAAAGATTCAAGCCAACAGGAAGCCCTGGGGAAGTTTGGCCTTCCACCTCTGAAAGGCTGATATGCCTTTCACACATCAGATAAAATCTTTGCTACAGAACACTGCTGCAATTGGCTGCGACTCCAGGCATGCTGGTCGACTTGTTTACATGACACTGTGAAAATGAGATATGCAGGAATATTACCCATCCTCATTTAAGAGCTGGAAATGTTAGAAGTCCTGTTAGAATCTCCTTCAGGGGAGCGGATGTTTTCCTCTCATTCTTTTTTTTTTTTTTTACCATCTTTATTGGAGTATAATTGCTTTACAGTGGTGTGTTATTTCTGCTTTATAACGAGGTGAATCATCTATACATATACATATATCCCCATATCTCCTCCGTCTTGTGTCTCCCTCCCATCCTTCCTATCCCACCCCGCTAGGTGGTCACAAAGCACCAAGCTGATCTCCCTGTGCTGTGCCACTGCTTCCCACTAGCTATCTGTTTTACATTTGGTAGTATATGTAAGTCCGTGCCACTCTTTCACTTCATCCCAGCTTACCCTTCCTCTCCCCGTGTCCCCAAGTCCATTTTCTACATGAATCTTTATTCCTGACCTGCCCCTAGGTTCTTCAGAACTTTTTTTTTTCTTTTTATGATTCCATATATATGTGGTAGCATACGGTATTTGTTTTTCTCTTTCTGACTTACTTCACGCTGTTTGACAGACTCTAGGTCCATCCACCTCACTACAAATAACTCAATTTCATTTCTTTTTATGGCTGAATAATATTCCATTGTGTATATGTGCCACATCTTCTTTATCCATTCATCTGTTGATGGACATTTAGGGTGCTTCCATGTCTTGGCTATTGTAAACAGAGCTGCAGTAAACATTGTGGTGCATAACTCTTTTTGAATTATGGTTTTGTCAGGGTATATGCCCAGTAGTGGAATTGCTGAATTTTATGGTAGTTGTATTTTTCGTTTTTTAAGGAACCTCCATACTGTTCTCCATAGTGGCTGTATCAATTTACATTCCCACCAACAGTGTGTGAGGGTTCCCTTTTCTCCACACCCTCTCCAGCATTTATTGTTTTTAGATTTTTTGATTATGCCCATTCTGACCGTTGTGAGAGGATATCGCATTGTAGTTTTGATTTGCATTTCTCTAACGATTAATGATGTTGAGCATTCTTTCATGTGTTTGTTGGCAATCTGCATATCTTCTTTGGAGAAATGTCTGTTTAGGTCTTCTGCCCATTTTTGGATTGGGTTCTTTGTTTTTTTGATATTAAGCTGCATGAGCTGCTTGTAAATTTTGGAGATTAATCCTTTGTCAGTTGCTTCATTTGCAAATATTTTCTCCCATTCTGAGGGTTGTCTTTTGGTCTTGTTTATGGTTTCCTTGCTGTGCAAAAGCTTTGAAGTTTCTTTGGTCCCATTTGTTTATTTTTGTTTTTATTTCCAATTCTCTAGGAGCTGGGTCAAAAAGGACCTTACTGTGATTTATGTCATAGAGTATTCTGCCTATGTTTTCCTCTGAGAGTTTTAAAGTGTCTGGCCTTACATTTAGGTCTTTAATCCATTTTGAGTTTATTTTTAAATATGGTGTTGTGGAGTGTTCTAATTTCATTCTTTTACATGTAACTGTCCAGTTTTCCCAGCACCACTTATTGAAGAGGCTGTCTTTTCTCCATTGTATATTCCTACCTCCTTTATCAAAGATAAGGTGACTATATGTGTGGGTTTATCGCTTGGTTTTTCTATCCTGTTCCATTGATCTATATTTCTGTTTCTGTGCCAGTACCATACTGTCTTGATTACTAGAGCTTTGTAGTGTAGTCTGAAGTCTGGGAGCCTGATTCTTCCAGCTCCATTTTTCTTTCTCAAGATTGCTTTGGCTATTCGGGGTCTTTTGTGTTTCCATAAAATTTGTGAAAATTTTTGTTCTACTTAAGTGAAAAACGCCAGTGGTAGTTTGGTACGGATTGCATTGAATCTGTAGATTGCTTTGGGTAGTAAGTATAGTCATTTTCACAATGCTGATTCTTCCAATCCAAGATCATGCTATATCTCTCCATCTATTTGTATCATCTTTAATTACTTTCACCAGTGTCTTATAATTTTCTTTTGTCTCCTTAGGTAGGTTTATTCCTCGGTATTTTATTCTTTTTCTTGCAATGGTAAATGGGAGTGTTTTCTTAATTTCTCTTTCAGATTTTTCATCATTAGTGTATAGGAATGCAAGAGATTTCTGTGCATTAATTTTGTATCCTGCTACTTTACTGGATTCACTGATTAGCTCTAGTAGTTTTCTGGTAATATCTTTAGGATTTTCTATGTAGAGTATCATGTCATCTGCAAATAGTGACAGCTTTACTTCTTCTTTTCCGATTTGGATTTCTTTTTCTTCTCTGATTACTGTGGCTAAAACTTCCAAAACTATGTTGAATAATAGTGGTGAGAGTAGGCAACCTTGTATTGTTCCTGATCTTAGTGGAAACGGTTTCAGTTTTTCACCATTGAAGATGTTGTTGGCTGTGGGTTTGTCATATATGAGCTTTATTATATTTAGGTAAGTTCCCTCTATGCCTACTTTCTAGAGAGTTTTTATCATAAATGGGTGCTGAATTTTGTCAAAAGCTTTTTCTGCATCTATTGAGATGATCATATGGTTTTTTTCCTTCAATATGTTAATATGGTGTATCACATTGATTGATTTGCATACATTGAAGAATCCTTGCATTCCTGGAATAAACCCCACTTGAACATGCCGTATGATCCTTTTAATGTGTGGTTAGATTCTGTTTTCTAGTATTTTGTTGAGGATTTTTGCATCTATGTTCATCAGAGATATTGGTGTGTAGTTTTCTTTTTTTGTGACATCTTTGTCTGGTTTTGGTATCAGGGTGATGTTGGCCTCGTAAAATGAGTTTGGGAGTGTTCCTCCCTCTGCTATATTTTGGAAGAGTTTGAGAAGAATAGGTGTTAGCTCTTCTCCAAATCTTTGATAGAATTCACTTGTGAAGCCATCTAGTCCTGGGCTTTTGTTGGTTGGAAGATTTTTAATTGCAGTTTCAATTTCAGTGCTTGTGACTGGTCTGTTTATATTTTCTATTTCTTCCTGTTCAGTCTCAGAAGGTTGTGGTTTTCTAAGAATTTGTCCATTTCTTCCAGGTTGTCCACTTTATTGTCATAGAGTTGCTTGTAGTATTCACTCATGATCCTTTGTATTTCTGCAGTGTCAGTTGTTACTTCTTTTTCATTACTAATTTTATTGATTTGAGTCTTCTCCCTTTTTTTCTTGATGAGTCTGGCTAATGGTTTATCAATTTTGTTTATCTTCTCAAAGAACCAGCTTTTAGTTTTATTGATGTTTGCTATTGTTTCCTTCATTTCTTTTTCATTTATTTCTGATGTGATATTTATGATTTCTTTCCTTCTGCTAACTTTAGGGGGTTTTTTGTTCTTCTTTCTCTAATTGCTTTAGGTGTAAGGTTAGGTTGTTTATTTGAGCTATTGCTTGTTTCTTAAGGTAGGATTGTATTGCTATAAACTTCCCTCTTCGAACTGCTTTTGCTGCATCCCATAGGTTTTGGATCATCGTGTTGTCATTGTCATTTGTTTCTAGGTATTTTTTGACTTCCTCTTTGATTTCTTCAGTAATCTCTTGGTTATTAAGTAGTGTATTGTTTAGCCTCCATGTGTTTGTATTTTTTACAGATTTTTCCCTGTAATTGATATCTACTCTCAAAGCGTTGTGGTCAGAAAAGATACTTGATATGATTTCAATTTTCTTAAATTTACCAAGGCTTGATTTGTGACCCAAGATATGATGTATCCTGGAGAATGTTCCATGAATACTTGAGAAGAGGGTTTATTCTGTTGTTTTTGGAGGGAATGTCCTATAAATATCGATTAAGTCCATCTTGTTTAATATATCATTTAAAGTTTGTGTTTCTTTATATATTTTCTTTTTGGAAGATCTGTCCATGTGAAAGTGGGGTGTTAAAGTCCCCTACTATGATTGTGTTACTGTCGATTTCACCGTTTATGGCTGTTAGTATGTGCCTTATGTATTCAGGTGCTCCTATGTTGGATGCATAAATATTTACAATTGTTATATCTTCTTCTTGGATTGATCCCTTGATTATTATGTAGTGTCCTACTTTGTCTCTGTAATAGTCTTTGTTTTAAAGTCTATTTTATCTGATATGAGAATTGCTATTGTAGCTTTCTTTTGATTTCCATTTGCATGGAATATCTTTTTTCATCCCGTCACTTTCACTCTGTATGTGTCCCTAGTTCTGAAGTGGGTCTCTTATAGATTGCATATATACAGGTCTAACTTTTGTACCCATTCAGCCAGTCAATGTCTTTTGGTTGGAGCATTTAATCCATTTACATTTAAGCTAATTATCATTATGTATGTTCCTATTACCATTTTCTTAATTGTTTTGGGTTTGTTACTGTAGGTCTTTCCTTCTCTTGTCTTTCCTGACTAGAAAAGTTCCTTTAACATTTGTTGTAAAGGTGGTTTGGTTGTGCTGAATTCTCTTAGCTTTTGCTTGTCTGTAAAGCTTTTAATTTCTCCATCAAATCTGAATGAGATCCTTGCTGGGCAGTGTAATCTTGGTTGTAGGTTTTTCCCTTTCAGCAGTTTAAATATGTCCTGCCAGTCCCTTCTGGCTTGCAGAGTTTCTGCTGAAAGATCAGCTTTTAACCTTATGGTGATTCCCTTGTATGTTATTTTTTGATTTTCCTTTGCTGCTTTTAATATTTTTTATTTGTATTTAATTTCTGATAGTTTGATTAATATGTAATTGGTGTGTTTCTCCTTGGATTTATCCTGTGTGGGACTTTCTGTGCTTACTGGACTTGATTAACTATTTCCTTTCCCATATTAAGGAAGTTTTCAACTATAATCTTTTCAAATATTTTCTCAGACCCTTTCTTTTTCTCTTTTTCTTTTGGGACCCCTATAATTTGAATGTTTGTGCATTTAATTTTGTCCCAGAGGTCTCTGAAACTGCCCTCAATTCTTTTCATTCTTTTTTCTTTATCTGCTCTGCAGTAGTTACTTCCACTATTTTATCTTCCAGGTCACTTATCTGTTCTTCTGCTTCAGTTATTCTGCTATTGTTCCCCTCTTGAGAATTTTTAATTTCATTTTTTGTGTTTTTCATGATTGTTTGTTTGGTCTTTAGTTCTTCTAGGTCCTTGTTAGACATTTCTTGTATTTTCTGCATTCTGTTTATAAGATTTTGGATCATCTTTACTATCATTATTCTGAATTCTTTTTCAGGTAAACTGCCTATTTCCTGTTCATTTGTAAGGTCTGTTCATTTGTAAGGTCCTTCATCTGCTGTGTGTTTCTTTGTCTTCTCATTTTGCTTAACTTACTCTGTTTGGGGTCTCCTTTTCACAGGCTGCAGGTTCGTAGTTCCCATTGTTTTTGGTGTCAGCCCCCAGTGGCTAAGCTTGGTTCAGTGGGTTGTGTAGGCTTCCTGGTGGAGGGGAGTAGTGCCTGCTTTCTGGTGGATGATGCTGGATCTTGTCTTTCTGGTGGTCAGTTCCACGTCTGGTGGTGTGTTTTGGTGTGTCTGTGACCTTATTATTATTTTAGGCAGCCTGTGTGCTAATGGATAGGGTTGTTGTCCTGTCTTGCTAGTTTTTTGGCATAGGGTGTCCAGCACTGTAGCTTGCTGGTCATTGAGTGGAGCTGGGTCTTTGCGTTGAGATGGAGATCTCTGGGAGATTTTCTCCATTTGATATTACTTGGAGCTTGGAGGTCTCTTGTGGACCAACGTCCTGAACTTGGCTCTCCCACCTCAGACGCACAGCCCCAATGCCTGGCTGGAGCATCGAAAGCCCTTTATCCACACAGCTCAGAATAAAAGGGAGGAAAAAAGAAAGAAAGAATGAAAAAGGTAAAATAAAATGAAGTTATTAAAATTAATTTTTTTAATTATTAAAAATTAAAGAGTAATTAAAAAAAGAAAAAATGAAAGAAAGAAGAGAGCAACCAAACCAAAATAGAAATCCACCAATGATAACAAGCACTATAAACTATACTTGAAATAAATAAATGGGCAAACAGAACCCTAGGACAAATTGTAAAAGCAAAGCTATACAGACAAAATCACACAAAGAAGCATATACATAGACACAGAAATAGAAAGAGGAAAAATATTTATATACCCAGGTATGCGGGGAGTTTCTTGCCTTTTGGGAAGTCTGAGGTTTTCTGCCAGCATTCAGTAGGTGTTCTGTAGGAGTTGTTCCACATGTAGGTGTATTTCTGAAGTATCTGTGGGGAGCAAGGTGATCTCAAACGTCTCACTCCTCCACCGTCTCGAAGGCCTCCTTTGCCTCCTCCAAATCTGGCACAGCATGGCAACTCTCTCTTTGACCCAAAATCCGAACGAAGAGGTATGTTCAATAGTGGAAGAATAAGTCACGAGCAGAGGCACTTTTGTTCCACTTTCATTTTATAATTCTGTGGGATCACATCACAACCACCGGAATATCAGAAGTGGCGGTGACTGGGGCAGAGGTGGAACGTGCAGTAGCGGTCGGACTGTGATGCAGGAGCCGGGAGTGACGGTCGAGGCTGCTGCCGGGATGAAGGCGGTGCTGAGGCTGTGAGTACTGGACAGAGGCAGTGGTGGCTGGGCTGGGGTGCAGAGAGTAGCAATGGCCACAGTGACCGGTCCTGCAGGAGTGGGCCAGAGACTGCAGAGTGCCGCAGTGGGCTGATGTCCTCTGCAAGCAGCAACTGCTGCAAGAAAACACAGTGCTGAGATATGATCTTCCTCTCATTCTTAATCATTGTTCTTAGCATCAACTAATATAAAATCAATTAACTTCACTCTTCTTGCTTAAGGGGACACTTGTTATTATGGTAAATTACTAGTTCCACATTATGTGTCTTCCATTCTTCTTTCCTTCCCTGAGGCTTCTGTTCAACCACTCTCTTCCTGACCCAATTGGTTTTTCACTCTGGGATGGAGTTGATGTTCCCTGCTGTCTCTAGAATGCAAATGGTTGGTGACATTTGACTATGGTTTCAAAGCCTGATGATTTGGACTGATTCAGGGAGAAGAATTCATAAGATGTTATTTTGCTAGACAACTTGCCTATTTCAGTACAGTGCCCTGCTTTTCAGGGAGAGATAATAATTTTTTTTTTTCTTATTCTTCCCACAGTGTCCAGGAGAGCAGTAGTTCCCTCTATTAGTCCAGGTCCTTTGGGAGGTAGACACCAAGATGCAATTAAATGTGCAAAGATTTTACAAGGGGAGATTCCTAGGTGAAAAGAAATAGGGAGACAGCAAGAGGAGGTTAGGAGCGCCCTAGGTTATTATAACACTAGTGTTTTAAAGTTTCTCTCTTAGCGAACATGACATAGGATTCGATTATCCTCCAGCTTCACTGCTGTACCTAAGTATGGCAGTGTATCCTAGTGCTACTTTTCAGGAGAAATACCACATATGCTAGAGGATAAGAGCAGAGATGAGGATTGGGATTGAAAGGAGTAATAATCCTTTTAATTCTCAACCCTAGGTTTGGGATAGAACTTTACATTTTACTAAAGCAGTTTCATACAGATTATTGCTTTTGACTCTGACAACAAAATATGAAGTCAGTATTATTCTTGTCAGTCAAAAATGAACAAGCTGAGTTAACTTATGAGAAAACATCAAAAATCCTATTGAGGGACATTTTACAAAATATTCTTCAAAAACAATAAGGTCGTGAAAGACAAAGACTGGGGAAGATTAAAAGAGACAAGATTTGATGGTTAAATACAATCTAAGATCCTGGACTGGATCCTCTACCAGAGCACACATACACACCACAAAAATTTTCCTCTAAAGGATGTTTTAGGATAATTGGAAAAATACGAATTTTTCTTAGATTAGATAATTAATTTCCTTATTTTTAGAATTGTCATGTGTGTGTGATAGAATGTTCTTGTTTGAAGGAAACACACACATGGAAGTATTTGGGGGTAAAGGGGCATCATATCTGTAACCTACTCTCACATGGTTCAGAAAAAAGTCACATATGCACACACAGAATGATAAAGCAAATGTGATTTAGAAAAAGTTAATATTTGGGGAGTCTGGCAGAACGGTATACAGTGTGTGTCTATGGTCATTTTTTGTACTATTTTTGAAATTTTTTTCTAAGTCTGAAATTATTTTTAAATACTTTTAAAACGATACCCTAAAAAATGTGAAATGAACAAGGCAGTTTCCGTGCCCCATTTTACAGGTGAGCAAATTTGGCTCAAGGAAAGTAAATAAGTGCCTTGACTACGTTCGCACAATAGATCAGTGTCAGACTGAAAACTTTGATCCAGACTCACGTCCAATCCCAGTGATCTTTTCACAAGCCAAACACATCATCCCTAAATAGAGGGAGCTGCAAAATGACTTGGCTCCAGAGTCTACAGCTCTATCTCCCTGGATAGAACAGTTTTTCTGTTATAGTACCTTAGGCTGTATGGCACACTATTCCATCCTAACATAGCTGACCCTCAGAGAAGAGGGCCTTGTCTCCGTTGATGGTGAGATGTCTCAGTCCTAGATTCCATTGCCCTCATAATCCAAATTGTGGTCAGTTAATTCATCTGTCTCTACCTGTAGATAATTCTGTTCTTGGTCAAGGGGAATTCTCAGATCCTTGGGCTAGCAGATAGTGCCATATCAGCCATGCTGTTGGCCCTGCTCTGACTGTGTACCTGAATACCAATACCTCTGACATTGTTTTATCCCTTGAAATTAATTCCTCTCTTCATATTGCAGTTCTGACATGTCTTATTTCCTTATGCCTGAATCCCTGCCTTTGTTTTTTATGTCTGGTACCCTTTCTTGTTTTCCAAAGACTATTTACTCCAAAAATCCTCATGAGAACTTAATTCCCATTCCCTAAAACACAGTCTCCAGGAATAGTTTTACCTTCAGGACCTCCCTGGACCTGCCTGGACCTTCTGCTCCTACGATACATCTGCTATATTAATCAGTATTTCAGTTTTCCAGGTCCCAGATGTCTCTTGCTCAGCCGTCTCTCCAGAAAATAAGTTCCATTACGGTTGATTGCTATTCCCTGGGTTCCATGATAACCACAGCGCATAGTCCTTTTCAATGGGACTCTTTTATTGGAAAACTGAATTTGCATCTGGTTCATTCTTCCTTTGAAGTCCAGCTTCAGTCCCAGATATCCTCTAAAACCTTCCTTGGCCACCTCCGTCCTTATTATACCTCCCATTCAAATACCTCAGTATAAGCTCACCTATCCTGCATGTTAGAGGTTACCATGGGTTGGTAGCATTCTTTTCCTGCTTAAAGCTTGTTCTCCATCCTTCTAGGGACAACATGGTTAGAGGAAAACTAGGCTTAGGAGACAATTCTGCTCCTAACTGTGTTGTCTTGCACAAGTCACTTAATACCTCTGGACCTCAAATTTCTAATCTATGAGTAGAGAGAGAGTTGAATTAAAGAGTCTCCAAGATTTCTCTTAGCACAAAAATTCATGAAATTTTGGTCGATCCAGTGTCAAAAGTAAACGTTCTAAAAGTATTTGATAATGTGATTCTTACCTCACAAGGGCTTATTATCAGAAGGTCGGGCAATGGAGTGCTTCCCATAGAGGCACTAGAGAGCCTTCACTGAGTTGCTTTTCCTGTTATGTTCCCAGAGGGTCTAACTTCGATGTATCTTCAATCAAAGGCAATAGAACCAGTCCTCTCAATTAGCCAAATGATAATTTGATCACATTTCTACTCTCGAACTGTGTTGAGTCCTGACATCACAATGCATGACCCAGTAAAAATGCAGGATCATTATGTGTGGCCAAATGTGCACTAAGGGATTTTTGGCCACGGTCACTGCAGTGGCAGTGCTGGTATGACACAGTGGAGAATGGGAAGGTCTAATGCCATGTTTGATTGTATCTTTACTCAAAATATTCTCTGTTCTTGTTACTCATAATGTGCTTCCAGAGAAACCACCAGCATTGGTGTCAGCCTATTAGAAATCTAGAATCTTGGGCCCCATCCCAGATTTTTTAAACTTTTAAAATTATAGTTGATGTACGATATTATATGTTACAGGTATATGACACAGTGATTCACAATTTTTAAAGGTTATACTCTATAGTTATTACGAAACATTGGCTATATTCCCTGTGTTGTACAATACATTCTTGTAGCTTATTTATTTTGTACATAATAGTCCCCTACCCCTATCTTGCCCCTCCCCATTTCCATCTTCCCACTGGTAACTATCTGTGAGTCTGTTTCTTTTTTGTTATTTTCAATAGTTTGTTTATTTTTTAGATTGCACAGATACATGATATCATACATTATTTGTATTTCTCTGTCTGACTTATTTCACTTAGCATAATACCCTCCAAGTCCATCCACGTTGTTGCAAATGGCAAAATATTGTTATTTTTTTATGGCTGAGTAGCAATCCATTGTGTGTGGGGTTTTTTTTTTTCTTCTTTATCTGTTGATCTGTTGCTTCCATATCTTGACAATTGTAGATAATGCTATGAACATTGGGGTACATGTGTCTTTTCAAATTAGTGTTTTCATTTTCTTTGGATATATACCCAGGAGTGGAATTGCTAGGTCATATGGTAGTTCTATTTTTAGTTTTTTGAGAAACCTCCATACTGTTTTCTATAGTGGCTGTACCAGTTTACATTCCCACCCACAGTGTTCGAGGGTTCCTTTTTCTCCACATCCTCACCGATGCTTGTTATTCGTGTTCTTTTAGATGATAACTGATCTGATAGGTGTGAAGTGATATCTCATTGTGGTTTTAATGATGACCCGTTGGCCATCTTCATGTCCTCTTTGGAAAAATGTCTATTCGGGTCTTCTGTTCATTTTTTAATTGGTTTGTTTTTTGATGTTGAGCTGTAGGAGCGGTTTATATATTTTGGTTATTAACCCCTCACCAGTCATATCATTTGCAAATATTTTCTCTAAATTGAAATCTTTTAATGAAATGCCTAAGTGGTGCATGTGTGCATTAAATTTGGAGAGGCACTACTCATGTTGACAGGAGAGGATCCGTGTCTTGTGGGGCCTGAAATTTATACAACTTTGGAAACTATCTTTAAGAATAATGAGAAATTATAACATACACCAAGCCTACATTCTCTTCACAGTCTTTAGTACTCAAGACGTATCCTGACCTTCCCCTCCACTGTTCCCTGTTCTATCAATGCAGAATCCTGCTAGAATGAGAAGCACATTGTATCAAAGGAGTTAATTCATGGTGATGAATGTATTTCCCCTCTTACATAATGATATTAATAGCTAATATTTAATGAGTACTTACTAAGTGTTGAGAGTTATTTTAGGAACTGAATATGGATATGTCATTTCATTCTTACAGAAATTTTAAGAGATCAGGTGACCTCTTTAGATTAACACTAATCTTACTTAGAGATAACATTAAGTAACTCATAGTAAGTGTCAGAGCAAAGATTAGAACACTGGAGATCTGATTCTAAGGCCCACATTCTTAAAGATTAGACCATACTGCCTCTTGATGGTAAAATTAACATTTCAAAAGAGCCCTTTAGTCACCAACCAAAAAGAAAGAAAGAACTCTGGAGAACTGAGATACTGTGATGGTGTAATAAAGCCTGCATTTGGGGAGGGGATAAGGGAAAGGTCTGCCTTTTGGCCTCTCCTATTTCATCTTGTAAAGCAGCTCTGTTATTCCACCAGCCCATAAGGCAGGCTCTGACAGTAGCTCTTTTATTAAGCATTTTTACTCATAATTTGATGCCAGATGCTCCCTTTTTGAGCTAACTGCAAAGCTTCAAATGGGAGGGGAACTTTCAAAGAGCCAATAACAAATGAAGTATGTCATTAAGAATGTTTTTACTAGATTTTTCTGGAAGAAAGTCCCTGATATTCTAATGTTTTTTCAGTTCTTTACAACAGAAGCTAATGGAACTCATAAAAGTAGTTTCCCTTTTCATCACTATCTGAAAAGAGATAAGTAGACACATAAACTTTTCAAAAATATCCTCAACCAATGACCAAAAAAAAAAAAAAAAGAATAAAATACATATAGAGTTAAAATTAACTTTGTTTTGTTTTGGTGAAAAAGAAAATACTATTTAGTATATATGTCATTTTCTATTTTCTTTTTCCTTTCTTCTGACCACATTTTTAGGACTGCAGCCAGGACAATAGGATGTAAAATATTATATAGATATGAGTCTACTGTATCATTGTCAGTGTAATGGATATATACATGTCTAAACCGATTTTGTTGGGCTGCACTGGCTAGGAGATATACCCCAGCACAGTGGCCCCTGTGGCTTAGTTCATTACCACTGGCCTTCAGGACCTCAGTGGGAGGCTCCCTAGTTCTCTGATCCTTCTGGATGCCAATAGTTGTGCTATTCTTCAAGTCAGCCATCTAAAGAAAGAATAAAGGAATCTTATTTAAACTATATTTTGAGATTGCTTGTATGATTCATAATCAAGCTTCTGAAGAGTAGGAAAGCAAATATCAATGAAAAATAAGAGTGTTCCACCATTTTGACTTAACCACACTAAGAAGAATTAAATCTATCTGGATTCTGTGTGCAGTTGTGTGGGGGGGAGGGCGGTCGAGAATGAGGAAAGCAAGCTGTAAAGAGAAAGGGTGTATTTGCGTGGAAATTGAAACCCTAAAGCATGTTCACAAAAACTGCAGCTACATAAGCAAAGGTTGTCTGAAAATACTGTTTCTAAATATAGCCTTAATCATATTGACATGGAAAAGAAATGACATAAAAAGTGATGAAATCAAAATAAGGCAATTTATGCCATGAAGAAACTTGAGCTATAATGATTTCTGAAACAGGTGTTATAAAGAAAAAAATTGCATAACTTTTTAACTGCACTGTTATATTTAAGAAAAATGAAAATTATGTAAAAGGCCTATGGCAATTTGCAAAGTATCAAGATCAACGAGGTTAGCAAAGTAACTCTATTATATCTTAGTGCTAGACTTTTGGGGAAGCAAGTGTAGCTGAGTGATAACAGAGTGTGAATACGAAGGCCAGCTCTCCTTATTGGTAGAAGAATATTATGAGCTTCATGGAGCAGGAAATCAGAAAGTCATTCAACAGACTGGTGTTATTTTCTTAGTTACCTAGAAGAGGTCAATCTAGAAATCAAGTAATGATTTGGGACGTAAGTCAACGAGAAGAAGCACTGGGTTACTTTTAGAGTTAGGAGCAAGAAGCATATTAGCACATTATCTCTGCCAAATGATAGAGTTAAGACACCAGAATCCATGCTGACCTTCTGCAAGGACCAAAGCAGCTAATACAGACTCGAAGTAAAAAAACAGCCGGACAGAAAATTCCTAGGACGTTGTGAAGCAGTACAAGTACAGTGTTTTCTGTGTTTTTGTTTGTTTTTATTACTGGCAGCATCAAAAATGAGCAAATATTATCAGCAGTTTTTGTTAAATCAGAAACAAAATGTAACTTTGTTCAGGGGTAACTGATAATCAAGTTACTTAAATACATATGAATATCTCTCTATATTTATTAAAACTGTAATTTAAATTCTTAGGCAATATTTCATTGCCACCCTTATTTACAAATAGCAAAAAAAGTAAAGAAATGTTTAAGCAAATAAAATTATTATGCAAATCAAAAGTATCTAATAGCTTGTGCAAATTGTAGCAATAGCCTAACTTGCCTCAATAAGTCTGCATGAGTGGGCTTTATGTAAAAAGCACCCTTGATTCCTTTTTCTCTTTCATTCCCACCTATAATGGGATTGTGATTTTGTCAGTACTTCTTCTTAAATAATTCCATATTTTTATTTACTTTTTTTTTTTTTTTAACATCTTTATTGGGGTATAATTGCTTTACAATAGTGTGTTAGTTTCTGATTTATAACAAAGTGAATCAGCTATACATATACATGTGCTCCCATGTGTCTTCCCTCTTGCGTCTCCCTCCCTCCCACTCTCCCCCTCCCACCCCTCCAGGCTGTCCCAAAGCCCCGAGCTAATATCCCTGTGCCTTGCGGCTGCTTCCCCCCAGCTATCTACCTTACTACGTTTGTTAGTGTGTATATGTCCATGACTCTCTCTCGCCCTGTCAAAACTCACCCTTCCCCCTCCCCATATCCTCAAGTCCGTTCTCCAGTAGGTCTGCGCCTCTATTCCTGTCTTATCCCTAGGTTCTTCATGACATTTTTTCCCCTTAAATTCCATATATATGTGTTAGCATACGGTATTTGTCTTTGTCTTTCTGACTTACTTCACTCTGTATGACAGACTCTAGGTCTATCCATCTCATTACAAATAACTCAATTTCATTTCTTTTTAAGGCTGAGTAATATTCCATTGTGTATATGTGCCACATCTTCTTTATCCATTCGTCCGATGATGGGCGCTTAGGTTCTTTCCATCTCCGGGCTATTGTAAATAGAGCTGCAATGAACATTTTGGTACATGACTCTTTTTGAATTTTGGTTTTCTCAGGGTATATGCCCAGTAGTGGGATTGCTGGGTCGTATGGTAATTCTATTTGTAGTTTTTTAAGGAACCTCCATACTGTTCTCCATAGTGGCTGAACCAATTCACATTCCCACCAGCAGTGCAAGAGTGTCCCCTTTTCTCCACACCCTCTCCAGCATTTATTGTTTCTAGATTTTTTGATGATGGCCATTCTGACTGGTGTGAGATGATATCTCATTGTAGTTTTGATTTGCATTTCTCTAATGATTAATGATGTTGAGCATTCTTTCATGTGTTTGTTGGCATTCTGTATATCTTCTTTGGAGAAATGTCTGTTTAGGTCTTCTGCCCATTTTTGGATGGGGTTGTTTGTTTTTTTGTTCTTGAGCTGCATGAGCTGCTTGTAAATTTTGGAGATTAATCCTTTGTCAGTTGCTTCATTTGCAAATGTTTTCTCCCATTCTGAGGGTTGTCTTTTGGTCTTGATTATGGTTTCCTTTACTGTGCAAAAGCTTTGAAGTTTCATTAGGTCCCATTTGTTTATTTTTGTTTTTATTTCCATTACTCTAGGAGGTGGGTCAGAAAGGATCTTGCTGTGATTTATGTCATAGAGTGTTCTTCCTATGTTTTCCTCTAAGAGTTTGATAGTTTCTGGCCTTACATTTAGGTCTTTAATCCATTTTGAGCTTATTTTTGTGTATGGTGTTAGGGAGTGATCTAATTTCATACTTTTACATGTACCTGTCCAGTTTTCCCAGCACCATTTATTGAAGAGGCTGTCCTTTCTCCACTGTACATTCCTGCCTCCTTTATCAAAGATAAGGTGTCCATATGTGCACGGGTTTATCTCTGGGCTTTCTATCCTGTTCCACTGATCTATCTTTCTGTTTTTGTGCCAGTACCATACTGTCTTGATTACTGTTGCTTTGTAGTATAGTCTGAAGTCAGGGAGCCTGATTCCTCCAGCTCCTTTTTTCGTTCTCAAGATTGCTTTGGCTATTCGGGGTCTTTTGTGTTTCCATACAAATTGCGAAATTTTTTGTTCTAGTTCTGTGAAAAATGCCAGTGGTAGTTTGATAGGGATTGCATTGAATCTGTAGATTGCTTTGGGTAGTAGAGTCATTTTCACAATGTTGATTCTTCCCATCCAAGATTCTTCTCTCCATCTATTTGTATCATCTTTAATTTCTTTCATCAGTGTCTTATAATTTTCTGCATACAGGTCTTTCGTATCCTTAGGTAGGTTTATTCCTAGATATTTTATTCTTTTTGTTGCAATGGTAAATGGGAGTGTTTTCTTGACTTCACTTTCAGATTTTTCATCATTAGTATATAGGAATGCCAGAGATTTCTGTGCATTAATTTTGTATCCTGCTACTTTACCAAATTCATTGATTAGCTCTAGTAGTTTTCTGGTAGCATCTTTAGGATTCTCTATGTATAGTATCATGTCATCTGCAAACAGTGACAGCTTTACTTCTTCTTTTCCGATGTGGATTCCTTTTATTTCCTTTTCTTCTCTGATTGCTGTGGCTAAAACTTCCAAAACTATGTTGAATAAGAGTGGTGAGAGTGGGCAACCTTGTCTTGTTCCTGATCTTAGTGGAAATGCTTTCAGTTTTTCACCATTGAGGATGATGTTTGCTGTGGGCTTGTCATATATGGCCTTTATTATGTTGAGGAAAGTTCACTCTATGCCTACTTTCTGCAGGGTTTTTATCATAAATGGGTGTTGAATTTTGTCGAAAGCTTTCTCTGCATCTATTGAGATGATCATATGGTTTTTCTCCTTCAATTTGTTAATATGGTTTATCACATTGATAGATTTGCGTATATTGAAGAATCCTTGCATTCCTGGAATAAACCCCACTTGATCATGGTGTATGATCCTTTTAATGTGCTGTTGGATTCTGTTTGCTAGTATTTTGTTGAGGATTTTTGCATCTATGTTCATCAGTGATATTGGCCTGTAGTTTTCTTTCTTTGTGACATCCTTGTCTGGTTTTGGTATCAAGGTGATGGTGGTCTCGAAGAAGGAATTTGGGAGTGTTCCTCCCTCTGCTATATTTTGGAAGAGTTCGAGAAGGATAGGTGTTAGCTCTTCTCTAAACGTTTGATAGAATTCACCTGTGAAGCCATCTGGTCCTGGGCTTTTGTTTGTTGGAAGATTTTTAATCACAGTTTCAATTTCAGTGCTTGTGATTGGTCTGTTCATATTTTCTATTTCTTCCTGATTCAGTCTTGGCAGGTTGTGCATTTCTAAGAATTTGTCCATTTCTTCCAGATTGTCCATTTTATTGGCATAGAGTTGCTTGTAGTAATCTCTCATGATTTTTTTTATTTCTGCAGTGTCAGTTGTTATTTCTCCTTTCTCATTTCTAATTCTATTGATTTGAGTCTTCTCCCTTTTTTTCTTGATGAGTCTGGCTAGTGGTTTATCTATTTTGTTTATCTTCTCAAAGAACCAGCTTTTAGTTTTATTGATCTTTGCTATCGTTTCCTTCATTTCTTTTTCATTTATTTCTGATCTGATTTTTATGATTTCTTTCCTTCTGCTAGCTTTGGGGCTTTTTTGTTCTTCTTTCTCTAATTGCTTGAGGTGCAAGGTTAGGTTGTTTATTCGAGATGTTTCCTGCTTCTTAAGGTGGGCTTGTATTGCTATAAACTTCCCCCTTAGAACTGCTTTTGCTGCATCCCATAGGTTTTGGGTCGTTGTGTCTCCATTGTCATTTGTTTCTAGGTATTTTTTGATTTCCTCTTTGATTTCTTCAGTGATCACTTCATTATTAAGTAGTGTATTGTTTAGCCTCCATGTGTTTGTATATTTTACAGATCTTTTCCTGTAATTGATATCTAGTCTCATAGCGTTGTGGTCAGAAAAGATACTTGATACAATTTCAATTTTCTTAAATTTACCAAGGCTTGATTTGTGACCCAAGATATGATCTATCCTGGAGAATGTTCCATGAGCACTTGAGAAAAATGTGTATTCTGTTGTTTTTGGATGGAGTGTCCTATAAATATCAATTAAGTCCATCTTGTTTAATGTATCATTTAAAGCTTGTGTTTCCTTATTTATTTTCATTTTGGATGATCTGTCCTTGGGTGAAAGTGGGGTGTTAAAGTCCCCTACAATGAATGTGTTACTGTCAATTTCCCCTTTTATGGCTGTTAGTATTTGCCTTACGTATTGAGGTGCTCCTATGTTGGGTGCATAAATATTTACAATTGTTATATCTTCTTCTTGGATCGATCCCTTGATCATTATGTAGTGTCCTTCTTTATCCCTTTTAATAGTCCTTATTTTAAAGTCTATTTTGTCTGATATGAGAATTGCTACTCCAGCTTTCTTTTGGTTTCCATTTGCATGGAATATCTTTTTCCATCCCCTTACTTTCAGTCTGTATGTGTCTCTAGGTCTGAGGTGGGTCTCTTGTAGACAGCATATATAAGGGTCTTGTTTTTGTATCCATTCAGCCAATCTGTGTCTTTTGGTGGGAGCATTTAGTCCCTTTACATTTAAGGTAATTATCGATATGTATGTTCCTATTCCCATTTTCTATATTGTTTTGGGTTCGTTATTATAGGTCGTTTCCTTCTTTTGCATTTCTTATCTAGAGAAGTTCCTTTAGCATTTGTTGTAAAGCTGGTTTGCTGGTGCTGAACTCTCTCAGCTTTTGCTTGTCTGTAAAGGTTTTAATTTCTCCATCAAATCTGAATGAGATCCTTGCTGGGTAGAGTAGTCTTGGTTGCAGGTTTTTCTCCTTCATCACTTTCAGTATGTCCTGCCACTCCCTTCTGGCTTGTAGGGTTTCTGCTGAGAGATCAGCTGTTAACCTTATGGGGATTCCCTTGTGTGTTATTTGTTGTTTTCCCTTGCTGCTTTTAATATGCTTTCTTTGTATTTAATTTTTGACAGTTTGATTAATATGTGTCTTGGCGTATTTCTCCTTGTATTTATCCTGTATGGGACTCTCTGTGCTTCCTGGACTTGATTAACTATTTCCTTTCCCATACTAGGGAAGTTTTCAACTATAATCTCTTCAAATATTTTCTCAGTCCCTTTCTTTTTTTCTTCTTCTTCTGGAACCCCTATAATTCGAATGTTGGTGCGTTTAATGTTGTCCCAGAGCTCTCTGAGACTGTCCTCAGTTCTTTTCATTCTTTTTTCTTTATTCTGCTCTGCAGTAGTTATTTCCACTACTTTATCTTCCAGGTCACTTATCCGTTCTTCTGCCTCAGTTATTCTGCTATTGATCCTATCTAGAGTACTTTTAATTTCATTTATTGCGTTGTTCATCGTTGCTTGTTTCATCTTTAGTTCTTGTAGGTCCTTGTTAACTGTTTCTTGCATTTTGTCCATTCTACTTCCAAGATTTCGGATCATCCTTACTATAATTATTCTGAATTCTTTTTCAGGTAGATTGCCTATTTCCTCTTCATTTGTTAGGTCTGGTGGGTTTTTATCTTGCTCCTTCATCTGCTGTGTGTTTTTCTGTCTTCTCATTTTGCTTATCTTACTGTGATTGGGGTCTCCTTTTTGCAGGCTGCACGTTCGTAGTTCCCGTTGTTTTTGATGTCTGTCTCCAGTGGCTAAGGTTGTTTCAGTGGGTTGTGTAGGCTTCCTGGTGGAGGGGACTAGTGCCTGTGTTGTGCTGGATGAGGCTGGATCTTGTTTCTCTAGTGGGCAGGTTCACGTCTGGTGGTGTGTTTTGGGGTGTCTGTGGCCTTGTTATGATTTTCGGCAGTCTCTCTGCTAATGGGTGGGGTTGTGTTCCTGTTTTGCTAGTTGTTTGGCATAGGTTGTCCAGCACTGTGGCTTGCTGGTCGTTGAGTGAAGCTGGGTGCTGGTGTTAAGATGGAGGTCTCTGGGAGATTTCCACCGTTTAATATTATGTGGAGCTGGGAGGTCTCTTGTTGATCAGTGTCCTGAAGTTGGCTCTCCTACCTCAGAGGCAGAGCCCTGCCTCCTGGGCTGGAGCACCAAGAGCCTTTCATCCACACGGCTCAGACTAAAAGGGAGGAAAAGTAGAGAGAATTATTAGAAGTATGAGGAAAGAAAGAAGGAAAGGAGGAAAGGAAGGAAGGAAGAAAGAAGCAAAGAAGGAAAGAAAGGAGGGAGGGAGGGAGGAAGGAAGGAAGGAAGGAGGGAAAGAAGGAGAAAATGTAGAGAGAATTAGTAGAAGTTTGAGGAAAGAGAGAAGGAAAGGAGGAAAGGAAGGAAGGAAGAAAGAAGCAAAGAAGGAAAGAAAGGAGGGAGGGAGGAAGGAAGGAAGGTAGGAGGGAAAGAAGGAGAAAATGTAGAGAGAATTAGTAGAAGTATGAGGAAAGAAAGAAGTAAAGGAGGAAAGGAAGGAAGGAAGAAAGAAGCAAAGAAGGAAAGAAAGGGAGGGAGGGGGGAAGGAAGGAAGGAAGGAAGGAAGGAGGGAAAGAAGGAGAAAATGTAGAGAGAATTAGTAGAAGTTTGAGGAAAGAAAGAAGGAAAGGAGGAAAGGAAGGAAGGAAGAAAGAAGCAAAGAAGGAAAGAAAGGAGGGAGGGAGGAAGGGAGGAAGGAAGGAGGGAAAGAAGGAAAAAAGACAGAAAGAAAGAAGATACAGTAAAAATAAAATAAAGTATAATATAGTTATTGTACTAAAAAATATTTAGAAAGAAAAAAAAAAAAAAAAAGAACCCTAGGACAAATGTTGGAAACAAAGCTATACAGAGAAAATCTTACACAGAAGCATACACATACGTGTTCACAAAGAGAGGCAAAGGGGGAAAAATCCTAAATCCTGCTCCCAGAGACCACCTCCTCAACCTGGGGTGATTCGCTGTCTAAAGGAGGGAAGGAAGGAAGGAAAGAAAGAAAGAAAGAACGAAGGTAAAGTACAATAAAGTTATTACAATTAAAATTAATTATTAAGAAAAAAAAAATTTTTTTTTTTTAAAAAAAAACCATGGACGGATAGAGCCCTAGGACAAATGTTGGAAGCAAAGCTATACAGAGAAAATCTTACACAGAAGCATACACATACACGTTCACAAAGAGAGGCAAAGGGGGAAAAATCATAAATCCTGCTCCCAGAGACCACCTCCTCAATTTGGGGTGATTTGTTGTCTAAAGGAGGGAAGGAAGGAAGGAAAGAAAGAAAGAAAGAACGAAGGTAAAGTACAATAAAGTTATTACAATTAAAATTAATTATTAAGAAAAAAAAAATTTTTTTTTAAAAAAACCATGGACGGATAGAGCCCTAGGACAACTGTTGGAAGCAAAGCTATACAGAGAAAATCTTACACAGAAGCATACACATACACGTTCACAAAGAGAGGCAAAGGGGGAAAAATCATAAATCCTTCTCCCAGAGACCACCCCCTCAACCTGGGGTGATTCGCTGTCTAAAGGAGGGAAGGAGGGAAGGAAGGAAAGAAAGAAAGAAAGAACGAAGGTAAAGTTCAATAAAGTTATTACAATTAAAATTAATTATTAAAAAAAAAATTTTTTTTTTTAAAAAAAAAAAACCATGGACGGATAGAGCCCTAGGACAAATGGTGGAAGCAAGAGTATACAGACAAGATCTCACACAGAAGCATACACGCACACATTCACAAAAAGAGGAAAAGGGAAAAAAATCACAGATCTCGCTCCTAAATTCCCCCTCTTCAATTTGGGATCACTCCCTGTCTATTCAGGTATTCCACAATGCAGGGCACATCAAGTTGATTGTGGAGCTTCAATCCGCCGCCTCCGCGGCTGCCGGGAAAGACCTCCCCCTCTCCTCCCTGCTCTCACAGCTCACAGGAGCTCAGCTTTGTACCCGGCCCTGCCCCTGTGCGCAGATCGCTGGAGGGCGTCTGTTTTTTGCTCAGACAGGACGGGGTTAAAGGAGCCGCTGATTCGGGAGCTCCGGCTCACTCAGGCCGGGGGTTGGGGGATGGGGGAAGGAGGGGCACTGCGTGCGGGGCGGGCCTGCGGCGGCAGAGGCAGAGTGACGCTGCGGCAGAGGCCGGCGTGACGTTGCACCAGCCTGAGGCCCGCCGTGCGTACTCCCGGGGAAGTTGTCCCTGGATCCCGGGAACCTGGCAGTGGCGGCCTGCACAGGCTCCGCGGAAGAGGGGCGCGGAGAGTGACCTGCGCTCGCACACAGGCCCCCTGGTGGCGGCAGCAGCAGCCCCAGCGTCTCCCGCCCGTCTCTGGGGTCCGCGGTTTCAGCCGCGGCTCGCGCCCGTCTCTGGGGCTCGCGCTTCCCGCCGCGGCTCGCGCCCGTCTCGGCGGCTCGCGCCCGTCTCGGGGGCTCGCGCCCTCAGCCGCGGCTCGCGCCCGTCTCTGGGGTTCCTTTAAGCAGCGCTCTTAAACCCCTCTCCTCGCGCACCAGGAAACAAAGAGGGAAGAAAAAGTCTCTTGCCTCTTCGGCAGGTGCAGGCTTTTCCCCTAACTCCCTCCCGGCTAGTCGTGGTGCACTAACCCCTTCAGGCTATGCTCAAGCCGCCAACTCCAGTCCTCTCCCTGCGCTCCGTCCAAAACCGAAACCCGAGCCTCAGCTCGCAGCCCCGCCCGCCCCGGCGGGTGAGCAGACAAGCCTCTCGGGTGGGTGAGTGCCGGTCGGCACCGATCGTCTGTGCAGTAATCTCCCCGCTTTGCCCTCCACACCCGTCGCTGTGCACCACTCCACGGACCCGAAGCTCCCCCCCTCCGTCTCCCGCAGTCTCCGCCCGCGGAGGGGCTTCCTACTGTGTGGAAACTTTTCCTCCTTCACAGCTCCCTCCCACTGGTGCAGGTGCCGTCCTTATTCTTTTGTCTCTGTTTTTTCTTTTTTCTTTTGCCCTACCCAGGTACGTGGGGAGTTTCTTGCCTTTTGGGAGCTCTGAGGTCTTCTGCCAGCCTTCAGTAGGTGTTCTGTAGGAGTTGTTCCACGTGTAGATGTATTTCTGGTGTATCCGTGAGGAGGAAGGCGATCTCCACGTCTTACTCTTCCGCCATCTTCCCGCCGACTTTACTTATTTTTTAATAAAATTTTCACTTTATTGTTTTAGTTCAGGGTTTCATGATCACTTGCCTGGATTATTACATGATTGTCCAAAATAAGGCTTTCCCTACAGCAGTCCACCAGTAGACTAATACATCAGTGGAATAATGATGATTATAGGGCATGAGTCCAAAGAACGTAATGACTGTAATCATTGTGTTTTAGGCACATTGAAAAATAATTTTAAAATAAAACCACTTTTGAAAGCAGTTTGGTAGTTCCTTAAAATGTTAGAAATAAGTGACCATGTACTCAGTAATTCCACTCCTAGGTATATACCCAAGGGAAATGAAAAATTATTGTATACACACAAAAACATGTGTACCAATTTTAATAGTAGCATCATTTATAATAACCAAAAAGTGAAAAAATCCAAATATCTATCAACTGATGAATGTGATATATCCATACAAGGGAATATTATTCATCCATATAAAGAAATGAATTCTGATACTTGGTAGAACATGGATGAACCTTAAAAACTTGTAAGTGAAAGAAGCCAGTCAAAAAATACCACATGCTGTATTATTTCGTGTATATAAAATGTCCAGGATGGGCAAAATTAGAGAGACATAAAGTAGATTAGTGGTTATTCAGGGCTGGGAGAGAAATGTGGGAAGTGACTGCTAATGTATATTGAATTTTTTTTTGAGGGTGATGAAAATGTTCTAAAATTACAATGTATATAGTGGTGTTGATTGCACAACTCTGAATATACTAAAAATAACTAAACTTTATATTTTAAATGGATGAATTTCATGATGGTTGAATCATATTTCAATAAAGCTGTTTAAAATAACAATAATAATCAACAGAGTTCCACCTAATATCTAGAACTTAGAAAGCTGGAAGATATCCTGCACTCAACAAAAAGTAAAAGATGGATCAACTACAAAATCATAATTTTTATTGTTTTTATAATAGACCTGATATCACCAAGCAACCAGGTAGTTTGAAATCCAAAGAAAGAAAGGTTTTCTTCAGTGGTGGATGAGATGTGGGCACTGACTTAACCTGTGGCAGAAGAAGGGAGAAAGAAGTGCTTGGTGCCATACAAGCAGGTAAAAGGAAATTAGTTACATTTTGAAGACATGCTAAAGCCTAGATCATAGGTGCAAATATAAAGTCTAAAAATGCAGAAGTCTAAGAGAGCATCTTGGAGAAAATATCTGATACCTTGGGATAGGAAAAGATTTTTTAGAAATTATAACAAAGGCAAAACCCATAAAAGAAGAACTTGCTGAATTGGACTGCATCAAAATGGAGGGCTCCCGCTCTCTGTAAGACAAATCCATTGTGAAACATGTGATTTGTAAATATTTTCTCCCAGTTCATGCCTTATCTGTTCATAATTTTACCAGTTATTAAGCCTATGCTTGGGCTTAATAGCATAGGCTTCAAGTCACTGAGGCTGATGTATTTCCTGCCACTGCTGAATGCCTCAAACTACCAGCAAGAGAGAATAAGCCTTCTGGTATGGCATAATTCTTTGAGGAGACTAATCAACCATTCGATGACAAATGGACTAGGTTGAGCACTTTCTACCCTGAAATAAGCAGATTCATCTTGACTGGGACTGACTAGGTTAAGGGTATAGGTTTGCCTTTTCTGCCCTCAGGACCTTGGCCAGCACAACTTTCAAGGGCTAACAGAATATGTGATACAAAGACACAGGATTCTTCACAGTATCATCTCAGACTAAGAAGACCTGGAAGTGGCAAAATGGTTATGGGTTGTACAGTGAACCTTCACATACTGCAACCACCCACAAACTTCCAGCCTGAAAGGTCACTGAGATAGCCTCTTAAAAACCCTGCTCAGGCATCGGTTTAGATAATAATCTCCGACTATGGGGCACCATCCTCCAGGGTGTGGTAATTACCATAAATTAAGTGCTGTGTCCTCAGTAGGCAGAATGCATGGGTCTGGAAACCAACACGTACAAGTAGGAGTGGCCCCACTCAATATCACCCTCATTGTTCTACTTAAGGTATACTTTCTATCCCTATAAGATTTTAGGCTTTGTGCATCTAGAGAACCTGGTTCCAGATGGTGGTCACTTTCACCAGGTAATTTGATGAAGTCCCACTGAAATTTAAGCTCTGACTACCACTCAGTAATCTGTACAAAGACCAGGAGGCAAGGAGAGGAATTGCCATGCTGGCAGCGGTAAATGTCCTTTATCGTTAGGAGTTTGGTAGGTAAGAATATGTTTGGCACACAAGTGATTTTGGGGTACCTCGTGTTGCTTCCATGCTTAGATTCAATAATAAATGAATAAGTGCAGCAGTCATAGCCTGAGAAGGGCATGGTAGCATATGGGTCCCATCCCTCAGGGATAAGAATCTTGGTGCACACACCAGACAAGTCATTTAAACCAGGAGAGGCATCAGCTGAGTGTGAGGGCAGTCTAAATAGTATAGAAGAGGAGATAAGTGGTAGCATTAGCTGTCCCTCCAAGATCAATATTAGTGGTAGGGCCTATAGTATTTAACATTAACCCATGAAATAAGAACAAGCCAAATACTAGAGTAATTGTTCCTGGATGGAGGGAATTACCTTAAGAAGCAAGTGGTGCTCTGTCCACGTTCCCTCTTCAGTGCGAGGCACTCATCTCCTCAGCTAGTGTGACTGTCATCTGCTTCACTCACCAGGAATTGCTCTCAGCGTCAAGGAACTGATATCCTAAGGTTACATTCCCTCTTGTTGGTGGCTGGCAGCCAGTGGTTGGTTTGTGTGTTGATACAAAGGCCTGAGTCCTACCCTCAGCTTAAGAGAACTCCAAAGGGCTATTTTAGCCTTTCAGAGTGACCTCCCTGCCACCAGTCTGTAGGCTCTACTGAGGTCTTAGGTGCAACCACATTGCAGGTCAGCTTCTCCTCATTCCCAATTCTGGCTTGGGTATAGGTGTATATCCTGTGAGAATTCGTCCCTAAACCTTTACTCAGTTCTTCTCTATCTCAAAGTCTGCTCTAGGAACACATTCTAAAATTACAGGCTTAATTACAGATTACATGTTTAATCATTAATCTACATAAAAACTTGGCTTTGATGTGCCACCTAATCAAATCAATATGGCAGTGAAGAAGTTCACAGGAAGCAATAAAGATGCAGATGATAACTGAGAGGTTGTCAAAATGGGCAAGGGCAATTTTGATCTTGCCTAATACCATCTGAACCAACAATCTGAAATCTGTCAGGATCAATGACTCAGAATCAACAACCTGACAACTTTACCTTAGATTTATTTAGGTGTTATTTTTCTTTGCCTTTTTAGATGCAATTCTGAAAGCAGAAATAGTGTACAGTACTGGCTGCTTTATTTAAAGTTCAATGAGAGAGTGGCCTCCATCTGTGAAAATCTGTCTGCCTTCATTCCAAAATCAGATGGAGTAACTGGTAGATTGAATAATAGGAAAAATTTTTGTAGGCCCCAGGAAATGTAAAATGTCATCCAGTCAATCTGTATCAGATTGAATACAGATTGAAGCCAAATAAAGTTTGAAATACTTGCTTTGATGCCAAGTTTCAGTGTTAACTGAATATGAGCAAAGCACTGGAAAGAAATTTGGAGACAATGAAGAAGTAGAACTCTCTGCCTAGCAAGAGAGAATCCAGATTTCCATAGAATCTGTGAAAGACCCTCTGTGGATCTAAAAAGAAAGTTGTTAGGGATATGTCTTATCTAACAAAGTGACCTTTATTTAACACCTAATGTGTGAGGTGATTTCACATAAATTATAAGAAAGACTTGACAGAGAAATGAAGGGCACTTCATGCATATCTTTTCACAGGATGTAATGGATTACAATTATGGTACAAAAGGATTCTTAACTCATTGAATTCATGTCAGATAGGGTTTTTGAAAACAGTTTTTAAACCTGAAGGGGGCACAAATATATTGGACTGAAACTGGAGGTTAGTCTCTTGGAAGAGATGTCTATTTGAATGAGATCTGTTGACATCAGTGTGTAAAACGAAAATCTAGAAGCATTTTATTGTTTTCATACCATTGGACAAGACCAGGGGTCAGCAATTTTCCTAAGTCACCTTGTCAGTGCTGGTAAGTCTAAAATTGACATACAAGGCTCTCAGGAGGGAAACTGGAACAAAGAACATAATGCAAATTACAGGCAATTTTTATTGCCTAAGCGTGATTTTTTTTCTTTCATGTAAAATTATATTGCTGCAAAACCATGTGACTGTGATGCCTCATTTTCATCTACAGTAAGATGAAAATGTACTGGGCTTTCTCAGCACTATGTAAAAACGGGGTAAAAATTCTTTTTTTTTCATTTCCCACAGAGTATTTGTGAAATGGGCAACAAAAATACTTAGAGTACAAATTACATCATCCTTGTATCAATTAAGATGTCTTTGGCTTCAAGAAATAGATTATCAAATTGAAATTGGCTTAAAGAAAAAAATATATCCAAGAAGTCTGGGGTAGGGCAATTCCAAGGTTAATTCAACTCACTGTGTCAGAGCTACGGGTCAGGTTTTTCACTGTGATTTCCTTGACTTTCTATCATCCTTCTCTATTCTCTATCTTTCTTAGGGTCTATGAAGTGGTTACACTCAGGGCTGCAAGATATTCCCTTTAGCTCCAAGATTCAAACCCACATGAAGCAGAATCTAAAGTCAGGAACTAGGCTGGTTCTTCCATCGTGTCTCTATTTAAGAAATAGGAAAACTTCCCAAGAAGCTTCCCATATGCATTTCCCCTTCTATTTCATAGGCCAGGGTTATATCACTTGCCTATGCCTAGGCACATGATTGGAAAGGGAAGTGGAATGTTCACGGTTGGCCTGTATCATTCAGGCTGTAGGTCTTAGAAAGGGCCAGGAAGCCTAGGAAAAACGTATCTAGCAAAATTGGGTGCTGGTGGTATAGAAGTGGGAGGTGTTTTTATAATACTTCTTGGGTATGAAAAAAGGATTCTGCCACAATCCTCAAATTAGTTGCTGTTATGGGCTGAATTATGTCCTCCCAAAATTCATATGTTGAAGTCCTAAACTCTAGTCCCTCAGAATGTGACAATATTTAGAGACAGGGCCTTTAAAGAGGTCATTACAATTAAATGAGAACATTGGGTTGAGCCCTAATCCAATATGACTAGCATCCTTATAGGAAAAGGAAATTAGGGCACAGACACAGAGGAAAGACACATGAAGACACAGGGAGAAGACAGTCATCTACAAGCTAAGGAGAGAGGCCTCAGAAGAAATCAACCCTGCCAACACCTTGATCCTAGACTCCTATTCTCCAGAATTGTGAGAAAATAAATTTCTGTTGTTTAAACAACCCAGTCTCTGATACTTTATTACGGCAGCTCTAGCAATCTACCACAGTTGATATCTTAAAGTTCTACTGCCCTTTTTCTAGTCTTGACCCTATGAAATCTTAATGAAACTAAAATATTAGTTTCAGAAGAGTTAATTTTACTTAGTGTCCTCATTTCTCACATGAGATGGTAAATAACATTTTCTTCCAATTAGTCTCAGACCAAGAACATTCAAGTAGTTTCATGGAAAATAATGCAATAAGTTGTTCTAATTTTAAGTATGTAGCTTAAATTCTAACTTGGTGCTGTGCCAGAATTTGTTGCCTTTATGCATATAAGAATACATGATTAAGAATTCAAAATATATTTATAAAGTGTGTTGCAGGAACTTTTTCTATTATTTCAGAATTTGAGTGAGTTGGCAAAGCAGAAGACAATGAATGTTGATTTTGTTAAGACTGCACTTTTCCCATTTTTATTTTTATAAACTTTTAATTGTACATCATACACATAGGAAAGTATACAAATTATAAATGTACATATCGATTAATTTTACCTACTGAGCATACCTGGGTAGATGTGTTCATACATACCCATCTAGCTAAAGAAGAAGAACATTTTGAAACACACCAGGAGCCCCTCAAATCCTCTTCCAGTTTTACCTAACACCCAAATGTAACCACTGGATTGACATCTAATACTAAAAATTGTATTTGGATATTTTAACTTCATAACAGTGTAATCCCATAATATATATTCTTCTGATTCTCATGTTTCTTTTTTTCTAAAAGTGTATATACTTTTCTATTATGCCAATACCTCACAATGTATTTATCCCTTCTAATGTAGGTGAATGTTGGACTATTTTGAACAGTGGTAGTTTGACAATTCTGGTAAAAATATTTTGGTGAAATAGGAATTAAATTTCTGTTGGGGGATACCTAGAAGTAAAATTACTGGGCAAAGGGTATATCTTCAGCTTTAGTAAATGCTGAAAAACAGTTTTCAAATTTATTTATACCAACTTGTACTCCCACCAGCAGTATTATGAGAGTCTCAGTTGTTGTCCATCTTCAACTCTTGGTATCTTTTGTCTTCTTCTCTTCACTCATTCTGCCAACACATAATGTTTTTTTTTTTTAACATCTTTATTGGAGTATAATTGCTTTACAATGGTGTGTTAGTTTCTGCTTTATAACAAAGTGAATCAGTTATACATATACATATGTCCCCATAGCTCTTCCCTCTAGCATCTCCCTCCCTCCCACCCTCTCTATCCCACCCCTCTAGGTGGTCACAAAGCACTGAGCTGATCTCGCTGTGCTATGTGGCTGCTTCCCACTAGCTATTTGTTTTACATTTCATAGTGTATATATTCTCCACTGTATATTCTTGCCTCTTTCATCAAAGATAAGGTGACCATATGTGCGTGGGTTTATCTCTGGACTTTCTATCCTGTTCCATTGATCTATATTTCTGTTTTTGTTCCAGTACCATACTGTCTTGATTACTGTAGCTTTGTAGTATAGTCTGATGTTAGGAAGCCTAATTCCTCCAGCTCCGTTTTTCTTTCTCAAGATTGCTTTGGCTATTCGGGGTCTTTTTCATACAAATGGTGAAATTTTTTGTTCTAGTTCTGTGAAAAATACGAGTGGTAGTTTGATAGGGATTGCATTGAATCTGTAGATTGCTTTGGGTAGTAGAGTCATTTTCACAATGTTGATTCTTCCAATCCAAGATCATGGTATATCTCTCCATCTATTTATATCATCTTTAATTTCCTTCATCAGTGCCTTATAATTTTCTGCATACAGGTCTTTTGTCTCCTTAGGTAGGTTTATTCCTAGATATTTTATTCTTTTTGTTGCAATGGTAAATGGGAGTGTCTTCTTAATTTCATTTTCAGGTTTTTCATCATTAGTGTATAGGAATGTCAGAGATTTCTGTGCATTAATTTTGTATCCTGCTACTTTACCAAATTCATTGATTAGCTCTAGTAGTTTTCTGGTGGCATCTTTAGGATTCTCTATGTATAGTAACATGTCATTTGCAAACAGTGACAGCTTTACTTCTTCTTTTGCAATTTGGATTCCTTTTATTTCTTTTTCTTCTCTGATTGCTGTGGCTAAAACTTCCAAAACTATGTTGAATAATAGTGGTGAGAGTGGGCAACCTTGTCTTGTTCCTGATCTTAGTGGAAATGCTTTCAATATTTCACCATTGAGGACGATGTTGGCTTTGGGTTTGTCATATATGGTCTTTATTATTTTGAGGAAAGTTCCCTCTATTCCTACTTTCTGAAGGGTTTTTATCATAAATGGATATTGAATTTTGTCAAAAGCTTTCTTTGCATCTATTCAGATGATCATATGGTTTTTCTCCATCAATTTGTTAAAATGGTGTATCACGTTGATTGATTTGCATATATTGAGGAATCCTTGCATTCCTGGGATAAACCCCACTTGATCATGGTGTATGATCCTTTTAATGTGCTGTTGGATTCTTTTTGCTAGTATTTTGTTGAGGATTTTTGCATCTATGTTCATCCGTGATATTGGCCTGTGGTTTTCTTTCTTTGTGACAACGTTGTCTGGTTTGGGTATCAGAGTGATGGTGGCTTCGTAAAATGAGTTTGGGAGTGTTCCTCCCTCTGCTATGTTTTGTAAGAGTTTGAGAAGGATAGGTGTTAGCTCTTCTCTAAATGTTTGATAGAATTCACCTGTGAAGCCATCTGGTCCTGGGCTTTTGTTTGTTGGAAGATTTTTAATCACAGTTTCAATTTCAGTGCTTGTGATTGGTCTGTTCATATTTTCTGTTTCTTCCTGATTCATTCTTGGAAGGTTGTGCATTTCTAAGAATTTGTCCATTTCTTCCAGGTTGTCCATTTTATTGGCATATAGTTGCTTGTAGTAATCTCTTATGATTCTTTGTATTTCTGCAGTGTGAGTTGTTACTTCTCCTTCTTCATTTCTAATTCTATTGATGTGAGCCTTCTCCCTTTTTTTCTTGATAAGTCTGGCTAATGGTCTATCAATTTTGTGTATCTTCTCAGAGAACCAGCTTTTAATTTTATTGATGTTTGCTATTGTTTCCTTCATTTCTGTTTCATTTATTTCTGATCTGATCTTTATGTTTTCTTTCCTTCTGCTAACTTTGGGGGGTTTTTTTTGTTCTTCTTTCTCTAATTGCTTTAGGTGTAAGGTTAGGTTGTTTATTTGAAATGTTTCTTGTTTCATAAGGTAGGCTTGTATAGCTGTAAACTTCCCTCTTATAACTGCTTTTGCTGCATCCCATAGGTTTTGGGTTGTCGTGTTTTCACTGTCATTTGTTTCTAGGTATTTTTTTATTTCCTCTTTGATTTCTTCAGTGATCTCTTGGTTATTAAGTAGTGTGTTGTTTAGCCTCCATGTGTTTGTATTTCTTACAGAATTTTTTCCTGTAATTGTTATCCAGTCTCATAGTGTTGTGGTCAGAAAAGATACTTGATACAATTTCACTTTTCTTAAATTTACCAAGGCTTGATTTGTGACCCAAGATATGATCTATCCTGGAGAATGTTCCATGAACACTTGAGAAGAAGGTGTATTCTGTTGTTTTTGGATGGAATGTCCTATAAATATCAATTAAGTCCATCTTGTTTAATGTATCATTTAAAGTGTGTTTCCTTATTTATTTTCATTATGGAAGATCTGTCCATTGGTGAAAGTGGGGTGTTAAAGTCCCCTACTATGATTGTGTTACTGTCGATTTCCCCTTTTATGGCTGTTAGTATGTGCCTTATGTATTGAGGTACTCCTTTGTTGGGTGCCTAAATATTTACAATTGTTGTATCTTCTTCTTGGATCGATCCCTTGATCATTATGTAGTGTCCTTCTTTGTCTCTGTAATAGTCTTTGTTTTAAAGTCTATTTCGTATGATACGAGAATTGGTACTCCAGCTTTTTTTTTTATTTCCATTTGCATGGAATATCTTTTTCCATCTCCTCACTTTCAGTCTGTATGTGTCCCTAGGTCTGTGGTGGGTCTCTTGTAGACAGCATATATACGGGTCTAGTTTTTGTATCCATTCAGCCAGTCTATGTCTTTTGGTTGGAGCATTTAATCCATTTACATTTAAGGTAATTATCGATATATATGTTCCTATTACCATTTTCTTAAATGTTTTGGGTTTATTATTGTAGGTTTATAGTTTTCAGAGTGCAGGCCTTTCACCTCCTTGGTTAAGTTTATTCCTAGGTATTCTTTTTGATGCAATTTTAAATGGGATTGTTTTCTTAATTTCTCTTTCTGATAGTTCATTGTTAGTGTATAGAAAAGCAACAGATTTCTGTATAGTAATCTTGTGTGCTGCAACTTTATTCAATTCATTTATTTATTCTAATGCTTTTTGGTGGAGACTTTAGGGTTTTCTATATATAGTATCATGTTATCTACAAATAGTGACAGTTTTACCACTTCATTTCCAATGTGGAGTTCTTTTATGTATTTTTCTTGTCTGATTACTGTGGCTAGGACTGCCAATACTATGTTAGATAGAAATGGTGAGAGTGCTTTTTCCTGATTTTAGAGAAAAGGCTTTTAGCCTTTTCGCCTTCATTATGTTGAGATATGTTCCCTCTGTACCCACTTTGATGAGAGTTTTTATTATGAATTTGTCCATTTTATTATGAATGTATGGCGAATTTTGTCAGATGCTTTTTCTGCATCTATTGAGATGCTCATGGAGATGCTCATGGAATTTTTTATCCTTCCTTTTGTTGATGTGGTGTATCACATTGGTTGATTTGCAGATATTGAACCATCCTTTCATCCCTGGAATAAATTCCACTTGTTCCTGGTACATTATCCTTTTTATATATTGTTGAATTTGGTTTGCTAATATTTTGTTGAGGGCTTTTGTATCTATATTTATCTGAGATATTGTGTATAGTTTTCTTTTTTTAGTAGTGGCATTGTCTGGTTTTGGTATCAGGGTAATGGTGGCCTCATAGATTGGATATGGGAAAGTTCCCTCCTCTTCAATTTTTTTGTAATAGTTTGAGGAGAGCTATAGCTCCTCTTTATATGTTTGGGAAAATTCCCCTGTGAAGCTCTCTGGTCCTGGACTTTTGTTTCCTGGGAGTTTGCTTTTTATTAAAAATTCAATTTCAGTACTAGTGATAAGTCTGTTCAGAATTTCTATTCCTTCCTGATTCAGTCTCAGAAGGTTGTATGTTACTAGAAATTTGTCCATTTCTTCTAGGTCCAATTTTTTCACATATAACTGTTCATAGTATTCTCTTTTGATTTTTTGTGTCTCTGTAAGATCAGTTTTTATTTCTCCACTCTGTTTCTTGTTTTATTTATCTGGGTTCTCTCTTTTTTTCATGATGAGCCTAGCTAAAGGTTTGTCAATTTTGTTTATCTTTTTAAAAAAACAGCTCTTGGATTTATTGATCTTTTCTATTGTTTTTGCTCAATATGTGGCTCAAACCACTCACTCCCCAGGGCAGATCGCTGTCTGTGCATAATCTCCCTTTTCCTCTGAGTCTCTTCCCAGGGGCACAGATCCTGACCTGAATGCCTCTCTTCCCTTTCTACACAATCCCATATGGATCTTTCTTACAACCTTCGTGTACAGGAAACTTTCTGCCAGTTTACAGTTAGTTTTCAGTGAGAAATGTTATACATGTAGGTGTATTTTTGATATATTTGTGGGGGAGGTGAGTTCCATGTCCTCCTACTCCACCATCTTGATAAATCTCCCCCTGCCAATAATTTTATTTTAATTTCACATTTTTTAATTTTCATATTCCTAATTGCATCTTAATTAAAATTTCCATGTAACTCCACTAATTATATATATTTTCCTGCAGATGTTGTAACAAATGTATCCTAAGTACTAGGATTTAGGATTGTCTGTAATTTCAACATCTATGTTGTCTGTGGGTCTGTTTCTGTTGATGGATTTTTCTCTTAACTATAAATCGAATTTTCTGTTTCTTCATCTGTTTAGTACTTCTTTTAATTTTATCCTGTGCATGAGGGATGCTTTTGTAGGGACCCTGGATTATGTGGTTTTTCCTCCCCCTCCTCCCCAAAGTGTGTTGAGTTTGTTTGCCAGTCAGATAAATAGCTGGCAGAGTTTCTCAACTTTGTGGAATCATCATTTTAGTCTTTGTCAGGATGTGTCTTATTATTTTTCACCCTTAAACCTAGGATAAATCTTTTAGTCTCTAGACAGAATATTTACTTCTAAGTCATAAAAATTCAAGCTGTTTACCAACTCTTCTAACTTTACAAAACTTGAACCTCACACTCTGTCTTTTTTCATTAAGCAGCTGCTGAAATCTCACATCGGGTATTTTCATCTTCCAGCTATAGTTTACTTTGGGATAATTGGAGTCTCTTCTAGTGCATGAAGAGTTCAGATCATCATCCAAGAATCTGGGGAGAATTTATATGCTGGTTTGGAACGCTCCTCTATTTTGGGCTGCCTTCCAGTCATTTCTTTTTTGACTCTTTAGTACCCAGCACTTTTATTGATCAGTTTTCAGATCTGTTATTTCTATTCCCTGTTTTCCTACTCAGAGTATAATGTTCTCTTTCTATTGCTGAATTATCTTTTCTTATCATGGTTACACTGCTTTCTGAGCTTCTGTTTTTTTCAATCTGCAATTTGAATACCCAACCTTTTGTGGAGTTTGTGGATGGCTGTATTGATTTCAGATATTTATTTCCCCATTTTCATATAAATTGAAGTTTATAGTGTTTGCCGTCTCCTTGTTATTCTCTAGGCATGAGCAATAGAAAGTTTTGTATCCTTTCCTTATTGATTAGCATGTGTTATTGGAGGATTGTGGAGAGATTAAAACATATATGATTGTTTTTATGCTGCATAAACATAGAATTACATTCAGAAAACATTTGAATGTCTAAAAGTGAACAGAAAAAACCAGAAACCCTTATCTTCCCAAGATATTGTCCAGGGATAGGGAAAGGATATCTGATTGAAGGAAGTGCTGGCAAAATGAATAGTCACCTCCTGTCTAGACATTGTGTCCAGTCAATTTAGTAAAGTAATTATAGATGGATAACACATGTTCATTGTTGAGCTAGGTGCTTCAGGAAATGAGAAGAAGCATAAAACTTGGCTCCTACCTGAAGAAAATTACAGATTAGTTTTGGAGATAAGACATTCATACAGAGATAAGTACTAATATGAATTAGTAATACAAAAGTTTAAGGGGAAGTATGACTAACGGGCAAATAAGTAGAACTGACAGAAGTTATACCTTTGGAGAAGTTTCTTTGAACTGACTCAAATGGAGATTTTCTATCTCAGTGGCAATAATCAGGCCTCTATTCACCAGTTCTGGGGCTATTCAGAAATATATGTTAAATAATTTATTAATGGCCTGTCCACATATTCCAGTCTAAGAGAACTTATAACCAATTAGTCATGGCCAGAGATCCCCATGGTGAAATCATTGTTATAATCACAAAACGCACGAGTCATAGAAATTCAGGAGTCTACTCCAATTTCATCATCTCTTACCATCCTCTCTCAGCACAGATGAGAGACACTACATTTCTTCCCAAGGATGCTTTTGCCCCTTTTCCCAAATATATTTCAACACCTTGGTGAAGAGAATATCATCTCAGTCTTCTGCAGAAAAAAAAGTGAAAGGGTAAGGATTAGGTCATGATCACAACCCATAAATCTATTCCAGCATTCCTACCCTTGGAAAATGTTTAGCTTTTTTATGCAAATAATATCGTTACCTACCTGATTCCCTGGGGTTCCCTCCTACTTTATAGACAGAAATTCTGTTTTGTTTCTACTGACAATAAAGTTCAATGGAAAAAAAGGAAGACTACTTATTTTCCACATCATTACACCTCAAGGTGGCCAATCAGATATCTCAGTTAGTCACTGGGTAGGCTTATTAAGAAAACTTTTTTTAAAAATAACCAACTTGTATGTCAGCCTTCCAGATACTGTTTACCCTATGATTATTGGATTCAGAGTTCAGGGGTCAGTCAAGAATTGGGGGAGCATTTATATGGTGCTCTTAAGACTTCTCCTTATTTGTGGCTACCTTCAGTTCTCCTCCTTTTGACTCTTTGGTAACTAGTACTCTGATTCATCAGTTTTTAAATCTGCTTTCCCTATCACAGTTTCCCTACTCATGGTGTAACTGTCTTTCTATTGCTGAATTATATTGTTTTGCCATGGTTAGGCTATTTGCTGAACTCCTATTTTTTTCACAGCCTCCAGCCGAGTCTCCAATCTTTTGTAGAACCACCATATTGCTTTTCTTCTCTTCTTTCTTTCAGCCTGTGAGATTCAGTATCCATCTTAGACTAATGGTCCCAGATGGTTACTCATATGGTTGGTGCCTCCGTGGGAGGACTGGAAGGTTGAGCTCATCTGGGACCTCTTCCTCTTCACTTAGTAGTCTCAGGGTCTCTGCACATAGTATTTCTAGGTGAGTAGTCAGACTTCTTACATGGAGGCTTAGAGGTCCAAAGGGAAGGTTCCAGGCAGAAGCTGCAAGATTTATTATGATCTAGTCTCGTAATTTCAGAAGTTAACTTCTATTCTATTCCATTGGTTAATAGTACATAAAGCCAGTGAAGATTCAAGAGGAGAGGGATTAGACTTTACACCTTAACTGGAGGAATAGCAAAGATTGTGCAGCCATCTTTAATCTATTATAGGTTTTCTTATTTTCAGAAATCCTTAAAGGGGTGAAAAGAATCTACATACAATAGATTGATATAAAAATCAATTTAGAGAAAGATGAAATAAGTCAAATTTCAACCAAAGGTGAAAGAGGTATAATTATAAAAATTATATAACAAAATAATATATAAAAATTATAAAAACAAGAATTTAAACTCCCAGCAGATGTTACTGTTGAGGCAGTGTGGACCAGGGAGGGGAGGGACAGGCTTTTAAATATCTAACAGAGACTCATGTTCTTTAGGAATCTTAAACATAAGCAAGTCTTATCCAAACTAAGAATAATGAGATCCATTAGAGATTCCCCAAATCTCTGAATAGGAGCTCTTGAGTTTATCATACTATGCTCAGCAGGGACCATGGAGCCCTCATCCACAAGCGTGAACCCTGCTTGTGCTGAGACACCCCAGCTCTGATGACCAAACACAGGACCTGGTTGTTCTCCTGCCAAAGTTCACAGACATTACAGCACAAAACACACTTTGAAACTTTTGTAATTTTTTCTGCCCAAAGGTCTCTGATTAAATAGATCTCTCACACTGTGTTAGTCACCCCTTGATAGTATCTCAGATTTCTTTTGGAGAGGAGAGACATAATTAAAATTGGAAAAAAATATATAACAGTAAACTTGCCTTTTATTTGTTAGTTTTTCACTGTCTTTCTTTATTCCTGCTAAATACACTGTATACATAAGAAAAATAAAATATTGGCCCACCATCTGAGAAACTTGTTTTCCTGAGTGGTTCTGAAAATGACCCACATGCTCTCTCTTGAGCCCCACTGTGACAAACCAAACCTTTGTGAGACTGCAGTTGGCAGAAGAATCTAAGGCCATAGAATATTATACTCCATGAATAAGCACAAGATGCCCAGGAATCAAAATAATGCCTTTACTCTACTGATAGTATTGTTTGATCAAATACATGAAAAATGATTCATTTAATCACCTTAATATAAGGGATTTCAGCTCATACTTCTTCATTAGGTTTTTAAAAATATTCTTGTAACAATAGATTTTACTCTGCCTGAAGAATGAACCACTAATTACTATTTTTCCCCATGGTAAATAAATACCTTAAAATGTAAAACAAAATCAATACTCAAAATATTTTTAAACTAGTTACATTGGGCTTCTTTTATAATGTTTTTATTAAAAAATATTTTCATTTGAATCCCATTATTCCTTCAAGTCATTAGCTTTAATTGATCTAATTTTAATGGTTTCTTACATGATGCATGTAACTGGTTTATATTAGCATTCTGTCATCAGCTAAATAAAAAACTTCTCCTTGGTATAGTTAGTTTCTCTGTAGTTAACATCACATCCGTAAGTGCACCTTTTGCAGAGTTTAGAATTAGACCTTTTTTAACACTCACATATAAGAAGAGCAAATGGAAATTTATGAGATATTTATCAACAGAACAGAATTTTACAAAAAAATACATTATAAGAGAGCTGGTTATTTCCTGAAGTTAATTATATGTCCTTCAAGTGACCTGGACAAAAGTTGTAGAAGCTATCTATTCACTACTCATCTTTATTGCTTTCATTATTCAAGGGACACATATTTCTCGATTGCCATTAGGAAGAAGTCCTTGGTTCCTTAGTACCCCACAGACTCTGCCAACTGAGCAGTTAATATATTTGAACAATGACATATATAGGAAAGAGTTAAAAAATGATATTTTAGATGCTGAAACTTCTTTTAAAACTTCTTTAAAAAGTAGAGTAAGAGTTCTAAAGTTCAAAGAACATTTTTACTGCATTCATAAACTGATATGTACCCCTTTTCTTTCTCTCTGTCCATATAGAACAAGCATAACCCTCATTTGCAAAAAGTATAAAAAGTGTCTTGCTAAAGTATAAGGAATCTGTCCAGGAAGACAATTTACAGTTATACAGCTTTGTTACCGATTTCAGCTTGATCTCACCTAGACAAACATGGCTTCTCATTTTTAACTTTACTTACATACTTAACTAGACAGATCATTCAGTTACTCAGTACATGACATGGGAGCTTATTATTGAGAAGATTCTTTATATGCCTTGTGATATGGCCGTGAACAAGACAGAATCTATGTTTTCGTGGAGTTTGTATGTAGTATTTCTTGAAGAAAACATTTCTCCAAAAGCACTTGATGCTCTGAAGTTGAATTCTTAAGATTCTACACCCATCATTTACTAATCTTGAATCCAGGTTATCTTCCATTAACTACTGTTTGTAATGTTTTCCTTAAAGGCTAGGTCTCACCTTAACCTCAATTACTACATTTTCCTCATATTTGACCAGACTATGGTTTTCATCATATTCACTCCACTTATCTATTCTCTGGTTTGCACCTTTTGCTTCCAAGCTATCTTTAAGGTTAAACTGTGGGTTCAAGCTAGCTGCTAATATCATTCAGTTATTAGCTTAAATGTGGTTTCCTTCCTTGCTCTTCCAGTCTAAATTAGGTATCCCTTCGATATTTTTAATTAAAAATATAGACTTAATCTATATTTTGTCATAGCACTTAAAACAGTTTTTACGCCATCTTTTTACAATGCTTGTATTCCAAACAAACTGTAATATACTACCTGAGGCAAACATGTTTCTGTGTATGACAGAAGGAATATAATGACAATACACATATATTAAAGGAGGGTTTTCTTCCATACATTATCTTAAAATCGTGAATCATGTGAGTGGCCAACTAAACAAGTAAAAGGGTGATAGCCCAAAACTAGGAATGAAACGGGGTACCATTTGTGAGTAGTTCATATGTAGATTGCATGTATATGGACTTGAACAAATAACAACTCCACACTCCTTCCCCACAAAAAAAATAAACAACAAAACGTCTCAACTCCTGAGAAACAACTTTCAACTTGTTAATTCTATATGACAGGGGTTAAAAAAGAATAATGACAAAAGTAATGCAATGGCTCTATTGGAAAACTGTCTTAACAAGTAAACTGGATAGTCATAGTATGCCCCTTACCCGCATATATGTCATTAATGTCATTGATTCATCATACTCAATAAGGTATTTTCAGGAAAAAAAACTTGATTAATTACAGCTTACAATGGCAAACACAGCAGTGGCTGTCACTCTGCTGGGTGTTGTTGAGTTGACTTGTGTCAGGATTCTGCCTGACGGCTGTTGACCACATAAGAACTTTAGGTGATAGAAGACAGTTTCTACCTAAAAATTAGTCTTTTCAAGAGTACCTAAGACCAAAAAATATTGCCTTGGCCCAGGAGTATTTTCCAAAAGCGTAAAAGTTTATTTCTCCAGAGGATTTTGCTAGTTTTTCCATAAGACCATGATGTCTGTATCTTATAAAATCAAGCAGAAATTACTCCTGCCAGTATTATTATAAACTAGTTAATATTGAGTACTTTTCTGAGGTAAGAACTAAACCAAATTCTCCTTGAAAACATTGGATGAATTGTCAGTTTACATCATTGAAAAAAAGAATTTACAGTATGGAGATCTATATCTACCAGTTTTCTTCATTACAATTGAATGTGCAATCATCAAGCCTGATTTGCAGAGTCTAGTACAAAAGGAAAAATTAGCATCCCTTGTTTAAAAGAATTAAAACTTTCAAGGCAGGGACAGTCAACCATTAAACCAAGCAGAGGATACTGTTTAACTGCACAGACTGTATACCCTGGCCATAATTTAGAGTTTTTATATCAAGTACCTTGCTATATATGTATAGTTACAAATAAAAATCTTTTGTCTTCTAAAATAGGCACAGCTATCAACATTTGCGCACGAAGAAACTATAGCACAGAAAAGCATGACGTGTTTAGCTAAAGCATCCCAGGAAGTCAACAGGAGTACTCAGGCAATAAACTAGTATCCTAACTCCAGTCTGGCTCTCTGTTTACTTTATCAGATTTCATCTCCAAATCGAACTGCAATTTCAACAAATGGCAAAGACATTTATGACCAATATATCCTGCTTCCCCTTAAAACATCACCTCTAGAGTTGATTCTGGAATTTAATTGTATGAGACAAACAACAACTGTTGCTTTTTTGAATTATTTTTTTTCCCCATTCAGAGTCCAAAACATTACCAGATTCAGGAAATGAAAAAACTCATAAAGCAGCAGCTCTTTTCTATCCAGTGTAGCTAAGAGATGCAATTAATAAAAATGGAGAGATTCGACAGCCCAGCAGTACCCAATGTAATAACACCTTTTATGAATATGAGACATAGGTCCCAGGGCATCTCGAGGCAGGTTTCTGCTCTATTGATTACATTGTCAGACAACACATTTCATATCACTGAACATGTCCTATATCAGGAGATGTGGGAAAGGGACACTAGAGGAAACATAAATGTCAGAGGAAGTAATAGTGCCTGTGAACCTCAGCACGCATTTCTTAGAGCAAGAACAGTGATCTAGTTTGGGAAGCCAGTTTCAGTGATCGGAAATCAGAAAAGCATCTATTTCTCAGGGAAGAACTTAAATACCTACTAAGTATAGACAACAAGGCATGAAATTCTAAGCTACGGAAAATATTCATTTCCTAGGAATTGCCAGGAGGCTAATCAAATTTCTCATCCTTGCTTTCATGCATTTGGCAAATTATTATGTGCCAAGTCTTATACTTAGCCACACTGACTCCTATGATGAATGAATTCCTGTTCATTGTATGCAAGTATTAATTCAATGCAATTGTCATGTCATTCTGTGCCCTATCTCCACAAGTTTTGTCTCCTATTAGTCTCTCCAGCAAGTTAAAACTTCTAGTCAAGAGGTTTCATCAGATATTTATTAAAAAGGGAAGGATTCTCAGCATGTCAACTGCATTCTTTTCAGTGATTGTCCTAAATGATTGTCCTTTTAAACTGGTGAACAGAAAGTTTCCAGATTCTCCACATTCTTTTTCTAATGCCCCTAACCTAGCTCTCACTCAACTCTGTTTTCATAGTCCCCAGCTGGCCCCTCTGTCTTTTTAACTGAAAGGCAGAAAGGACATTTGTTGGGCAGAGGCATTTCTAATGAAAAAAGTCTCTCCAGGCAGAAATGCTTTTTTTGTCATTCAGAGATCCTATTAATTTGCCTAAGTCCCTTTCAGTGTGTCACAGACTGTACTGAACATTTTATGTACATAATTTCTAGGTGTTTATAAACACTACACATGGAAATGTCATTCACACTTCAAAAGCAAAGCAGGGATGGAGATAGGTTTTAAACATAAGTATGTGAAGGAGGAGATATAGTTTGCCACTGTGAGGGGGGTCATGGGGGGCAGAAATGGAATATAGCATAAATTGGTAATATCCAACTTCCTGAGATGGTGAATTTGGAGGTGGGACTCTCCTTAGCATAGAGATTTAGAGAGTAAAACACAGTTTCTAAATTTTCCTTTTTCCTGTTGAATTAAATTAGGCAAAACGTGCGGCCTCTGCTATAAAATCTCTCCTGATGGGTAACACACTCCGTAAATATGTCTACTACAGAACAAGTATTACTTTGGTGTTCCCATATTTGTCATATTTGTCTCCCAATCTTGCGTTGTATACCTTTTGAAGCAAAAACGTATGCTAATTGTTGTTTGATCCCCAGAACCTTGCATACTATGTGGTAAATCAAATCTGTAAAACAACAACAATTTTAATAATGTATTCAACACTTAACATCACATTAGGCATTGTGTTAAATTCTTGGCATTAATAATGCTAGTTTATCTTTATAATAACCCAGTGATTTCAATACTTCTTCTTATTTCCATTTTACTAATGGGGAAACTGAGGCTTACAATTCCACAAACACTAAATATAGGCTCCGCATTCAGGGATTGATCAATAACCAGAAGCCCCTTCCTAGTTAAGAGCTTTTCTTCAATTCCAGCAGCAGCATCTAACTACTGAGATATAAATAAAGGAAAGTCTCAGCTCCTGTGTGGGTCCCCAGAACCAAAGTTCAGGGTGCGATGCACACAAACAGCTCGAGTAATACATGCTTGGCTGGAGCAACAGCTTCTCTTGAACTTAGGAGCATGACCACTGTGGTAGCCGGTAGCAGAGGGTTCTTCATCCCATTTAGAAAGCAACACATCCAGACCACAAGTTCTTATTATCCAGGTTTTATCTAACTTGTTTCCTCCTACGTCCAAGAAGAGAAGGTATGGATACGTTTCCATCTTTGTGTCTTGTTTCCTCTAGGTTGCTACCATATATAGAACCATAGCTGGGCCTGTCTATTTTATGTCATCCTGAAATCCTTTTGTTTTAAACATTTCTCTTTGAATTACCACTTTGGTAGAAGGGGACAAATTAACCAATGAATACATGGCTTGTTGTTGTTGTACTTTCTTCCACAGTAACTAGTGTGTTATTTTTTCATCCTTTTTTTTATACTTTCAACCTGAAGAGAAAGAAAATTCTGCCTTTACTACTTCTTTCTCTTTCTACCCATTAGTTACCTCCCCAAAAGGAGGAAAAGCTGAAGTGATTAGTCAGAGCTAAGTACTGAAGGTAACATAAAAGGCCCCCAACCAACAGTGGCCTTTTGCTTCCAGTGCTTTCACCCAAATGCAGCATTCTCTCTTCTGTGTCTGGAATTCATGAGGTAGGCACACACTGGGCAGAGCCCACGAGCCTCTTCACACTTTCAGTTCCATCTCAGACTGGGGTAGAAGGGATGTGTGTGAAGCATGGTTTCTGTTCTTGTCTGTTTGACTTGTAGAATAAGAAGATTCAGAGTCAATTCCACAGATCCCCCAAATGGGAAGGATTAGGACAGTATACTTTGGCTTACAGGTTGATGTTTCATGAAGGCAAAGAAAATACAAAATAAATCCAGAAGAGCCCTACACTTGTTTGTGTAATCTGCTTGGTTGGCAATAAATAATATTGGCTCTTTATCTCCCATTTAGCTATTGGTTTTTTGTTTTTCTTTTTTTGAATGTCATCAACCCCAGAAAGGTGAAATGATGAATGATGGGATTTCACTACCAAAACATCACCTTGCATACTTAACAACTATGTACTTCTTTCCTCTACTTTGCAATCCTCCAGAGATAGTTAGGGCAAAGAGGAGAGGTATCGAGAAACAGGAGAGGGAATTTGAGGAGACATTTGAAAATCCCTAATTCAACAATTGGACCATGATATCTCCTAGGGCTCAGCCACCTAGGTTCCTTACTTCCCTGGCTGAGTATGGCAAATACTGATAGTTGTCCACAAAGATTCAAACTCTCCTTCTAGAGTCAGCAGAGCACACAGCCAGTCAACAAGATTCCATTTCCCAGGCCCCCTTGTGGTCAGATGACTACGTTTTAAGCTACAGTGGTATGTGTGCCACTTCTGGATCTCGCTCTTAAACGGGAATGAGTCTGCTCTCTCCTTGTCCCTCTCCTCTTTACCATTGGCTGGCATATAGGTATGATGGCAGATGCAGATGCCAGGGATCCAGAGATGAAAGTGTATCTTGAGGATGGTAGAGCTTCCCTAGCAGCCATGGACTTCTTAACTAGTATGGGAAAGAAAAGCAAGCTTCTATAATGCTTAAGCCATTGTGCCTTGGGTCCTTTTGTTACATCAGGTTAGATTATACCCAAATTAATCCAGAGGAAGGGGTTCCTCAGAAATCTGGCCTACTCTCTTTCCCTGTATTCCCTTTCCCACAAGTCCCCAACTATACAGACCCTAGTTCACACCACAGTTTTCAAGATGTCTTTGGTTATGATATACTTGTGAACTAAAGCACCATTTTATCTCTACAAAAAGTTATGTATTTCTTCCTCTTTACTGACATTCTTCAAAGCTGATGATGGCTTCCTTTCATTTTTAAAATCAGATAGTAAAATTCTTTTTAGTCCTCCTATTTTCTATTTTTACTTCTTACCAAAAATAAATGAAAACTTTTGGATATTTATGAGTTCACCTTTGCAAATGCAAGTACAGAGTGATGGATGGTGCCTGACTCTCATCAATTAACAATTTCAACACGACTTTTTTTTTTTTCCTTTGTAGTGGCTGCCATCACTGGCCTCTCTATAGTAAATGCATTTGCTCTTCTGGAATATTTTTCACTAAAATGCATAGCAAACATCACTCTAAAGAACAGCTCAAAGGAAAAAATACACAATACAAATTTCCACACATTGAAGGCATCTGTGGAAAGTAAGATGTTATAACTTAGAGAATCAAGGATTTTAAATTAGACAGCCTGGGTTCAAATATCATTTGTTATCTATAAATATTGGTCAAGTTTACCTCTCCAGACCTCAGTTTCTCATCTATGAAAGAGAATAGCAATAGTTGCCTAATGCAGATAAAATGAGATAATACCTGTAATGCGTAGTTTGTAAAATGAATAACTCATTGCTGATACGTGGTAGTCACTCACTCACTGTTAATTCTTCTTATAGTTAATGCTTTGATTCTTTTCTAAATTCATCTTCGCAAGTAATTGACAGTCAGTGTATTTGAAGGCAGTGTTTGAAGCCAAGATGTTTGCCTAGTTTAGGGAGAGTGAATGTTTTGTCAAGCCATTGAGGCCTACTCCAAATTCACAAAAAAACACAAAATGCTTACTGCACTGCAGAACACTAATTATGCACCCTATTTATAATAATCTTACAAAGTCTCGTTACCTACAGCAGTCACAATGCATTCACCTCATTTCTGTTTAGGCTGGGAAAATTACAGGAAGGCCTTGTCATTCTTTTTGGAGTTTTCTGTATTTGGTGACATTTCCCCAGCTTACTGCAAAACAGCAGCTGCAATTAATTACTTTTTGAATCTACTAGAGGACAGCTTGTAAGTTTCCTACTGCCCTCTGTCACTTCTGGCACAATGAATTCTCTTTCAGACTTGCATTTTACAACTTGCATGTTAAGCGTTTCAAAGATTGCAGGGCCTGAACATAAAACAGTAGAGTGGGGGACCATTTTGTATTTAGTATTTTCCCAGAAAACCAGAAAATATAGCACTATAATGATAATCAATCAACTTGGGATCCTGGTGTTTGCAATTAACAAATATTTTTACTTTTAAAAAAGTTTGAAACTTTGTAAGGAGGCAAGGATATACAATGGAGAAAAGACAGTCTCTTCAGTAAGTGGTGCTGGGAAAACTGGACAGCTACATGTAAAAGAATGAAATTAGAACACTCCCTAACATCCTACAAAAAATTAAACTCAACATGGATTAGAGACCTAAATGTAAGACCAGACAGTATAAAACTCTAAGAGGAAACCATAGGAAGAACACTCTTTGACATAAATCACAGCAAGATCTTTTTTGATCCATCTCCTAGAGTAATGGAAATAAAAACAAAAATAAACAAATGGGACCTAATGAAACTTCAAAGCTTTTGCACAGCAAAGGAAACCATAAACAAGACGAAAAGACGACTCTCAGAATGGGAGACAATATTTGCAAACGAATCAACGGACAAAGGATCAATCTCCAAAATATATAAACAGCTCAATATTAGAAAAACAACCCAATCCAAAAATGGGCAGAAGACCTAAATAGACATTTCTCCAAAGAAGACATACAGATGGCAAGAAGCACATGAAAAGCTGCTCGACTTCACTAATTATTAGAGAAATGCAAATCAAAACTACAATGAGGGGGCTTCCCTGGTGGTGCAGTGCTTGAGAGTCCGCCTGCTGATGCAGGGGACACGGGTTCGTGCCCCGGTCCGGGAAGATCCCACACGCCGCGGAGCGGCTGGGCCCATGAGCCATGGCCACTGAGCCTGCACGTCCGGACCCTGTGCTCCGCAACGGGTGAGGCCACAAAAGTGAGAGCCCCGCGTCCTGCAAAAAAAAAAAAAAAAAAAAACTACAATGAGGTGTCACCTCACACCGGTTAGAATGGGCATCATCAGAAAATCTACAAACAACGAATGCTGGAGAGGGTGTGGAGAAAAGGGAACTCTCTTGCACTGTTGGTGGGAATGTAAAGTGAAACAGCCACTATGGAGAACAGTATGGAGGTTCCTTATAAAACTAAAAATAGAACTACCATACAACCCAGCATTCCCACTACTGGGCATATACCCTGAGAAAACCATAATTCAAAAAGAATCATGTACCACAATGTTCATTGCAGCTCTAATTACAATAGCCGGGACATGGAAGCAACCTACATGTCCATCGACACATGAATGGATAAAGCAGATGTGGTACATATATACAACAGAATATTACTCAGCCATAAAAAGGAACAAAATTGGGTCATTTGTAGAGACCTGTATGGACCTAGATACTGTCATACAGAGTGAAGTAAGTCAGGAAGAGAAAAACAAATATCATATATTAATGCATATATGTGGGACCTAGAAAAATGGTACAGATGAACCGGTTTGCAGGGCAGAAATAGAGAAACAGATGTAGAGAACAAATGTATGGATACCAAGTGGGGAAAGTGCTGGTGGGGTGGTGGTGGTGTGATGAATTGGGAGATTAGGATTGACATGTATACGCTAATATGTATAAAATAGATAACTAATAACCTGCTGTATAAAAAATAAAATTCAAATATTAAAAAAAAAGTTTGAATCTTTGTAGAAATCTAATTGTTGAGTTGGCATCATCTTATGCTCCCAAAGATTAGTAAAGATCTCAACCAGTTTGGGCTTGCCTATGCTGACCTCATCACTTTCCAAAGTTTTAATCATCTGAAAGTGAAATACAATGAGCAAGGATAATCCCAACCTGGAAATCCTTGTCAGTTCCTTTTAGTCAGTAATTGCAAATACTTCCACTTTGTTCAGAGCCTGTGTTAAATGAAATGTCTTGCATTTATTTTGTCTTCAAGTTTTCAAGTCATACGCAGTTACACGTCATAGAACTTTTCATGTTACTGGAGTCCATCTCCATAACTGACATTAAAACAAGGTGAGGGGTTGTGAACTGTACAGGAATTCACATAACCTCAATCAGATAAGTGATTCCCTAGTTGATCATTTATAAATGATCTCAGAAGGCATTTTTGATAAAGGTTTTATGTAGGAAATCTGATGTTTTACAAATTAACTTTAAACAAAATGGTGTTATTGCATATATAAGAAGACAACATTTGAGATTAGGTCACTGTCTCTAATCTATGCACTTCTTCAGCACCTACCTTGTACCTGCTCAATATAAATAGCAAACAATTCTCAGCTTCACAGGTAATGAAAGCTAGGCCAATTCATACTGACCTCTTTTAGAAGTTTCTAGACATAAATATTGTGAAAATGTGATGTTCAAAGAATACTGCCAGGACTTCCCTGGTCTTGCAGGGGTTAAGAATCTGCCTGCCAATGCAGGGGACACGGGGTCAACCCCTGGTCCGGGAAGATCCCCCATGCTGCGGAGCAACTAAGCCCGCGAGCCACACTACTGAGCCCACGTGCCACAACTACTGCAGCCCTCATGCCTAGAGCCTGTGCTCCACAACTGACTGACTGAGTTATCAATAGAATAGTTTATTAGGGAGTCAAATGTAAGTGAGAAACTAACCTTCCATATTCCAGTTTTCAAAGGAAATGATCCAAAACTTGTTCCCAGAATCGTGAATCTTTACATTTACTTCATGAATATAATAAGGAACCAGAGTGTGAGGGGAGGATATTGTGAAACAGACTGGTGAACACAGTTCTTTAGAAAGAGTTGTTACTTTGCTGAACTCTCACCAGCCTCTTTTCAAGTGATGAGAAGTGAGGCACCACCTTCTAACTTCGAACTTAGAACATGGGCTTCCAGGGCATCAAAATGTAATTTTCAAAAAGTTGACTCTCACATGAATAAACAGTGAATCTATGTCAATAGCTTATTTAACTCCTTAATGAGTAAAACTGCCTGATAACAAAACAATAATATATATATTTTTATATATAAATAAATGTCAGGTACTATTTCAAAGTTAGAAAATTGTGTGATGTCCCATAGGACCAAAAAAAAAAAAATTATAACCGTAGAAATCACCAGTCTTCTCTAAAAAAATATCATTTGCATCTCTATTGATCAAAACGAATTTGTAGCTGATCAATATTCTGTAAGTTTATACCTAACTTTTCAGAATCTAAGACCTAATTATTAGTAAATAGCAAGTCACAAATGTTAGCTTATTCTGGACTGACAGATGACCTTTGGACAGGCTAGTCAGACAATGCTCATATGAATTTGAAAGGGCACATGGTAATCTTTTTGCCTTTTTTTATAAGTTTTGGATAACATCCTTGATAAGGAGATGACTCAGAGTGTTTTGAGATATATTCCCTGCAGTCCAAAGATAGAGAGCAGTGCCCGACTCGCCTGAAGAAGCGAAAGTGGACTACAGCGGGAGTCTAATCAGATCCCTGGAAATGTAGAAGGCAATGGTCAGGCAGACTAACATCCTTGGTGGTAGAGTCAGTTTAGTGCTAAAGCAGTAAGATCATCCTGAAACCCCAAGTGTTGTAGGAGTGTTTTCCACTGACCAGGTGTGGTCAGTAGAGGTGTGGTAAGTAGAGTCCTCTTGGTTCTGACCAGTATGGCCTTCCAGAGGGGTACAGGGACCTCAAGAGATAGGCTGGATGCCCAGGGGCTGAGTTAGAGGTTACAAGAGACCATCTGGGAGATAGATATGTTTGGCTAATTAATGAAAACTGCAGGAAAGAGATGCCAAGCAGACGACCTTTGAAGTACCAGCAAAAGCACCCATAAGAGATCTAGGGCTTCCCTGGTGGCGCAGCGGTTGTGAGTCCGCCTGCTGATGCAGGGGACATGGGTTCGTGCCCCGGTCCGGGAAGATCCCACATGCCGCGGAGCGGCTGGGCCCGTGAGCCGTGGCCGCTGAGCCTGCATGTCCATGCTCTGCAATGGGAGAGGCCACGGCAATGAGAGGCCCGTGTACTGCAAAAAAAAAAAAGCTGTGAAAAGAGATAGATCTAGCTTTCATCATTAGCTAGGCCCACTCAGGATCACTAACTTTAGCTACCTGCCAGGCCCATATTGCTAACAAGTAAAACAAGTAATAACTGGCCTATAGACCGTTAGACTCACCTACCTCAACCCTCACCCTAGCAGGAAAATTGAGAATGAGAACATGAAGAAAGCAGAGAATAGAAGTACCTTACACCCCGCCCCATGTAGGCTTTCTGCGTGAAGTAGATTAAATAAGAAATTTTGCGGGGGGGATGGTCTCTATTTCCACAACACATACCCCACCCATAATGCTGTGATTTTTTTTAACTAAACCGTATTGAGTTTTTCCCCAGGTTTTTTAGATAAAACTGACATATAACATTGTATTAGTTTAAGGTATACAACATGATTCGATACATGTATATATTGCAAAATGATTACCACACTAAGCTTAGTTAATATCCATCACTTCACATAGTTGTAACTTTTTTTCTTGTGATGAGAATTTTAAAAATCTATCTTAGCAACTTTCAAATATATAATACAATTTTGTTAACTACAGTCACCATGCTAAACATTTCATCCCCAGAACTTATTTATCTTATAACTGGAAGTTTGTACCTTTTGATCACCTTCATCCATTTCCCCAACCATCCACCCCCTGACCGAAGCAGATTAAATCAGAGACTTACCACTAAGTCAAATTTAGAATTTTAACTCTTATGTGGAAATGGATATGAATTTTATTGAATTTCTGAATTATGAATTTTTATGACAAAATGACTATTTTGTTTGTTCATTTTCAATCTGAATGGGAACAGAAAAGTAATGAGCCTGCCCAAGTTTTCATTGAGGGGCAGGGGAGGAATATAACCCTTGAAATAAAATTTTAAAGGGAGAATGGGAAATAGAAATAAAAATGCCTCTGGTTACCATCTACATTCCATGCTTTTTCATTAGCGGTAGAAATTGCTTCTCTTATATGAGGAAATTGATGTCAAAATCTCAGCCTCTGTACACTGCTGCCGAGTCGAACCTCAGAGACAGTTTTGGGTGAAGTAGAAACGAATAGCTCTATTGCTTTGCCCAGCAAAGGGGAACACAGTGGGCTCCTGCCCTCTAAAATTGTGTGTCCCAACCCGGGAGGATTATATGAGGGGTTTTATAGCAATAGATCAAGGGTGGTGTTGGGGGAGGCCAGTGCACACCCTTAATCTCATCTCAGGTGGTCTCCTAATCTTGATGAGCTTCTCTGCTCCCTTTAATCTGGCCTCAGGTGGTTTTTTGGCTACTCCTCCCTTGATTAGCAACTGTTCGAATCTGCCCTTTGGAACTCAGGGGAGGTCATGGACGCTGGAGTCTCGCCTGCAAGAAACAGGGGACAAAAAAAAAAGGCCTCCATGCCCGGGAGCCCCACAGGGCTCCACTCGGTTTCAAAACCAGAGAACAGGACTTAACACCTCTCAGGGACCACATCTACTCACCTCAGCACAATCCCACATTACACTTTTGGGGTTTAGGAATTGAATGTAAAACTTTGCCACCAAGATGATAGAGAAGAATCACAACTAAAGAAATAAAAATTATAGTAAATGATACTTTGTTCCCCATCTTCCACTTTTAGATGTCTGTGCTATACTTTTTAGGTGTGTGATGTAAAGAAAAATATAAGCCGTTCCAATGTGGGTAATATTTTTTGCTTTCTTATATGACATTAACTTGACAGCCAGGAAGATATGTGATATTCCTTATAAGTAAAATGTTACTTTTCAAGTAGTTATACATTTGAACAAAATCTTTTTTGTTTTTAGCTTATTTTGGCTCGGATGCTGCGTGCTATTATAGCAAAAGTGAGGCTTTTGAAATTAAATAATCCTTGGGTTGAATCCCATCTCTACCAGCTTTTAACTTTCTGACTTTGAGCAAGGTATTTAATCCTTTAGTGCCTCAGATTCCTCATCAATAAAATAGGGATGATACCCACTTCATTACATTTTACATGGAATTTCCCACCCTCCTATATTTCAAATAGGGATTGGATAGTTTACTAATCATTTCATGCCTGACAGGGAAAAAGTATTCAACTTCCTGAAAAACTAACTTGTAATCTTCAAGGCTTATTATAACGTACCTGACCTGGTGAATAGTTTTTTTCTTCTAAGCTTGACATGGAAGCTTTGGATTTGAACTTCAAATTCAAACAGCTTCCCATTAGGTCTACTGTGCTGAGCTCTCCTCCTGGGACCACGAGAGGGGCATTTGTTTTCCTTAGAACTCTGAGCTGCCTGTCTGCAGCAAGTGACCCTTAGGTTCTAAAGCCAGGCACATTGATTACTCTTCTGCTTCAGGTCATAATTCAAAGTTAGAATTGGTTTTGAAAATCTCTAAACAATTTTGGTCCTGGGATAGAAATACTAATTTCAAGTCAGCTGGATTGAATTCTCAAGCTCTGGAGACAACAATTTATTAGGGGGGGTATGTGTAAACCTAGATGCTGGCTTCCTGTGAAATTTTGAGAAAAAAATAAAGCTTCTTTGAAAGAAGATTATGAAACAGAGGAGCGCTGAAGATGGATGTTTTTGTCAGAACCCAGTGGGAAGAGGTGGTGAATGAACCAAGCTCCAGAACAAGGGGGATATTCCTGGGTCTCCATGACTCCACCAGGGACTGAGGAGCAAGAACTAGCTCAGATATTGTCAGAAAAGGAAAATTCTGAGCATGAATCTGGAAACAGAGTCCAGTAAAAGGCAATATGAGGGTGAGATCAGCTGATCAATTGAGAAAGGGCCAAAGAACGCTAGGTGCGGTGCAAACTGAACCATTTTGACACACTCTGAGGACTCAAAATGCAACAATACAACAATTTCTACAAAAACAGGGACCTATATTAATTACATTTAAGAAGAAAACCAGACCTTTCCAGTGTGCATGTGAACACTTTGGTCAACACACATGGGCAAATGGTCTACATTCACAATTATATAGCATTTAGTAGAGCCAGTTTTAAGTCTGGCACTCTATACGTGAGTGAGTCCAATAGTTCAGCATTGCCAGCCTGAGGATATACCAAAGCATTTCTCCATCAGCTCTGGACCTTGTTGGATGAAAGTTGTCCCTGACGACATTTGCTCCCTGCATTCCAGATTGCAAACACCTGCTTGATGAGTGGGTCCCATAAAGACTGCAGCATACGAGAAGGTCAAGGGGTAAAATGAAAGACCTCCAGAGGCAAGAAACTCATCATCATGAGATAAGTGGCTGAAATCAGAGGTGAGGCTGTGAGGGTATTAGTTTAAGCGTACGAGGGGTACAACACAGTCACAGCTAAGAGTTTAATGCGATGGTAGACATTAGACAAGTATTATAAGTAAGTGTTAAATTACCAGTCGTAATAAAGATTAGAAATGAAAATAAACAGGTTCTATGAGAAAGCAACTAGTGGAGAGGGAGACATAATTTTGATGGAGAAAGTCAGAAAAAGACCCTTTTGAGAAACTGGCGTATACTCTGAGATCAAATTACAATCACAATAGAGGACATATAAGGGCTCTTCCAGTGTACAGTCTACAAGCTATGAGAAGGCAAGGGGAAATACCCATTTCTAGCTACATGGATGAATATAGGATACATTAAATAGTGTCTGGGAGTATTGAATGTGGCCCCGACACAAATTAGCCCCTTTCCGTGCCTGTCATAGTCTCTAGAATACTAGTATTATTCCATTCCCTCCAGTCTTGCATTACTTTGTAGGAAACTTATTTTAAAAAACCAATTGCACCTCAAGTTAATTAATAGAGTTCTTCTATATGTAGGGAAGAGAGTTTCCATAACCTTCTCTGTCACTAGTCCTGGAGATAAGAAAGATATTTACAGTCATCCTATGTCTTTACAAGAGATAACTCAAAGTCTTCTTCCCAGAAAACTGGCTTCTTTCCATTTCTTCCCCAAAACTCACGCATGTCCTTAATTTTGCCAAACACCACAACAAAATTTCAATTGTTTTGCTTTTGGAAAAGCCCAATATATGGTTTTCTAAAGGCATTTTCCATTATTATTTAAAATACGTTTTTGATTCATTTGTACTCAAACTGTTGCTTAATAAAAGCCATTTGATTTGATGAACAAGCCAAATTTTGAAGATTATCACATCTTTCCTTAAGCTTTTAAGAGGTAATTATGTTCTGCCAGAAAGAAATAGAACTGGACTTCTGAATAATGGTAAAATTTGTTCTGTAATCAATCAGATCTGGAGTCTGGAGGGGTTAAAACAAAACAAAACAAAATAAAAACATACTAACTGCCTTGATCACTGGCTACAGGAAACTGACAAACTTTTAAACTCAAAAACAAGTGGAGAAGATTCTTAACTAGTGAAAGAAGACATGTTTCCGGGAAAGCCAAAAGCTTGGTTTTAGATAAACCTATTAGAGACTGAATTCAGTTTACAAATTTACTAAAAAAGAAAAAAGGAAAAAGAAAAAAACAGGTGAGAGACTTTAGTTTCAGCCAACTGGCTGGCTTCTTGTGCCCTGAGGAAGAACAAATGGATGGAACAGCCTGAAGTTACTCTACTGGCGAAGGAGAAAATAACCTTGAAGCAGATCACTTAGTCAGACCTCTCATAATTTTAACTACTACTCAGCATAGAATGGCACAACATGGATAATAAAGTATCATGTTCCCAAAGGCAGCTCTTGAAAGGCTAGCTTGGCAGCTGTTCATTTCACCTGGAAACTTCAATTCAACATTACAACAAATGGAGTCTGGCATGGAGCTGTGAGAAGTCTCTAATTTATTCACATCAAGAGGCAAGTTTTAAAGGGACAGTTTTCCTTTCTACTCATCATACTTTAGCAAAGGTCAGAATCATTTACGGTTTCAAAAATGTGCAAGCAAATAATTTTGATTACACAGTAGTGCAAGCTAGGGACGTTCTTCCTCACATTGATTTGGTGAGCCTAGGAAAATCCAAAGAATAGGACCATCATAAAATTGTGATACATTTTTTTTCTTTTCAGTGCCATTCAGCTTGAGGGTTCCAGTTTATCTCTTTCCCCACCTAAACCCAAACATTTTTCTAGATATCTCACTAGTGATGGGCCATTGATCCTGAAAATACAGAGGTGTTCTCTAAGATTGTGTTGCCCAGAGCTATTTGTTAATAGTAATCATTAATTATTTAAGCTACCTCAGCAATAATTTTGCCAACATATGAGCCTGAAGAAAAGGCTCGTTATTCAATGTTTAGATTTATAGTTTTGACTTCCACTTTTCTAAAAATACACAGAGAGGAATAAACCTTCAATTAAAGTGAAAGGCTAATAAATATGAGAACATATCTTAATTGTGAATAGATTTATTGGGTTAAGATCTATTGGGCTTACAAAGCACAAACCTCTGGGGATTAGACATCATTGAGATCCTTGGCACCTAAAGAGAACCAACTGGGTCAGGATTTAGCGGTTGAGAACAAGCAAGATTTTCTGGAGTTCAAGCAAGTTGATAGTATTTTTATGAGATTAAGCTAAGGCAGATCATAAGCTTACATCACATAAAAAGATCACATTTCCTGATCTTTAAGGATTCTGTGGGGGCTCCAGATTGGCTAAAAGGAAATCCACTGACTCCTCAATTTCTGCCAATCATCAGCTCCATCTTTTTTCCACTTTCTTATCATACTGTATTTCAGTGACATTCTTAAACTCCTTTGCTCTTCTGTCTTTTCATCACACCTCGTGAGCAAAACCTCAAGCCTTATGCTGCCTACTCTCTGCTTTTTCTCTGTCTTCACTCCAGTAGCCAAGTGGTATTATTGGTATTATTATAAATCGCCTATTGGTATTATAAATTTGAGCTCACTAGCCTCAAGAGAGCCATCAAAGCTGTTTCGCAATCCTGCTCAATACTCTGATCCTCTGCTCGCTCAGTTCCCCACCATCTTGCCACTGAACGCCATGTAAATGCACACACACACACACACACACACTTCTTTGTGCCTCATCTGTAAAAAGAAGCTAATAATAAACAAATCTCCTGGGTTTGTTGGAAGAATTAAATGAATACGTAGCTCTTACAATAATGACCAGCAAAAATTAAGGGCTACATAAGTGTTACTTGTCATTTATTTTTATTATTTTATTATTATCATTATTATTAACATGCAGTTGCTTATTTTACATTTCTATTTGAAGACAGATTAAGCTCAACATATCAGGACTGAATGTAAGACATTCCTAAACAAACATTTCAGGAGCGCCTAGTGCAGCACCCCCATTCATCCAATTTTACAAGCCGAAGCTAAAGAGACACTCTTGACCCTCTCTTCTCTCTCGCCAATCCTTACTCTAATATCCAGTCCACTTAGCAGCCAGCAGAGTGGTAGACACAATGTGATATGGTAGGCACTAGATTGTCTCTCCCCTTCTCGTCCTCATATTCTTGCCACATTTTCTTCCTTCCAATTCCTTACACAAGCAAAGATTTTGCAAACGCTGCATCTTCTGTCTATAATGCTCTTGCTCTACATGCTCATATCTGATGAAAGAGAGGACATTACTGTGAATTTTGCAAAAATAAATATTTCTGCTTTCTGTTTTTCAATTCAGAAAATTTTTTACCATCTTATTGAAACATAATACCATGTTTATTGTAAGAAAATTAGACGATATACAAACATAAAGAAGAAAATAAAACTCACCAATAATTCTTCCTCTCCATTATAACACTTAATATTTCAATATATTCTCTTTTTTCTTCACATTACTGAAATGTAAGTTTCTTGCAATCAATGATAATACTTACTCTAGTTAATACAAATTATATCTTATTGAGAGCTATCTATACAGTATCAGATACAGTGATACACATGAAGGCTACAAAAATTAGTGAAGTGCCACTGTTGCCCACAAAATAACCGCCAAGTGGAGGAGATGGACACACACAAATATAGAAGCTGCTCTACTGGCATACATATTAGGTTCTGAAAATCTCTCCTCAGATTCAACTTCTTGGTTAGAACAAAGTGCTATATAAGTAAACATTAACACCATCTGTTGGTGGTAGTCATACTTGACTGGCCTTTAGCTTCAATGTACTTTCCTTTTTTAAAATGAAAGTTCACAAGTAATAAGCGATGCTGTGTATATAACAGTGGTGCTTCTCCAGCTTGTAATATGGTGGAGACAATTGTATTAAATGTGAAGAAAACACAGAAGAGAGACAGGTGGGGTATGTGGAGAATACCAAATCTCTCTTTTTGTGGGAATATCAAGGCTAGAACACATGTTAATGAGTGGGCAAAGAAATCATGTGGAAGGATTACAACTCCATCTTGTTAAGAACTAAAGGTCTCAGTGCCATGTTTCTGAGGATGTGTCTTTACTCAGCAGTGGTAAATAGAGACATAGAAGGTGAATGGTCAGGCTGAATCTCCCCTTATCTTAGGATGGCCCAGGAAATTACTAGTATTGCCAATTTAGGCTTTTAGATTTGTAAATTTGTTAAAAGTATTTTTGCAAATTGCTCCTCTGCAATTAATTTAGATGAGACAAGCATACATATACATACACATTCGCACACCACACACACACACACGTATACAAATAATCCTCATATTTGTGGATTCTGTATTGTAAATTTTGGCTAATTGCTAAAATTTATTTTTAACCATAAAGTCAACACTTGAGCAGTTTCATGGTTATTTGCAGACATGCCCAGAGTGAAGAAAAATTTGAATTACCTGACGCACAATCCCAGCTAAAGTCAAAGAAGACGATACTCTTCCTTCTTGTTTCAGCTCCCGTACTGTAAACCAGTGTCTGTTTCATGGTCCATTAAGTGCTACCTTTTTTGAATTTTTGTGCTTTTTGTTGATTTCACAGTTTAAAATAACCCCCAAGGGTAGTGCTCAAGAGCTGTCTAGTGTTCTAAGTGCAAGAAGGCTGTGATGTGACTTACAAAGAAAATATGTGTTAGATAAGCTTCATTCAAGCATGAATTACAGTGCTGTGGGTCTTGAGTTCAATGTTAATGATTCAGCAATATATATTAAAAAGGCATCTTTAAACAGAAATATGCATGAAACAAGGCTATGTATTGATCAGTTGACAAGAGTGTTGTGATTGGAGGCTTTCAGAAACCTGTGTATTTCCCCTAGGAGCAATGATTCAGTGTTTGCTAATTCAGTGTTTGCTAATTCAGTGTTTGCAACAGCTTCACAGAACAAAACTAATGAGAATGAGAATCAGCTGTATGTATGTATACCTGTGTATATATATACACATATATATGTATATATACATGCATACAATATATAGTTTTTTTAAACACCAACATATAACATACATATATACAAATATACATGTTGATTAAACAATTGACTAATACTCACCATGAAGAGGGACCTTATTTTTCCAATCCCTGAATCAGATTACATGCTGTAAATTGCAGTTATATGTTTATGGAAGACAACAGAACCTCTTTGAAACTGGAACTGTCCCAGGAAATCTGCTACTCATGAACACTGCCTGCTAACACCAATTCCTACTGAAGGAGCAATGACTAAAGAAAGTATAGGAGATGGAAAAATCTGTCTGTCTGCTTCAGGTTCAGCATTCTGGCCAAAGAATATTTTTCAGTACCTGAGCAAAGGGAATTAGAAAAAAAAAGAGGAATGACTACCAAGAATTTATTAATTAATTAATAAGACCCTCCAAGTATAATTAAATCCCTCTACCTCCAAATCAGAATATTTTTACATCCTTCTTATTATCAATATTTTTAGTATTTATTACTGCCCTTATGGGCCTCAGCTTTCCATCTTCCAGATTAATTTAATTAAATTCCCTTGGCTAAAAACCAAAAAACAAGTAAGACTTCATACATAGAGAGATATATGTTCTTGAATCAAATGAAAAGGAGACGTAGAAAGAAGTAAACATGAAATACAGTTAAGAAATATGTAGCTCAGACTTTGGCCAAAGAAACTAAGAAAGGAGAGGCAATTTTCAAAGCTGAAGTTATGTGGTTTCCTTTCTATTTAGAGGAGGATGGTGACCAAATTTGGATTTTTATTCAAGCTGGCCTTTGCTTTTTGATGCCATCTTCCAGAAACAACTACCTCTTTGTGAATAGATACGTGAGTGGTGACACAAAATGTTTACTCCTAGAAGTATGCAGCTCAGTGTGGAAATCCCATGCCTGTTTTTCAAGGTGGTCTCTAATTCTTTACCTAATTTGTCAAAACTTGGTCCTGTGCCCGGGTTATACTATCAATTTTAGGTATTTTTAAATGTAAACAATGACTGCCAAAAGACTGCTCTAAATCTATCCCCTACCCCTTTGGAGAATGAGGCAAATCATCTATTTTCTTTAAATATATATTCAGGAATTTGATTTTAATTTCAACTGCCAAAAGCATTGGCGAAATCGCAGTCCTGAAGTACAACCATTCTTAGCTACGTTAACTGGCAAGAACAAAAGTGCACTCAGTGTGCATAGATATGATTGGTCCAGTGACAAGCTCTGCATTCTAACAGGGGTGTCCCTGCCTCTGCAGACAGAAGAGGACCCATGACAAATGATGTGCACCAAGAGACTGACAGCTCATCTTCTCCTGCCCTTGCTTGCTGCATTACACTTGGTGGAGAGATGTGTAGCATGTTGGTAACACACAATCCCCCCTCTCCCCATAACATGTTCTCAGTCATTCCTCTCATTCCCTCTTTTGCATCAATTGACCTTGTCCAACATTCAAGGCTCTTTTTTTTAAAAAAATTAATTTATTTATTTTTGGCTGCGTTGGGTCTTCATTGCTGTGCACGGGCTTTCTTTAGTTGCAGTGAGCAGGGGCTACTCTTCTTTGCAGTGGGCGGGCTTCTCATTGCGGTGGCTTCTCTTGTTGCAGAGCATGGGCTCTAGGCACGTGGGCTTCAGTAGTTGTGGCACATGGGCTCAGTAGTTGTGGCACATGGGCTTAGTTGCTCCGCAGCATGTGGGATCTTCCCGGACCAGGGCTGGGCTCGAACCAGTGTCCCCTTCATAGGCAGGCGGATTTTTAACCACTCTGCCACCAGGGAAGCCCTCAAAGTGCTTTAAAGTTAATGATCTTAGACCCTGGAAACAGTCCTTAAACATATAAAAGGTTATTATATAGAGAATAATAACCAGCTGTTTCCCGTCTCACCTGAAGATGGAACATGGGCTGCTGCCATTCATTCCAGAAGGACCAAATAAATGTTCTTGATTAAGAAGATGATGATGACTGTGATGATGATGATGATCAAGTAACAGCAGGTATGGAGAAGACCTGGACTGCAATCTGAGAAACCTCACTTTGAGAAAAGAAATATCCTGACATAAGAAATTCTGAATCTAGTTGCAGATTCAAATTTACTCTGCATTCAGCAGGAATTGGCTAAGCATCAGCTGTGAGACCAACACTGTGGCAGAACCCAAGGAATATATGAAATTATGGGCTGAAAACCTGTCTCTGTCAAATTGACTTACAACTTATTTTAAAATGACTTCCAAATGTGAAATTATTAAGAAATGTTTAAAGATAACATGTAATTACTGTACTATTTATGAGTTCAGGCAGTCTGAGTAATCAAAGGAGACTTCATGGAGGTGACGCTTCAGCTAGGCCTTGAAGAATACATAGGATTAAGAAATAACTGAAAGATATGTATTCACTCTTTAAATATTTACTGTATAGCTATGGTGTTCTAGTACTACCAGAATCATAGACTGATAAAATTAAGGCCTGTTTGAGATTATAAAATACCCTTTCGTTATACAAACGAGGAAATGGTGTCTAACCCTTACTCCCTCTGGGTGGCCAATTGCAGCAAATTGTCACTGTAAAGACAAAAACCAAAACTAAGAAACATTTCCATTGTTAAGAAATGAATCCTCATATGAAACACAGTTTTTTGTTGTTGTTTAAGTTTTTTTTCTTATAAAAAATACTACTAAGGTTTGCCATACATTTCCTATATTTGATTATTCTCTTTTAGTTTTATTTTTTGGTAAATGTACGGTCTTTAGCAAAATGTCTACAACTAATCTCCAGTTTAGCATGGTTGTCTAGTTTATGTATTAGCCACAGTTGTTAAATTCCAGGTTATTTTATACTAACTTTCAGACATCAATAAATCCTAGATTATACTTTGGAATAGTTTTTTTCTTCTTCCCAATAATGAGAGCAAAGAAAAGAAGCCAGGTATGCACAAGGCATTTGTTGAGAGGTAACATACACAGGGGTCAAAGCTTAGTCTCTGAGTCAGATTAATTTGGCATCAAATTCCAGTATTGGAATTTGGGTACCTGTGGACAAGTTAATCTCCAGAGGCCTCAAATCCCTCTTCTATAAAATAGAGAATATTATACCTAATTCACAGGATGATTGTAAAAATGGAAGTCAATAATGTATGCAAAATATTTAACGATGTCTGGCGTATAGTATATTCTCAATAAATTATAAGTAAATGTTAGTTATTATGTATTTTGAAGTGGAGATGAGTTACACTTATGTTTGGCCACAAAACTGGTGTCAAGGTTGCTGACCAGGTAATTGTCGTCACATTTATGACAAAAGGTTATCAATTGTGCATGAAGTTGTAAATGCATCTAATTGAACAAGCAATTGTCAGGAAAAGAAAGATGAGTAAGAGACTACAGGACTGCTCTAGCTTGAACGTCTGTTAATTATATATAAAGCCTCTTAAGGAGACTTTTATCAGATTTTTGTTCTAATTCTGAAACTAATTAATAAAATTAGTTTAAAATAAAATAAAAATAATAAAAATCTCAGAAAACGCAAATATATAAAGAGGTCAACAAAAATCACCTGCAATAATGCCCTGTGAAATCAAGACATTGATTAATTTCTTTTCAGGTTTTCATATATATATGAAATTTTCAATATATATAATTTTGTGCATATATACAATTTATAAAATTTACATTTTAAAACAAGTATTAGAGTCCAACCACATGAACATTTAATATTCTGCTTTTTCACATATTATATATTTTCTGACATTAAATAATATTCAGAAATATTTATTATATAATATTCCATTGAAATATTTTTATATTTCCATTTTTAGATGTTGTTTCTAACGATTATCTATAAATAATGCTAAAATGAACATCCTTGGAAAGAAATCATTGTCTCCGTGATGCTTAGGATAAATGCTTAGAAATGGTTTTTACTGTATTAAAGAAAACTGATATTTTCAAAACTGTATATGCATACAGGTAAACTTCCGTCCAGAAAGTTTATGCCAGTTTACACTCTCATTATAGTACAAACAACTGTTCAACACCCAATTCACTGCCCTTCTCACCATAGGCCATCATCATTCATCATAGCTGTAATAATAATGACTGCTGGTAATTACCAAGCCCTTACCATGAGGCAGGACCTGTTCTATTTTACAGATGCTATATTTGAAAATCTTCTCAGTAATTCTGTAACGTATGTTATAATGAACCCCATTTTAGAGATTAAAAAACTGTGGCACAAACAGATTAAGTCAAATGTCCAAAGTTACTCAGTTAGAAATGAAACAGGGACTTAAACCCAGATAGTATGTCTTCAAAAATACATTATTATTTTCCCATAACACTCATCAATATTATTTTAAAAGATATTTTCTCAATTTGAAAGACAAGAAAACTCATTGTTTTATTTTCTGTAATTTCATTAGTAAAGCTCATTTCTAATACGTTTATTTGTTTTATACATTTTGTTTTTTAGTGTGAATTTTCTATTCATGATTATCACTTTTTTTTTTTTTTTTAAATTTTATTTATTTATTTTTTTTTGGCTGTGTTGGGTCTTCGTTTCTGTGCGAGGGCTTTCTTTAGTTGTGGCAAGCGGGGGCCACTCTTCATCACCGTGCGCGGCCCTCTCACTATCGCGGCCTCTCTTGTTGAGGAGCACAGGCTTCAGACGTGCAGGCTCAGTTGTTGTGGCTCACGGGCTTAGTTGCTCCACGGCATGTGGGATCTTCCCAGACCAGGGCTTGAACCCGTGTCCCCTGCATTGGCAGGCAGATTCTCAACCATTGTGCCACCAGGGAAGCCCCATGATTATCACTTTATAAAATACTTTCTTTTGAGGGCTAGACTGTAAAATTAGACCCTGATTTACTCTCTTTGGAGTGATAATAAATATGGATTTTGAAGGTGGTGATATAATTTTTTCATTTGCATGAATTTGGAGAAAATTTGCTAATTGCATTCTCTGGATAGCTTTGGACTCCCTGCCTGACAATGTGTATTGCATTTTTACATGTCCTTTTAGTTGTTCGCTTTGGTTTGAAACTGATGGATCTCCTGAAAGCAAAAAGTCACTGGAGAGTTAATGAGTGTGAAATGGTGAACATTGAAAACATTTTAAATATTGATATGAAAATAGACATCCTAGCTGGATATCTTTTTGTTCTGCTGTTTCTGGAATGAATACATTAGTTTAAAATTTTTAAGCATAACAGATGTGAAGCGCTAGTGTTTGGATTGGTAATAGACTGTTCTCTGCCAGATTTGCTGGTAGACTTTCCATACTCTGGAAATACTAGAGACATTTACAGCCCTAGTGATATTTCCAAATGCTTTAATAAATCTAGTACACTCATATGATTACGTGTAACTCTAGAAACACCCCTGAACTAGAAGAAATTGCTACACTTAATGGGGCATGAGGAGTAGCTGTTGTGTTTAAGGGCAACAGAGAAGTGGATGGGCATGACGTTAGGATGCAATAGGAAGAGAAAGAAAGCCATGAGCCAAATGTCTTTTGCTCCATAAAAAAAAAAAAAAAACAACTGGAAAATGAGAAATTAGAATAACTTGGTGAGGCCAAAAGGAGTGGCATCACTCCTTGGAAGACTGACACAACCCAGGGGAATCTGGAAGTCGACAGAGCGCAGCAATTTGGCTTGGGGCTCGGTGTGCAAAAAAGCTCCACCAGCAATGAAAACGTCTCTCCCCATTTTCTCTTCACTTTAAAAGCTATATTTAAAACAATTATAACAACGTATTAGGACCTTGATAGGAGATAGATGGTCCAATGAAATGAGGTAACTGAAAAGTGTTAAGTAAACGGGTTTTTTGTGTTTTTTTGTTTTAACAAGAAGGTGAGTATAGGTTAAGGGAGCCAACAGGGTTTGGTGATGCACCCAGGGTCTGTTATACTTCTAACAGAGTGGAGCTGTTACCACTTCCAACATGAAAAAACAGGGATGGTGGGGAAGAGAGGGTATTATAAGAATTTGGGAGAACCATAGATATTGGCAGAGAAGCAGTCATGGCTAAACTGATTTATCTCTTCTTCCTCTGATCTGTTGGTGCCTCCCGTTGAGTAAACGCAGCAGGAAAGTAGAAGGCAAGGGAGTCTCAGTATACAATCCACAGTGGTCTGTCTCCCAGGGCTCAGAGCAGTGCAGAAAAGAGAGGAGAAGGGATCTGGAAGGGCAAACAGAAGAAATAAATTTTGGATTTGATCAGTGTTAATAAGCTCTCTGAAGCAAGTCTCAACTCTAATGCCCTTCCATCACTGATTCCACATCTGAAAATAATACGAATATCCATGACACTATAGAGATAACTCCCCTACCTAAAAACAACAATTATTCAAGAAGGAAGGTTTTCAATACAAATGTCTTCCTAAACCCTGCCACCCCCCGGTTCTCTCTCAGTGCCCCTCAGAATCCAGTGGTGTCCTGTATATCACAGTCCCTCATTTTGACTGAGTGGAAATAGCTGACACATTCACAGGAGGATGTAGCAATAACACACCAAAAGATCCCCATCCTGATTGACATGGAGTAACTCATCTGGGTCGATATATATGCAATAAAATAGGTAAACAATCATGAAGATGTAACCAAGCCAAAGTGATACAAAAAAGGGCATATGTAGACTGATTCAGGACTTTTTACAAGCTAATATATGCAAGCTATAAATTCCCTGACACCTCGATGGACTAGCGTTCCTGTGGTTAGAGAAAGGAGAATTCAAAAATTGGGAAATTTTAAGTAAACAGTCAATATTTTAGGAGAAAAATAATAAAACAAGAAGGGTAGGTTCTCACATCTAAGTCCTAGCAGAAAGCTCTGTTTCCTAGAGCTCTCCTTAGTAATTTATTCAGAGAATTTCCATATGCATAAGCAGTGTGCTGCTCAATGTTTAAAAACAAACTCTCTGGGGGAAGCAAATAAAATGATTTATAGAGTTTCTTTCTGATTTCCGTGGTATAAATTTTCACGCCAGGGCCAATTTCAGGCTGCAAATGTGATGTCACTGAACTGAAATTGGGAAGTGATGCAGTTGGCTCTTGTGAGTCGGTACGACCTGGCTCCAGCACACCACTGGCAGAGGCCTCTATGAAATGGGCAGTAGGCACAGAAGAGCCCACTTGGGAAAATGCACCAGTTCTTCCATCAACCACTTACGAGGGAAGGTTCCTTGATGAAGAAAACATTCATATCTAGTGTTCACTTTACCCGGTTAGCCACTTATCCTGCTGAATCACAAGAAACAGCCAAAATGGTGACTTGAGATCTTGGACCCAGAGCAGCCCTAGTACCATTGTTTGGTTAGGGCCTTGCTGGGGCAACCTACAGCTTACTGCTAGTTGCCTCTTTGGAATGAATCTCTAAGGCCTGATATCTTACGTTCTGTGCACACACACACATGCGCACCAGAAAAAGACACAGAAAACCAACATCTGTAGGTTCTGTGTTGGGTATCCTCCATTTATGCGCGCTAAGTCGCTCCACCCTGCTTTATGCCCAATGAGTCTGATCTGTAGGAACTACATCAATGGGCTCCATTGCCCCCTGACTTAAGAGTTGGGTTTGGATAATGGGAAGAATGAGCAGATTGACAAAGGGAGAAAAGTGACATCAAAGTATTCTCCTAGCTCCTGATTGCATCCCTCCTCCACAGGTCACAGGTCCTGTTAAGTGCCCCCCTTTTACACAGCTGCTTTGTCTCCAACTTCTGATAATGACTCCCTTCCCTGTCTTCTTCAGGCTAAAAAATAGTAAGGACTCTCAACACTTTTTAGGTTCTCTTCATCTTGCCCTAAACCATGATCAAAATACCCTTTTTGAATGAGTTATTTTCCCCTGCCAGGACCCTGGTGGATGCTGGAACTAAGTGTGGAAAAGGTACAACCTTTTTGCTGGTAATAAGTAATAGTATATACAGTAGGTACAATAGCATTGGAGACAGTCTTTCTTATAGACTGCTTGGATGCTGGATACATTTTTGTCATATTAAATCTATTCTCAATGGTAAGCTGGAAAATTTTCAACAACCAGCTCTTAAGAAAAAAACTACTGTCTTCCCTGTTTTATCTCCCCGTTTTTTTCCTCCCAGTCTGGGACAGATTATGTACCTGAGGACAAACAAATCAAGGCTTCATCTACCTAACTCCCCAAGTATCTAGTGAGCTAGGCTATGCCTTTCCCTCTTCCCCTAACTCCCTACTGCCTCTGACTATACTCTTTTGGTCACTGAGATGTCTGAGATATCTTTACTGTGAGCACCAGAGACAAACACTATAAATCAGAAGCAGTGAAAACGTCACAATTAAGCATAAAACTTGACAGATGATTTGGCATTTGAGGAAGGTTAAAACAAATGGATATTACACGCTCAGGTATACGCAATGGGGGAATTTTAGCTGGAGTCCAGTAATAGTTCCTTTATAAAACAAATGTCAGAGGAAAAGAAAACATAGCCCAAAGTACCTTCTCTCCCTTGTGCTTAAGCAAGTTTGGCACCCTCCTGAGAGAAAAGACATGAGAAATGTATACCCTGTGGTTCATTTCCCAAAGGATATGACAGCATAAAGCCTAGTTTTTAAAGTCTAATATTAGACACCTCCCTTACCCTCCGCCATATAACATACTCTGCAGTCCTGGAGGCTACAATGCAGCTTAAGGTCTCTGGGGGCTTGTGGAGGCAGGATCATGAAATGCCTCAGAGATATTCATTGTACCTTTGTGAGTAAGAAAATAATGGGCCATTTAACGCACAATGGAGACAGTAATCCTGAATGTTATGGGAAAATTATACTTATTATCCTCAGAATTCTTTCATAATAGTAATATAACTGAAGCTATCAAAGAGAAATTTGTTGTTTCTTTTACAGGTTAATTCTTTTCTCCAGTTGTATTAGTTTTGAAAATCCTCATGGTTAAAAATTTTAATGGCAAATACTCTATTCCACGCCATCATTGTGCTTTTTCTGGTGGGTTCCATGTGGTTCAAGTGGTCAAGAGTCTATAAAGGCAAGCCATTGCATTTTGGGAAAAGATAAGTCTAAAATCAATTGGATCCAAGATGCCAAACACTGAGGGAGAAGAATAAGACATAGCTTCTACCTTCTACTGAGTAGGGGCGTAATGAAACAAAGTACAGCCTGGGGAGATAAGTATGCCAGTGGATTTACATGGAACAAACATGTAATACAGAGAAAGGAAAAGGGAAAGCTTTTTGGAAGAAGGGACATCTGAGCTGGACTTTCAAAGAAAGAATAGTTTTCCAGATCAGTAAAGGAAGGAAGAGAACTCCAGATGAAGTGAAAAGTATTTTACAAAGGGATAAGAAGATGTTTCTCGTCAGTTAACAGTAGTCTGCTATTATGAGCTATAAACACAAAGTAATGACACTAGAAAGGAACAAGGAAACAGTGAGGGCTTTGTTATCTTGTGGGTCAGTGCTTTTAAGTGGAGTTCATAACCTCCAATAGGGACATAAGATGATCCATTGAGTGTTTAAACTTCAAGTCCTATTATTTTTTAATCTATTTACAAGAAGGTCATGGGTCAGGTGTCATATGAAATACATGAGATAATCTTGAGTGAAGAGAGTTCCTTAACATAAAGGGAGAGGAGAGAGAAATAGGACTCTCAATCGCCCTTTTATATTAAGCAATTTATGTAGCTTACATGTTGCTAGTCAAGTAGATTTACTGCATAAATATCTAGTTTCAATTAAATCCTCAAATCAAAAGTGACCCAAAAAAGAAACTAGGTTAAAGATAATACATTACTATATGCACTAATATAAATCAATAAAGGGAAAGAACAGATACATTTTCTAATTCTAGGAAAACTGTCAGCCACATAGCAAACTTTTAAAAAAGCAGCCTAATCAAATTACACATAGTGTCAGCCTAGAAACATAAATCATCAAGAACAATATTTGCAACATGTTTTATATCCATTATTATAAATAAAGAGCCTTGCCCCAAGCACAGATTTTCCCTCAGTTGATTAGGTAATGGATACTATGAAGGCATCATGGTGAGCCCCGAAACATTCACAAACTAAGCAGCTCGATCACGATACATACCTTAATTATTTGTTCAGTAATACCTGAGGCTATTGTATACTCAAGCCAGTATTTACAAAGTTTCACTAAAATTTAATAATAAATAAGGCCTGTAGATTGTACCAATGCCAATGACCCGGTTTTCATGTTTGATGTTATGTTAGCGTTAGACAAGATGTTTGAACATTTGAAGGAAGCTGAGTGAAGGGTAACTGGGACCTCTCTTGACTATTTTTGAAAATTCCTGTGTCTATAATTATTTCAAGGTTAAAAAATTTTAGATTTAATTATAAATATTTGTAAGTTGATTTTAGGTTTCCTCCTTAATAACAAAAAACAAACAAAAAGCTATGTAACCACTGGGTAAATCCCTGTTCTTCCTGATACACTAAAAATGGATGAAATAATACATAAAAACACAACTTGGAGGGCTTCCCTGGTGGCGCAGTGGTTGAGAGTCCGCCTGCCGATGCAGGGGACACGGGTCCGTGCCCCGGTCCGGGAAGATCCCACATGCCGCGGAGCGGCTGGGCCCGTGAGCCATGGCCGCTGAGCCTGAGCGTCCGGAGCCTGTGCTCCGCAACGGGAGAGGCCACGACAGTGAGAGGCCCGCGTAACGCAAAAAAAAAACTTGGGAATAAACTAAAATGTGTTCTTCTATCAGCAAAATATCAGAAAGACTCGTAGAAAATATTGCTGAAGGTTTGAAGAAAAAGAAATTGGAATAAATAATGCAGTGAGCAAGATTTACTACAGCATTGCAAAAAATGCAGATGTTTAATAGCAAGCCTTAGTTTTGGTATTTGTTATATTTTGTTTCAATAATTAATACATGTAGAGCTCTTTTTTTTAGGTAACAAAGAAACGTGAACTAAGGGAGTTAAATTCTCACCAACAATTTTTTCTTTAATGGTAATAATAGATCATGGTGGGAAAACCTGTTGAAAGTAACCACCAATGGAATTGTTGCTTTGAATTGAAATTTTTTTTTAATTCCAGGATTATTTTTAAAATTTAAAAAAAAAGTGTTTTAAGTATAGTGGAATCTTTGGAATCCTTCTGATGTGCTGGCAAACCTATCTGACTGCCCTGATGCTGCCCGTGTGCGCAAGTCAAAATGGTAACTGTCCTACATCCCCCACTGACTTCCTGTATAGTCACCTCAGAGCTTGTAATAGTTATATACGTGCCAGACTCAAGAGGACTTGAGCCATAGCACTGAGGACAGTATTTACAATATGAGAGTCAATTTGATTTCAGCAAAACAGGTTTATCTGTCACATTAGATTCATGTTGTTTTGTTTTGTTGTTTTGTAGTTTCCCTTGTATTTAATATGTAATTTGTCTTGATTGTATTCTTGTATAACAGCTATAAGCCGATGGAGCTTATACCTAGCTTTAGGTTTATAAATACTTAAGTAACATTGTAAAAATCACTTAAGTTAATACTCAAAATCCAGGAGATTTTTTAAAAATCCTTTAAAGGGAGCCACACATTACTCAAGTTAGAGAAACATGGCCTAGGTCCTTTTCAACTCTCCCAAACTCCAAGTGAGATTTCCATGAAATAAATCAACAGATAAGCAATTTGTGTGGGAGCAAAGAGACAGGTAGGGAGAGGAAGGAGAGGAGTCCCACAAAAGCAGAAACAGCACTAAAAAGGTGACATGATACTAAGGGAAAATTTTACCAACCACACACTTTTGTCTGTTCCATTGCTGAAGATACAATGACTATTACTGACTCCTATGACTGTGTCAGTTATATGGATACCTGAACAGCACACAAAGACAGACAAAACCATGACCGTTCTATGTAACCAGATGCCATTCTATCACAGGTCCGCCTTGCCTGAAAACTTCTCAATTGTCTGTATTAAGGATTCCTAACTGAAAAGTAAGACAGTATAATTTTGTGGCAGATGAAATGGCCACGTTACTGAAGACCAAAGCTGCCAGCGTTTCTAATACCAGCAGTGTAAAGGTTGCACTTATGTGACTTTAATCAGTCTCTAAATAAAGAGCATAATTATTTCAGAAGGTTAACTACAATGAAGATTTTTTTTTATTACAGCTTGAGATAAGGTCAGGATTAGGGTGCCCTGTAACAAGATTTCTTCCCCTGTATTCCCCACTATAAAAAAGAGGGGTGCACAAATATTGTTACAAGGAGATATTTATATGCATAAAGAATGTAATATCAACCACAACAAAATGCCTGTGAAATATTATATTTTTTATCATTGCCAAAAGCAAGAATGATATCAAATTGGCTGAGAGGTGATAGAAGAATTTCTTTTGATTTGTCAGAGCTTTAACATATATCTTTGCTTTTTATGTGCTCTTTTTGTGGAGTCTCTTTCTTCCTCTTGCTCAATACACTCCCAGTCTCTTTCCCAGAGCACGTTTCATTTTTTTTCCAAATGGCATTCCAACACACTTTCCCGGGTTCCTATCTGCTTTCCAATGACTGACACCTGGGTGGCAGATGGTACAAATGGCCCGCTATATATTTCCTGGATTGATGAAGGAAACTTTCAGGAACCTGACTGTATTGGCCTGATGCCTTGTGGCAGAAATGGCTGCTCGGGAGGAGTGACAGTAACTGGAAATAATTTTGATTAAAATGATCTGGAGCTTGTGGAGTTGCAAGTGTTATTTTTATTCCTCCTCTTTTTTATACTTACGCATCCCTGGATTTTTGCCTTGAAAACTATTATGAATAAATTGGACACCACAGCATCTTAAAGGCCGGACAAAATCCTCTTTTTCTGGGAGTGCATTTTTCCTGGGCCAGATGCACTTCGTAGCTCTCCATGTCCTTATGTGTGCCATGATGCTCTGATCATATGTGGGTATCGATTTGCACATCTCTATCATGATCTCTATTGTTCTGGAATGGCAAGGACAACCAATCTGGCAGTCTAGGTATAGAGAATGATCACAGAGTCAAAGTCCTAGCCTTATGTTTAAAATAGAGAAATAAGGAGTTTTTAAAAAGGATTTACTTTAAAATCTGCATAATTTGCCAATGCAGAATGAATTAATTGATTCATTAGATCAAATGAATCTACCAGTGAGACCTGTCGAGGAAATCTGTCTGTGCTCATTTATTCAGTCAATAAACATTTATCAACTCACCTGCTAGATGACAGGGCCATTGCTAGAGTCTGGGTGTTGCCTTCCCCAGGTGTTTCCTATGCCCTTCCCTTCGACCCCTCCCTCCAGTACTCTGGAGGATTCTCAAGTTTTCTCTGGTCCTGAAACAGATGTTACGCCTGTGCCATGTTCTCTTTGCTCTAGCACTGCAGAAGATCAACATTATCCAAGGGAAGTTGAGGTTGCCTACACCATGAAGCTATTGAAGTTTAAGCTTCCTGGTTCCTCCTCCACACGGGCCTTTTCCTAAGACCTGGGAGGAGACTTCCCAGTGTGTTCTTGTTGTGCAACTCTAAGATGTTTTTGTATTACATTTCCTAAAGAGGGCTCATCAAATTGTATGGGCTTCAGGCTCCAGAAAACCTGGGTACACCCCTTATATAACAGAGAATGGGCAAGAAAGAGTAAAACACCCACCTCTTAGCATAAGCTGCTGTAGCGAGACTATTGGAAATACCAGGAAGGAGAGCACATCTTAGTACAAGGGCTGTGTTTTCCCTTTCACCTAGTTAATGACTGTAGTACCTCAACCAGGAATATGATGAGTCCCACAAAGCTGAAAACAAAAAGTATTCCTGGGTGAACAGGTGTACTCTTTACTCACAAAACTTCTGACACCAAATGTGTATTTTTTCCTTTTCTGACACCAAATACATGATGTCTTTTCCAACACCACTTCTCCAACTCTCTGACACCAACTAGGTGTCCTACAACTCAATTCAGTTCTGTCACTATGTACCCAGACCCTACAAGTTAATGCCTCCGTCCCACAAGACTGCCCTCACCTCAAATGCCAGCTGCAATGGGCTGCCCAGGCTATCCACATTTCTGCTCAGTTTACTACAAATTTGGGGTTCTTCCAGTTCTCCCTCAGGTTTGATAATTTCCTAGAACAACTCACAGAACTCAGAAAAACACTTTGCTTGTGTTTACTGGTTTATTGTTTAAAGGATACAACGTGTTTGAAGAATACAACTCAGAAATAGCCAAATAGAAGAGCTACATAGGGTAAGGTATGGGGGAAGGGGAGAAGAGATTCCGTGCTTTCTCCAGGCACCCCCATGTGTTCACCAACGCAGAAACTCTCCAAACCCCATTGTGTAGACGTTTTTATGGAGGTTTCAATATGTAGGCATGATTGATTAAGTCATTGCCCATTGGTGATTAACTCAATCTCCAGTCCTCTCTCTTCCCCAGAGTTGGGGGATGGGGTTGAAAGTTCCAAACTTCTAATCAAGGTTTGGTCTTGACGGTGACCAGCCTGAAGGTATCTGGGTGCTGCCAAGAATCACCTCACTAGAACAAAGATGATTCTATTACCCGTGTTATTCAGGAAATCTCAAGGGTTTTAGGAGCTCTACGATAGGACCTGAGAACAAAAGTAAAATATCTTTCTATGATACCACAACAATATTTGCAGGGAGCAGTCCAACTGAAATGAAATATGAAAGGAATCATATTTTTTCTAAAAATCCATTTTTTCCTTTGTTATATATAGTAGCATTTAGAAGCTGAGTAAGAAACGTAACTGAGTTAGTGATAGTTGAAGGAGAAGACTCTGAAATTAAAGTGTGACTTTAAACAGATTTTGCAAAAAAGAACTTAAGATTATTTTGACAGATTGTACACCCAGATGTCCCCTCATAAGCAGGAAGCTTTGTGGACCTCAGGGAGATTGTGTAGCCCCTCCAGAATAAGGGGTTCCCCAATGTCCTATGAGGAATCATTAAATAGCAATTAAAAGCATTGATTTTTAAAATTCAATTTAAGTTCAAATCTTGGATCCTCCATTTATTAGCCTTGTGATATAGCACAATAATCTCTTAAAGCCTCAATTTCCTCACTGGGTAAAGAAAACTTATAATACCTACCTTGAAGCTTGGAGGCTAGAAAGACTAAATGTGACAACGTGTGGCACAAAGAAAACATCTAAAGAATGTTTATTATTATTATTTTAAGGTTCTGTTTCAAACAGTAGAGCTATCTGTGTGGTCCCTGTAGCTTACTGAATATATTTATGCTTAAATTGACTTTATGTAAAAATTATGTATACTGAATATACACTCTAGTGTGAAGGGTTAATGCATGTTAACAATGTTTTATTTTATTTATTTGTTCATTTATTACTGAAGTATAACTGATTTACAATACTACATTAGTTTCAAGTGTACAACATAGTGATTCAATATTTTATAGATTATACTCCATTTAAAGATACTGTAAAATATTGGCGATAGTCCTCGTGCTGTACAATATGTCTATGTAGTTTATTTATTTTATACAGAGTAGATTGTGCCTCTTAATACCCTACCTTATCTTGCCCCTCCCCCTTTCCCTTTTCCCACTGGCAGCCACTAGTTTGTTCTCTATATATGTGAGTCTGTTTCTGTTTTGTTATATTTTTGTTTGTTTTATTTTTTAGATTACACATAAAAGTGATAACATTTGGTATTTGTCTTTCTCTGTCAGATCTGTTTCACTGAGCATATTACACTCTAGGTCTATCCATGTTTTTGCAATTGGCAGAATTTCATTTCAGGTTATATATATATATATATATATATATATATATATATATATATATATATATACAGGTTTCATTTTCAAACATCAAAGCAATTAACATAACCAAGCTGGTGCAAATGATTTTTAACACTTGATTTGGATATGTCGGCTATCTCCCACATGGTATAACATTGATTGTTCTCAATTAGTGTCTCAGTTTGATTGCTATCAACTTCAACGGTTCTACCACGACTGTGGTGCATCGTCCAGTGAGAAATCTCCAGCACTAAACTTCGCAAACCACTTTTGACAAGTTCGATCAGTCACAGCACCCTCTCCATACACTGCACAAATCTTTTTTTGCATTTCAGTTGCATTTTTACCTTTCTTGAAATAATAAAGTATAATATGCCAAAAATGTTGCTTTTTTTCTTCCATCTTCAATATTAAAATGGCTACACAAAAATTCACCAGTTTTGATAAGTTTTTCTTTTTAATGCACACTGATAGCGACAGCTGTCACAATACAGTCTAACAAAAATTGTTTTGAATGAAGTTAAAGACAACTGAGCGATACTAGAACCATCTTATGGAAAAAACCAAATGAACCTTTTGGCCAACCCAATACTAGGGTTCCTTTTCCCAACATCCTCTCCAACATTTGTTATTTGTAGACCTTTTTTTTTTTTTTTGCGGTACGCAGGCCTCTCACTGTTGTGGCCTCTCCCGTTGCGGAGCACAGACTCCGGACACACAGGCCCAGCGGCCATGGCTCACGGGCCCAGCCGCTCCATGGCATGTGGGATCTTCCCGGACTGGGGCACGAACCCATGTCCCCTGCATTGGCAGGTGGACTCTCAACCACTGCACCACCAGGGAAGCCCATTTGTAGACTTTTTGATGATAGACATTGTGACGCGTGAGGTGATACCTTATTTTGGTTTTGATTTACATTTCTCTGATGAATAGAGATGTTTATCTTTTCATGTGTCTGTTGACCATCTGTATATCTTCTTTGTCTCTTCAGGTCATCTGCCCAATTTTTAATTAGGTTGTTTATTTTTTTGATATTGAGTTGTATAAGCTATTTATATATTTTGGATATTAACCACTTATTGGTCATCTCATTTGTAAATATCTTCTCCCATTTAGTAGGTTGTCTTTTCGTTTTGTCAGTGGTTTTCTTTGCTGTGCAAAAGTTTTTAACTTTAATTAGGTTCCATTTGTTTTTGCTTCTGTTTCCTTTGCTGTAGGGGACAGGTCCAGAATATATTGCTACGATTTATGTCAAAGAGTATTCTGCCTAAGTTTTTTCTAGGTTTGTGGTCTTATATTTAGGTCTTTAATCCATTTGGAGTTTATTTTTGTATATGCTGTAAGAAAATGTTTTAATTTCATTCTTTTATATGTAGCTGTCCAGTTTTCCATGCATCACTTACTGAAGAAACTGTCTTTTCTCCATTGTATATTCTTGCCTCTTTTGTCATAGATTAATTGATCATAGGTGCCTTAATTTATTTCTGGGCTCCCTATTCTGTTCCATTGATCTTCGTATCTGTTTTTTGTTCAAGTACTATATTGTTTTGATACTGTAGCTTTGGCATATAGTCTGAAGTCAGCTTTGTTTTTGTTTTTTCAAGTTTGCTTTGACAATTCTGAGGTTTGTTTGTTTTTGTGGTTCTATATAAATTTTAGCATTATTTTTTCTGGTTTTCTTGCTCTGTGAAAATGTGATGGGTATTTTGATAGGGATTGCATTAAATCTGTAGATTGTTTTGGGTAGTATGGACATTTTAATGATATCAATTCTTCCAATGTAAGAACACAGGATATCTTTCCATTTATTTGTATCAACTTCAATACTTTCATCAATATTTTATAGTTTTCAGAGTATAGGTCTCTTACCTCCTTGGTTAAGTTTATTCCTAGTTATTTTTTTTCTTTTTGATGCAATTTTAAACAGGGTTTTTTTGTTTTGTTTTCTTTTTCTTTGCAATGCAAATCAAAACTACAATGAGGGATCACCTGGCACTGGTGTGAATAACCATCATCAAAAATTGACAATGAATAAATGGTGTAGAGGGTATGGAAAAATGGAAACCCTTTTATGGTGATGGTGGGATATAAATGGTAACAGCCACTATAGAGTACATTATGGAAGTGGCTTTAAAAGCTAAAAATAGAGCTACCATATGATCTGGCATTACTACCCCAAGAGTATATGTGGAGAAAACCAGAATTCAAAAAGACACATGCACCCAAGTATGCACTGCAGCACCATTTACAAGAGCCAAGACATAGAGGCCAACCAAATGTCCATGACCAGATGAACAGATAAAGAAGAAGTGATACCTGTAAGGAATGGAATGTGATTCAGTCATGTAAATGAAGGAAATAATGCCATTTGCAGGAACACAGAGATAATCATACTAAATAAAGTAAGTCAGAGTCAGAAAGACTAATATGATATGATATCACTTATAGTTGGAATCTAAAAATACACACTATTGAACAAATGGAGAACACATAGACTAAGGGACTTAGAAAACAAACATATGGTTACCAAACAGGACTGAAGGGGTCAACGGATAAATTAGGAGAATGGGATTAACAAATACAAAGTATTTCATATAAAACACGTATTCAACAAGGATTTATGTATACCAAGAAGGGCTGTCAACACTCTCTAATAACCAATATGGGAAAAGAAGCTGAACATGCATAGATATATGTATATGTATAACTGAAAATGATTCTGTATACCTACAACATACACAATATTGTACTGTGTATTCTCATTTCTCATTCTCAGTCCAATTCTGGATTTTTGTTTCCTGGGAGATTTTTTAATTATGAATTTAATTTCACTATTGTGATTGGTCTGTTCATATTGTCTATTTATTTGTGTTTCAGGCTTGGAAGATTTCATGTTTCTAGAAATTTATCCATTTCTTCTAGGTTGCCTAATTTGTTGGCGTATAACTGTTCATAGTATTTCCTTTTTTTTTTTTTTTTTTAACATCTTTATTGGGGTATAATTGCTTTACAATGGTGTGTTAGTTTCTGCTTTATAACAAAGTGAATCAGCTATACATATACATATGCTCCCATGTGTCTTCCCTCTTGCGTCTCCCTCCCTCCCACTCTCCCCATCCCACCCCTCCAGGCTGTCTCAAAGCCCCGAGCTAATATCCCTGTGCCTTGCGGCTGCTTCCCCCTAGCTATCTACCTTACTATGTTTGTTAGTGTGTATATGTCCATGACTCTCTCTCGCCCTGTCAAAACTCACCCTTCCCCCTCCCCATATCCTCAAGTCCGTTCTCCAGTAGGTCTGCGCCTCTATTCCTGTCTTATCCCTAGGTTCTTCATGACATTTTTTTCCCTTAAATTCCATATATATGTGTTAGCATACGGTATTTGTCTTTTTCTTTCTGACTTACTTCACTCTGTATGACAGACTCTAGGTCTATCCATCTCATTACAAATAACTCAATTTCATTTCTTTTTAAGGCTGAGTAATATTCCATTGTGTATATGTGCCACATCTTCTTTATCCATTCGTCCGATGATGGGCGCTTAGGTTCTTTCCATCTCCGGGCTATTGTAAATAGAGCTGCAATGAACATTTTGGTACATGACTCTTTTAGAATTTTGGTTTTCTCAGGGTATATGCCCAGTAGTGGGATTGCTGGGTCATATGGTAATTCTATTTGTAGTTTTTTAAGGAACCTCCATACTGTTCTCCATAGTGGCTGAACCAATTCACATTCCCACCAGCAGTGCAAGAGTGTCCCCTTTTCTCCACACCCTCTCCAGCATTTATTGTTTCTAGAATTTTTGATGATGGCCATTCTGACTGGTGTGAGATGATATCTCATTGTAGTTTTGATTTGCATTTCTCTAATGATTAATGATGTTGAGCATTCTTTCATGTGTTTGTTGGCATTCTGTATATCTTCTTTGGAGAAATGTCTGTTTAGGTCTTCTGCCCATTTTTGGATGGGGTTGTTTGTTTTTTTGTTATTGAGCTGCATGAGCTGCTTGTAAATTTTGGAGATTAATCCTTTGTCAGTTGCTTCATTTGCAAATGTTTTCTCCCATTCTGAGGGTTGTCTTTTGGTCTTGATTATGGTTTCCTTTGCTGTGCAAAAGCTTTGAAGTTTCATTAGGTCCCATTTGTTTATTTTTATTTCCATTACTCTAGGAGGTGGGTCAGAAAGGATCTTGCTGTGATTTATGTCATAGAGTGTTCTTCCTATGTTTTCCTCTAAGAGTTTGATAGTTTCTGGCCTTACATTTAGGTCTTTAATCCATTTTGAGCTTATTTTTGTGTATGGTGTTAGGGAGTGATCTAATCTCATACTTTTACATGTACCTGTCCAGTTTTCCCAGCACCATTTATTGAAGAGGCTGTCCTTTCTCCACTGTACATTCCTGCGTCCTTTATCAAAGATAAGGTGTCCATATGTGCGTGGGTTTATCTCTGGGCTTTCTATCCTGTTCCACTGATCTATCTTTCTGTTTTTGTGCCAGTACTATACTGTCTTGATTACTGTTGCTTTGTAGTATAGTCTGAAGTCAGGGAGCCTGATTCCTCCAGCTCCTTTTTTCGTTCTCAAGATCGCTTTGGCTATTCGGGGTCTTTTGTGTTTCCATACAAATTGCGAAATTTTTTGTTCCAGTTCTGTGAAAAATGCCAGTGGTAGTTTGATAGGGATTGCATTCAATCTGTAGATTGCTTTGGGTAGTAGAGTCATTTTCACAATGTTGATTCTTCCCATCCAAGAACATGGTATATCTCTCCATCTATTTGTATCATCTTTAATTTCTTTCATCAGTGTCTTATAATTTTCTGCATACAGGTCTTTCGTATCCTTAGGTAGGTTTATTCCTAGATATTTTATTCTTTTTGTTGCAATGGTAAATGGGAGTGTTTTCTTGATTTCACTTTCAGATTTTTCATCATTAGTATAGAGGAATGCCAGAGATTTCTGTGCATTAATTTTGTATCCTGCTACTTTACCAAATTCATTGATTAGCTCTAGTAGTTTTCTGGTAGCATCTTTAGGATTCTCTATGTGTAGTATCATGTCATCTGCAAACAGTGACAGCTTTACTTCTTCTTTTCTGATTTGGACTCCTTTTATTTCCTTTTCTTCTCTGATTGCTGTGGCTAAAACTTCCAAAACTATGTTGAATAAGAATGGTGAGAGTGGGCAACCTTGTCTTGTTCCTGATCTTAGTGGAAATGCTTTCAGTTTTTCACCATTGAGGATGATGTTTGCTGTGGGCTTGTCATATATGGCCTTTATTATGTTGAGGAAAGTTCCCTCTATGCCTACTTTCTGGAGGGTTTTTATCATAAATGGGTGTTGAATTTTGTCGAAAGCTTTCGCTGCATCTATTGAGATGATCATATGGTTTTTCTCCTTCAATTTGTTAATATGGTTTATCACATTGATAGATTTGCGTATATTGAAGAATCCTTGCATTCCTGGAATAAACCCCACTTGATCATGGTGTATGATCCTTTTAATGTGCTGTTGGATTCTGTTTGCTAGTATTTTGTTGAGGATTTTTGCATCTATGTTCATCAGTGATATTGGCCTGTAGTTTTCTTTCTTTATGACATCCTTGTCTGGTTTTGGTATCAAGGTGATGGTGGCCTCGTAGAAGGAATTTGGGAGTGTTCCTCCCTCTGCTATATTTTGGAAGAGTTCAAGAAGGATAGGTGTTAGCTCTTCTCTAAACGTTTGATAGAATTCACCTGTGAAGCCATCTGGTCCTGGGCTTTTGTTTGTTGGAAGATTTTTAATCACAGTTTCAATTTCAGTGCTTGTGATTGGTCTGTTCATATTTTCTATTTCTTCCTGATTCAGTCTTGGCAGGTTGTGCATTTCTAAGAATTTGTCCATTTCTTCCAGATTGTCCATTTTATTGGCATAGAGTTGCTTGTAGTAATCTCTCATGATTTTTATTATTTCTGCAGTGTCAGTTGTTACTTCTCCTTTCTCATTTCTAATTCTATTGATTTGAGTCTTCTCCCTTTTGTTCTTGATGAGTCTGGCTAGTGGTTTATCTATTTTGTTTATCTCCTCAAAGAACCAGCTTTTAGTTTTATTGATCTTTGCTATCGTTTCCTTCATTTCTTTTTCATTTATTTCTGATCTGATTTTTATGATTTCTTTCCTTCTGCTAGCTTTGGGGCTTTTTTGTTCTTCTTTCTCTAATTGCTTGAGGTGCAAGATTAGGTTGTTTATTCGAGATGTTTCCGGCTTCTTAAGGTGGGCTTGTATTGCTATAAACTTCCCCCTTAGAACTGCTTTTGCTGCATCCCATAGGTTTTGGGTCGTTGTGTCTCCATTGTCATTTGTTTCTAGGTATTTTTTGATTTCCTCTTTGATTTCTTCAGTGATCACTTCATTATTAAGTAGTGTATTGTTTAGCCTCCATGTGTTTGTATATTTTACAGATCTTTTCCTGTAATTGATATCTAGTCTCATGGCGTTGTGGTCAGAAAAGATACTTGATACAATTTCAATTTTCTTAAATTTACCAAGGCTTGATTTGTGACCCAAGATATGATCTATCCTGGAGAATGTTCCATGAGCACTTGAGAAAAATGTGTATTCTGTTGTTTTTGGATGGAGTGTCCTATAAATATCAATTAAGTCCATCTTGTTTAATGTATCATTTAAAGCTTGTGTTTCCTTATTTATTTTCATTTTGGATGATCTGTCCATGGGTGAAAGTGGGGTGTTAAAGTCCCCTACTATGAATGTGTTACAGTCAATTTCCCCTTTTATGGCTGTTAGTATTTGCCTTATGTATTGAGGTGCTCCTATGTTGGGTGCATAAATATTTACAATTGTTATATCTTCTTCTTGGATCGATCCCTTGATCATTATGTAGTGTCCTTCTTTATCCCTTTTAATAGTCCTTATTTTAAAGTCTGTTTTGTCTGATATGAGAATTGCTACTCCAGCTTTCTTTTGGTTTCCATTTGCATGGAATATCTTTTTCCATCCCCTTACTTTCAGTCTGTATGTGTCTCTAGGTCTGAGGTGGGTCTCTTGTAGACAGCATATATAAGGGTCTTGTTTTTGTATCCATTCAGCCAATCTGTGTCTTTTGGTGGGAGCATTTAGTCCATTTACATTTAAGGTAATTATCGGTATGTATGTTCCTATTCCCATTTTCTATATTGTTTTGGGTTCGTTATTATAGGTCGTTTCCTTCTCTTGCATTTCTTATCTAGAGAAGTTCCTTTAGCATTTGTTGTAAAGCTGGTTTGGTGGTGCTGAACTCTCTCAGCTTTTGCTTGTCTGTAAAGGTTTTAATTTCTCCATCAAATCTGAATGAGATCCTTGCTGGGTAGAGTAGTCTTGGTTGCAGGCTTTTCTCCTTCATCACTTTCAGTATGTCCTGCCACTCCCTTCTGGCTTGTAGGGTTTCTGCTGAGAGATCAGCTGTTAACCTTATGGGGATTCCCTTTTGTGTTATTTTTTTGTTTTTCCCTTGCTGCTTTTAATATGCTTTCTTTGTATTTAATTTTTGACAGTTTGATTAATATGTGTCTTGGCGTATTTCTCCTTGTATTTATCCTGTATGGGACTCTCTGTGCTTCCTGGACTTGATTAACTATTTCCTTTCCCATATTAGGGAAGTTTTCAACTATAATCTCTTCAAATATTTTCTCAGTCCCTTTCTTTTTTTCTTCTTCTTCTGGAACCCCTATAATTCGAATGTTGGTGCGTTTAATGTTGTCCCAGAGGTCTCTGAGACTGTCCTCAGTTCTTTTCATTCTTTTTTCTTTATTCTGCTCTGCAGTAGTTATTTCCACTACTTTATCTTCCAGGTCACTTATCCGTTCTTCTGCCTCAGTTATTCTGCTATTGATCCTATCTAGAGTACTTTTAATTTCATTTATTGCGTTGTTCATCGTTGCTTGTTTCATCTTTAGTTCTTGTAGGTCCTTGTCAACTGTTTCTTGCATTTTGTCCATTCTACTTCCAAGATTTCGGATCATCCTTACTATCATTATTCTGAATTCTTTTTCAGGTAGATTGCCTATTTCCTCTTCATTTGTTAGGTCTGGTGGGGTTTTATCTTGCTCCTTCATCTGCTGTGTGTTTTTCTGTCTTCTCATTTTTCTTATCTTACTGTGTTTGGGGTCTCCTTTTTGCAGGCTGCACGTTCGTAGTTCCCGTTGTTTTTGATGTCTGTCTCCAGTGGCTAAGGTTGTTTCAGTGGGTTGTGTAGGCTTCCTGGTGGAGGGGACTAGTGCCTGTGTTGTGCTGGATGAGGCTGGATCTTGTCTCTCTAGTGGGCAGGTTCACGTCTGGTGGTGTGTTTTGGGGTGTCTGTGGCCTTATTATGATTTTAGGCAGCCTCTCTGCTAATGGGTGGGGTTGTGTTCCTGTTTTGCTAGTTGTTTGGCATAGGTTGTCCAGCACTGTGGCTTGTTGGTCGTTGAGTGAAGCTGGGTGCTGGTGTTAAGATGGAGGTCTCTGGGAGATTTCCACCGTTTAATATTATGTGGAGCTGGGAGGTCTCTTGTTGACCAGTGTCCTGAAGTTGGCTCTCCTACCTCAGAGGCAGAGCCCTGCCTCCTGGGCTGGAGCACCAAGAGCCTTTCATCCACACGGCTCAGAATAAAAGGGAGAAAATGTAGAGAGAATTATTAGAAGTATGAGGAAAGAAAGAAGGAAAGGAGGAAAGGAAGGAAGGAAGAAAGAAGCAAAGAAGGAAAGAAAGGAGGGAGGGAGGGAGGAAGGAAGGAGGGAAAGAAGGAGAAAATGTAGAGAGAATTAGTAGAAGTATGAGGAAAGAAAGAAGGAAAGGAGGAAAGGAAGGAAGAAAGAAGGAAAGGAGGGAGGGAGGAAGGAAGGAAGGAGGGAAAGAAGGAAAAAAGACAGAAAGAAAGAAGATACAGTAAAAATAAAATAAAGTATAATATAGTTATTGAACTGAAAAATATTTAGAAAAAAAAAAAAAGGGACGGATAGAACCCTAGGACAAATGTTGGAAGCAAAGCTATACAGAGAAAATCTTACACAGAAGCATACACATACACGTTCACAAAAAGAGGCAAAGGGGGAAAAATCATAAATCCTGCACCCAGAGACCACCTCCTCAACCTGGGGTGATTCGCTGTCTAAAGGAGGGAAGGAAGGAAGGAAAGAAAGAAAGAAAGAACGAAGGTAAAGTACAATAAAGTTATTACAATTAAAATTAATTATTAAGAAAAAAAAATTTTTTTTAAAAACCATGGACGGATAGAGCCCTAGGACAAATGGTGGAAGCAAGAGTATACAGACAAGATCTCACACAGAAGCATACACACACACATTCACAAAAAGAGGAAAAGGGAAAAAAATCACAGATCTCGCTCCTAAATTCCACCTCTTCAATTTGGGATCACTCCCTGTCTATTCAGGTATTCCACAATGCGGGGCACATCAAGTTGATTGTGGAGCTTCAATCCGCCGCCCTCCTCCTCTCCTCCCTGCTCTCACAGCTCACAGGAGCTCAGCTTTGTACCCGGCCCTGGCCCTGCGCGCAGGTCGCTGGAGGGCGTCTGTTTTTTGCTCAGACAGGACGGGGTTAAAGGAGCCGCTGATTCAGGAGCTCCGGCTCACTCAGGCCCGGGGTTGGGGGATGGGGGAAGGAGGGGCACTGCGTGCGGGGCGGGCCTGCGGCGGCAGAGGCAGAGTGACGCTGCGGCAGAGGCCGGCGTGACGTTGCACCAGCCTGAGGCCCGCCGTGCGTACTCCCGGGGAAGTTGTCCCTGGATCCCGGGAACCTGGCAGTGGCGGCCTGCACAGGCTCCGCGGAAGAGGGGCGCGGAGAGTGACCTGCGCTCGCACACAGGCCCCTTGGTGGCGGCAGCAGCAGCCCCAGCGTCTCCCGCCCGTCTCTGGGGTCTGCGGTTTTAACCGCGGCTCGCGCCCGTCTCTGGGGTTCGCGCTTCCCGCCGCGGCTCGCACCCGTCTCGGGGGCTCGCGCCCTCAGCCGCGGCTCGCTCCCATCTCTGGGGTTCGCGCTTTTAGCCGCGGCTCGCGCCCGTCTCTGGAGTTCCTTTAAGCAGCGCTCTTAAACCCCTCTCCTCGCGCACCAGGAAATAAAGAGGGAAGAAAAAGTCTCTTGCCTCTTACGCCGGTGTAGGCTTTTCCCCGAACTCCCTCCCGGCTAGTCGTGGCGCACCAACCCCTTCAGGCTATGTTCAAGCCGCCAACCCCAGTCCTCTCCCTGCGCTCCGTCCAAAACCGAAACCCGAGCCTCAGCTCGCAGCCCCGCCCGCCCCGGCGGGTGAGCAGACAAGCCTCTCGGGTTGGTAAGTGCCGGTCGGCACCGATCGTCTGTGCAGGAATCTCCCCGCTTTGCCCTCCACACCCGTCGCTGTGCACTACTCCGCGGTCCCGAAGCTCCCCCCTCTGCCTCCCGCAGTCTCCGCCCGCGGAGGGGCTTCCTAGTGTGTGGAAACTTTTCCTCCTTCACAGCTCCCTCCCACTGGTGCAGGTGCCGTCCTTATTCTTTTGTCTCTGTTTTTTCTTTTTTTCTTTTGCCCTACCCAGGTACGTGGGGAGTTTCTTGACTTTTGGGAGCTCTGAGGTCTTCTGCCAGCCTTCAGTAGGTGTTCTGTAGGAGTTGTTCCACGTGTAGATGTATTTCTGGTGTATCCGTGAGGAGGAAGGCGATCTCCACGTCTTACTCTTCCGCCATCTTCCCCCGTCTCCCATAGTATCTCCTTTTTTAAAAAAATTTCTGTTATATTGGTTATTTCTTCTCTTTCATTTCTTACTTTATTTGGGTCTTTCTCTTTTTTGCTTGATGGGCCTAGCTAAGGGCTTATCAATTTTGTTTATCTTTTCAAAAAAGCAGTTATTGGTTTCATTGAGCTTATCTATTTTTGTTGTTGTTCTCTCTTTTGTTTATTTTCTCTCTAATTTTTATTATTTCCTTCCTTTTGCTGACTTTGGACTTTGTTCTTCCATTGCTAATTCCTTTAGGTGGTAGGTTTTTTAATTGACATTTTTCTGGTTTATTGAGGTAGGCCTGTATTGCTATAAACTTCACACTTAGAACTGCTTTTGTTGCATCCCATAGATTTTAGAAAGCTGTGTTTTTTTTTCATTTTTCTTAAGGTATTTTCTGATTTCCTATTAGATTTCTTCATTAGTAGCATATTGTTTATTCTTCACATGTTTGTTGTTTGTATTTTGCACATTTCTTTCTGTAATTGATTTCTAGTTTCATACAGTTGTAGTCAGAAAAAAATGCTTGGTATAATTTACATCCTCTTAAATTTGTTGGTACTTCTTTTGGGGCCTAGAATGTGAACTATTCCTGGAGAAAATTCCATGTGCCCTTGAAAAGAATGTGTATTCTGTTACTTCTGGATGGAATGTCCTATAGATGTCTATTAAGTCCACTTGGTGTACTGTGTCATTTAAGATTACCATTTCCTTATGGATTTTCTGTCTGAATGATCTGTTCATTGATGTAAGTGGAGTGTTACAGTCCCCTAATCTTATTGTATTATTGTCAATTTCTCCCTTTATGTCTGTTAATATTTGCCTTATATATTTATTTGCTCCTATATTAGGTGCATATATATTAACCAGTGTTATGTCCCCTTCTTGTATTGATCCCATTATCATTATATAATGATATATTGTCTTTTGTTATATACTTTGTTTTAAAGTCTACTTTGTCTGATAGGAGTTTTGCTACCCCAGCTTTCTTGTCATTTCCATTTGCATGAAATAATCTTTTTCTATCCTCTCACTTTCAGTCTGTGTGTGTCTTTAGCTCTGACATGAGTCTCTTGTCTCTTATAGCATATAGATGGGTCTTTTTTTTTTAATCCATTCAACCACCCTATGTCTTTTGATTAGAACAATTATTTTACTGACATTTAAAGTGATTATTGATAGTTATATATTTATTGCCATTTTGTTACTTGTTTTCTGGTTGTTTTTGTAGTTCTCTGTTCTTTTCTTCTTCTGTTAGTTTCTTCCCTTGCAGTTTGATGATTTTTTTATTTTAGTGATATGCTTGTGTTCCTTTCTCTTTAGTTTTTGTGTGTCTATTGTAGGTTTTTGATTAGTGGTTACCATGGGATTCATATATGTTGACCTATATCTACTTGTTTTAAACTGGTACTCATTTAAATTCAAACACATTCTAAGAGAGCTACATTTTTTTACTCCCCTCCCCCATGTTTTTGATGTCATAGTTTGCATCTTCATGTTTATCTCTTCACTGTTTATTTCAGTTATAGTTGATCTTACACATTTTTTTTGTCTTTATCTTTGTATTACCCTATTTCAGTGGTCGATCCATAGCCTTCACTCTATATTCACTTTTAATAGTGGGATTTTTCCTTTCTTATAGATTCTTACCTCTTGTTGTAGTCTTTTCTTTTCCACTTAGAGAAGACCTCGTACCATTTCTTTTAGGGTAGGTTTAGTATTGATCAACTCTTTCAGTTTTTGCTCCTCTGAGAAGTTATTTTTCTCTCTTTCAATTCTAAATGATAATCTTGCTGGGTAGAGTATCATAAGTTGCAATTTTTCCCTTTCAGCACTTTAAATATATCATGCCATTTCCTTCTGACCTGCAAAGTTTCTGCAGAAAAATCAGCTGATAGCCTTATGGGTGTTCCCTTGTATATGACTCTGTCTCTTGCTGCCTTTAGAATTCTCTTTATCTTTAACTTTTGCCGTTTTAATTATGATATGTCTTGGTGTGAGTCTGTTAGTTTCATCTTGTTTGGGACCTTCTGTGCTTCCTGTACCTGGATATCTGTTTCCTTCTTCAGGTTTGGGGAATTTTCAACCATAATTTCATCAAATAAATTTTCAACCCTCTTCTCTCTCTTCTCCTTCTGAGTCCCCTATAATGTGAATGTTGGTAGTTTTGATGTTGTCAGAGAGGTCCCTTAAACTATTCTCTTTTCAAATATTTTTTTTCTTTTTGATGTTCTGATTGAGTGATTTTCGTTTTTCTATTTTCCAGATCACTTATGCATTTTTCTGTATCACCAAGTTTGTGGTTAATTCCATCTAGTGTGTTTTTTATTTCACTTATTGTAGTTATTCTGACTAGTTCTTTTTTATATTTTCCAGTTTCTTGGTAAAATTTCACTGTGTTCATCTATTCTTTTCCCTAATTCAGTTAGCATTCTCATTACCAATGCTTTGAGCTCTTTATCTGATAGATCACTTATTTCTCTTTCATTAGTTATTTTTTTCAGGTGTTTTCTCTAGTTTTTTTATTTGAAATAAATTTCTTTCTCTTCTCATTTTGCTTATTAACTTTCTCTGACTCTACGAAACTAGGTGAAACAGTTGCCTATCCCAGTCTTAATGTTGTGTCCTTGTGTGGGTGCATCCCTATACAGTCAACATGTGCTTGGTGTCTTTGGTGAGAAAGTAGGATCTGAAGTGAGCATGGATCATGTCTTCCCCCAGGGTGTGCTGGCTCTTCCTTGGTGTGAGTTAGGGCTGGAGATGAAGGGATAAGAGCCAGAACCAGGTATGAGCTAAGGTTTCTCCTATCCTCAGTGGATGGCATTATCTTATTGGGGTCAAGGGCAGGTCCCAAGTTGCTGGACCAGAATCCCTGAGGGTTGGGTCCAAACTGGTTCTGTTCCCTCTAGATGTGCACTCTCCCCCACTACTAGCAATGGCATCTTTGTCCTAGAAGGGAGCAGTGCTGGAGCAAGATGGGCTGGAGTGGGCACTTTGTATGGGTCAGGATGCATACTATGCAGTCTTGTCACACCAGTCAGAGCTCCAGAACTTTCCCCATCTGTCACCTCCGTGAACACCAGTAATGGCCACTTTTGTCCCGTTTGGATGTTGTGCCAGGTCCAATATGGCTCCATCCTCCACAACTGGGCCCTCCCTTGGCATCACCAGCCTTCACCCTAGTGTGGTGAAGTCACACCAGTTAAAGTCCTGGACTGCTTCTGATTCACTGCCTCCTTCAGTGCCAGCAATGGCTGCCCTAGACATGTTCAAATGCTGGCTCCATCCCTCACATCTATGTACTCCCGTTGACTGCAGCACCCCTCACCCCAATGTGGAGCTGTGTGGCAGAGCAAGAGGAGAAGAAGGGGCACTCTGTTCAGGCTGGGGCATGCACTGGGGCGGTCCGAGAAACTGGCCTGAGACCTGGACAGTTTCAGTCTGCTTCCTCTGCCTTGTTTCAGTAGTAAGCAAGCATGTGTGTGCTCTTCACAAGCCGAGTCTAGATTTCTTACAGCCCTGCTTTCAGTCCCACTGGTTTTCAACCAGCTAAGGCGACTCATTCTCACAGTGTTGGACCCCATGGCTCAGGTGCCCAATATGTGGTTCATGCCACTTACTACCCAGGGAGGATCTCAAAGCCGTGATATTTTCCTCCACTTTTGTGTCACCTCCCAGGGGCACTGGCCCCAACCTAATCACTTCTCAACCCTTTCTGCCTGATTTTGTGTAGCTCTATCTCATACCCTTGTTGTATAAGTCTTTCTGCCGGTGTCAAGTCTGTTTTCAGTGAGAATTGCTGCACATGTAGATGTATTTTTGATATGCTCATGGGGAGGGAGATGAGCTCCACCTCCTCCTGCTCTGCTGTTTTGCAAGCCTCTCTCTCTTCTGTCAACAATTTTTTTTAATGTTTTGTAAAAGCCCAAGATAAAAGCACCCAGGTATTTATAAACAACAGAAATGTATTTCTCACAGTTCCAGAGGCTAGAAGTCCTAGATCCGGGTGCCAACATGGCCAGGTTCTGGTGAGAAACCTCTTCTTCGTTGCAGACTGCCGACTTCTCCTTGTAACCTCGTAATATGAAGAGCAGAGAGAGAAAGCAAGCTCTCTGGTAACTCACTAATTCCGTTCATGAGAACTCCACCTTCATGACATCATCTAATTTTAATCACCTCCCAAAGGCCCCACCTCCTAATATCATCCCTGAAGGTGGGGGGAGGAGGGCATTGGCTTTCAACAGATGAATTTGAAGGGGACACAAACATTCAGTCTATAACATACACCATTTTTTAGGAAAGCACAGCTACTCACTAGCCTGATGTCTCAAGTTTTTGTTTTGTTCTTGATACTGAGAGAAAATGTTTAGCTGTACCCAAATAACCTGTTTTGCTCTTCTCCATAACTATAACACTGGCCACATGCAAAATTATGAGGTAATAGAGGTTTTATTTGGTGCCCCTGTCCTTTCTTTTGCTTAAGCATATTCTTTTGCAGAAGCAGAATCAAAGGACATCTGAAGCCACGGTATTCAATGGCAAAGCTTCAGACCCCAGTAGATGGGTGGCAGAGCTTTCTCCTAGTGTGGTGAACTCAGGGCATGGCAGTAATCACCTCAGCTGTATTTGCTGTCAGTGAAGTTACTAGGATAGCTGTATTTGAAGTGTGGGGGTGGGGATGAACTCCAGCAACTCTCATGTCTTTGACAATCACAGCAAATCAAGGCATCATAACGTGACAGTAAGAATTAGCCTGTGGGATGTTAGTTCTGCACCATGCTCTCTGCTCTGTGTTTCTTTAAGAAGCTCACAGAACATTTTCCACATGGCATCCTTCTGTGTGGCTTCCCTTCCTGCTGTATCTATAACTGGTTGATATAGCTCATGCCTTTCAATTTGCTGTTGCTCTTTGCTTTGTAATAAAGATTGTTGCTTTCTGCTTGGTTAGGCTCCTGTTCTTGTGTTATTCCTGCAGGCTTTTGGCATCTCTTGGTTAAAGCCCACATTTTTTAGATTCTTCCTAGTTATTTCTGCTCCAAATTCACAGCTATGTTGGTGCTAAAGCCATTTATATAGAGACAGGCTGCTCCTTTGCTTAGCTGTAGGAAACCACGCTGGATAGACAGGGTTTCTATGCTGGGATTCAGTAACCATTCTCTTCATATATCACCCACTCACGCTGCAATCTAGGATCCCAGAAATCACTTCTGCAGCTTGTCTACGCAGGCCAGCCTTTTGGGCTTCAGGACTATATCTTTGCAGACAAGTACTTGATTCAGTGTTTTCCAAACAGATGCCAACAAGGAAAGCAGGCATATAAATTCTTATTAGGATCTTGGTGGGTGATTATGAGTAAATATGCCATCAGTTCTATAGCAGGTACCTCCTAAATTTTCTCACTTTTTGTCTTTCCTTGGGACTCATTTCATATACCCACTGAGACTGGCATAATAGATCATTTTAGTCAATGAGGAGGCTTTCTGGTGTCCTTCCAGTGGTACGACTTGCTCGTTATTAGAGTAGTCCTTCCCCAAACAACCTTGTAATAGTGTGACTTGGAAATTAGTGCTGGGAAGAGAGAACAGGACTACAGTCTTCCATGTCATTGACTTACTTGTGGAACCTGCATTTTTGGAGACTGGAAAGTGAGTAAGAACCACACACACAGATAACCCTAAGATTAGACTTACTTCACCATTTAATTCTTCACAGGTAAAATATTTTAATGGAAGTGAAATGACACATGGGGATGAAACAAAAATGACATATTTTAGCAGAGCTTTCCTCAGTTTCAAAGTCCCCAGTGTGGGCATAAAGCTGCAGTGGCATTGCCCACACAAAGTTAGGGTCTTACCAAAGGTGAAACACTCTATTCTTGCTACACCAATGTCTTTTATATTTGAGGCTTACATCTCCATCTAGAAGAAATTACACTTAATTTATTCACTACAATTTAAAGGAACGTTTTAAAACATTAGACTCTTGCAGTTCTCCAAATAAACGCAGAGACAGTGAGGCCACATGACAGCTAAGGTGCAAAAGCAGATTCAGTGTCCAAGTGTTTCTGAATATACCTCTACGTCTAATTTCTCAGAATTCTAGAAAATCTACGTCCCCCAAGAGAGAAAATATTTCCCACATCCAAATGGTGACCATAGTTTTTTGTTCCTCATCAAAATACTCACAACTGTGACCTCTGAGTTCTCAGAGAATTATACATTCAGTTTTTCACTTATCTTTATAAAAGTGAAGGAAAGGGATATACCAGCAGTCACTCTGTAACCCTCTCAGTGGTGTTGATGCTACGGAATTTAAATTAAAATGTAATACTTACTAATAGAAGCAGCAAAGTAGAATGGATGAAAAATTCCACAGCAGTAAAATACAAAGTAGCGTAGATGATAAATTCTACAGAGAGATATAAATTTGAACTCTGGATCCACCAGAAAAAGTCTCAGTTCCATTGCCTTCTCCACAGATACTCTTGCTTTCTTATTCCCTTCCTCTTTTTCCTTCCTGTTCCCATACATCGAAGAGACTATTTGATCAACACTTACTGATAAATCTCTACGAAAACTTAATAGCCCTTATCTGTTTAAGAAAATTTCTTTCAAAGATGATTCTCTACTTCCTTGAAAGGTGTAGCATATTCAGTGGGGATTGGCTTCTCCAGAGCCATTCCCGTATTATCCTTGAGAAAAGCAACCTAATCTGTTCAGAGAAATAATATTCACAGCCTCAGGCAGTGGCTCATGAATCAATCCTCTTCTCATCCTTTTGAGCCTCCATTACAGTGAGGGATGGCCATGGGATCCAGTTGTATTCAGTGACATGTCTGCTGAACTGGAGGTGGGGCAGTGTTTGGGGAAAACTTTTGCTTACGCTTTCCTAACTAAAGGCACAAAATGCCTGACTTAAAACCCTTTTCCCCTTCCCCTTCTTTCTGCTTTAATGTGGACATTAAACTAACACTACAAGAACCATCTTGTGTTCATGATGTGAAACAATAAGAGATGGCTAGATTAATCACAGAGATGCCAGCTAGCTCTGATGTCGTAAGTCTAGTCCCCAAAACAATGCAATCAGCAGCATCCCTGGAGACATTTTGCATGTAGAAACAGCCTTCATTATTTAGTGTTAGTAGCCAAATGGTTCCTAAATGATACAGGATGCCTCCTATTTAAAGGATTAAACAGATAATAATATTCACCCATTAGTGAAAACCCAGACTGGATAGGGATAAACGTGATCAGAAACAGAGCAACTCAAGACCCTCTCAAGAAAGTTGGAATTTAAATAAATGAAGGGAAAGATTGGTTTGCCTGCCTAGAGTTATCTATCTCATAAATAATTTGTCTTAGAATGGGCTCTTTAGGGCAATTATTGCCTGAATTAGGCACTTAAAATATTCCATTATTTTAGAATTAGCCCACGAAGGTCCCATAGTTTTCTAGGATTTGTGAGGAGAAGTAATGAGCAGTGTGCCTAGCTTGTTATTCCAAAGATGTATGACCCCCTGCATTTTGATGAACTCAATGTGGGAGAAAAGAAGGGGTTACTACTGGGAAGTTAATTCTTTTGTTTCCCCTTTGTCTCTCCCAGACTACAGGTGAGGAACTAAGCTGTACTTTTGTCACATTTCTCACCATGACTTCCTGCTTTTTCAGTTATTTGCAAAAGATCATCAGTTAGAGTTGAATGTGGCAATAAAGTGAACATTCACTGTTGGCCTCCCTGCCTTTTACCTTTTGCTCAAGAACTGGATGGGGACAGAGCATGAGAACAAGGATTTTAAAAAGTCAGGCGAAACCTGTGTAAAACAGGAAATAAGTAAGGGGAATTGATGGGAGGAAGACGAAAGTGAGGAATTATAAGGTCTTCTGCATTTTGGGGAGGGAGAGTCTCCAAAGAGTTTTATGAAGACAAAGAATTGAAGAGAGGACAAGGGATGTTAAGAAATATTTCATGAACTATTTGTTTGGAGAATCTCTCAGTCTTGAGGCTTTCAAGAAAATACTTGAGTTACTTCTAAATTTGGAAGCTAGACTGTTTTCCTTAATGTAACACCATCTGATACTGAATTACATGGGCTTATAATGATCCATTCATATTTTTAAATCCAATATCTAGATATATACATGAAATGGTAATCAATGGCCCAGGCCAATAATTAAGTATATATGTAAAGAAAATCTCTAAACAACTCACAGAGAAATGCAGAAACTAACCACTAGTGGCAACATCAAGAACTAGAGTCTTCGAATGTCACAGATGAAGGGATGATATTGGTTAACATGTGCATTGTACCAATAAAGAAGCTGAGGCCAAAACAGGTTAATGGACTTGTTCAAGGTTATTCCCAAGTTTTGTCCCCAGTTCTATGTCCTAGTCTTCTTGAACTGTTGCTGCAATAACCCCAGATAGGTCAGCAGCTCAAAACTCAGGCTTGGATTTTATACACTTTAGACCAATGGGAGCTACAAGAATCCATGAGTGACATTTACTTCAAGAAGAATAGAAGTAAATTACAAGGAAAATACAGTTGAACGTGGCTAACAACACCTGCCAGCAGCAAAGGGAGCATGCCCTCTTCTGCCCTGACACCAGGAAATGAAACTAAAATGAAAGACATTAGTGTTCTCCGGGTGCTGTCATCCAACCTGGTTTTCCAGGGCACAAAAATACTGACTGTACAAGTCTGTGAATGCAGCAGCGTTGCAGAAGTGAAGAGTGGGCCTCCATTTCTAGCCTTTACAGACCCCCAAACTTGCACCCTGTATAAATCTCTAGATGCAGTAAAATGGTGGGATAGACTAATAGGAAAATAAAACATTTGTCTGCTGAGAAAGATACTGGTAAATGAGAAGGGAATCCTAATTCCCTGCAATCTGGACATATAGCAGCACACTCTGTGTACTGTAACACTCAAATAAAGGGCAAATCCAGAACAAAAACTGAAGACACACAAGCCCTAAAACCTGTTTCTCTGATGCTAGGTAAGTTGAATAAAACAAAGCCTCCACACTCATAATAATCACATTATGACACTATGAACATTAAAGAACAGTAAGATCGCTCTAGCACTGCTGACTTCATGGGAGCAGAGACCTAATTTCCTTCAGATGAAACCACTTAGTGTCAGAGAAGTTAAGTAACTGCCCAAAGCTGCACAGCTTCACATGAAGAGGTGAAGAAAGAGGTTGTCAGAGCTAAGAAAATAACTCAGATAGCCGGTGTGTTCACCACACTGCTTCTCTTTCCTAGTGACTTCATGCACTGAGGCTGGTATTTAGCAAGTGCGTTATAGAATAATCAGTCTTCATAAAGATTCCAACAAAAAGTTTTTTCTTTTAAATATTGGAGCTTGAGGGCTTCCCTGGTGGCACAGTGGTTGAGAGTCTGCCTGCCGATGCAGGGGACACGGGTTCGTGCCCAGGTCCGGGAAGATCCCACATGCCGCGGAGCAACTGGGCCCGTGAGCCATGGCCGCCACGGACAAATAGTTCACCCATTTCTTGCTCCTTTCGACTAATCTTGATGGGCCTCTGTTATGGAAGGAAATGAGATGGAGAATTTGTGACTGAGCAGTGCACACTTTGGTCCTCCGAAATGGATGGAGGTGACTTAATTTTCTCACAGTAGCCTGGGGGTGTCGATTAGAAATGAAGGAAAGGTCAAAGTGAGAAAGTAGAAATGATTAAAATAAAGGGAAAATTAACCTGAGTGCCAGAGACTCATCACTGAAGCTGAAAAAGAAAGTAGGCTGAGTGGAGGAGAAACAAGATGGGAATCACATTAATATTAAATAGGAAGAAAATACAGGAGGGCAGAGTGTGGAGGAGGAAATGAATCCCAGGAAGTGCAAAATAAATTAGAAAAGCTTAGATTCTTTTCTGAATAACTGTAACTATTATAAAGGCATTAAGAATTTTAAAAGGAAGGGAGGGAGGGAGAAAGGGAGGGAGGAAAAGAAAAGTAGCTACTGTTTTCCCTTTGAACAGTACATTTTCTAGACCTACCTCTGAGCAATCTCCCCAAGGAAATCCCTTTTCTAACCTGCTTCTCTCCAAGCCCCAGGCCCCTTGCCCTGCCTCACCATCTAGATTTCAGGCATTAGTGAAATGACTCTGTGGCCAGAAATGTCATCAGAAGTCAGAGTATCTGCCCAAGTGCTCTGGTTCTGGTCAGCTCTCCTGCTTTTTTTCCATAGTTCTTACTTTCACTAGAGGGTCACATACCTAAAATTCAAGCTGCAGGCAGGGCCACTGACAGTTATCAGGTTAAGTTGGAGTGTTAGAGCCCTAAAGGAAGGTGCAGGGAGAGAGTGAGGGGGGTGCAGGAGTAGAAACTCAGATCCTACACCTTCAGATCATAGGTATTAGTGTTCGAATACATGAGGTAGACTTGATTAAAATCAATCCGCTGTTAAAAATAGTGTAATTGTTCAAACTGATGAAAGTTCTATGGTGACCAATCTGTCTTCCTCTGCAGTTTTAATTTCTCACTCTCTACCCACAGGTTTATTCCATCCTGGATTATCTCCTATATAAAAAGGGAAAAAAAGGGCTAACAACTTTCCTTTCCTCCTTTTAATGCACTGCTTCCCTGGAAAACTCTCCAAAAATGTATCCAGTTTCTCCTCATGTTCTACATCCATGTTCTAACTCCTTTTTAACTTCTCAAGCCTTGACAGTTGGGTTTCAGCACCATCATTCCACTGCAACTGCTTTTGCTTCAGATTGTATAGTCTCTTCGCAGACCTCAGTTGACCAGCCCCTTCAACAGCATGATGATATCGGCCATGCCCTTTTTTCTTGAAGCTTTTTCTTTCTTACTTTCCATACTTGTCCTTTCTTCTGACTCATGTCCTGTCTCTTTGATTGACATTTCTCAGTCACTTCTAGAACTCCTCTTTCACACCACCTGTCAGTGTTGAAGTTCTCTAGAGTCTGGTTCTTTGCTTTCTTCTCTCACTTCATTCTCTCAGTGCTGAACAAATTCTTTGGGGTAACTTCATCCACATTGTGATAGAAAGATGATTCAGAAATTTCAAGTTCCACATTCAGTCAGGACAACGTTCAGAGGAAAGAGAGAACCATCTTTTCCTGCGATGCTTTTTTAAAAATTTTTATTGAAGTATAGTTGATTTACAACTTTGTGTTACTTTCAGGTGTACAACAAAGTGAATCTGTTATACATCTACTCTTTTTTATTAATAAATTTATTTGTTTTTTTATTTTTGGCTGTGTTGAGTCTTCGTTGCTGCGAGCGGGCTTTCTCAGTTGCAGCGAGTGGGGGCTGCTCTTCATTGCGGTGCATGGGATTCTCATCGCGGTGGCTTCTCTTGTTGCGGAGCACAGGCTCTAGGCTCACGGGCTTCACGCAGGCTCAGTAGTTGTGGCTCATGGGCTGTAGAGTGCAGGCTCAGTAGTTGTGGTGCATGGGCTTAGTTGCTCCACAGCATGTGGGATCTTCCCGGACCAGGGCTCAAACCTGTGTCCCCTGCATTGGCAGGCGGATTCTTAACCACTGCGCCACCAGGGAAGTCCCTATACACTCTTTTTTTTCAGATTCTTTTCTCATATAGGCCATTACGGAGTATTGAGTGGAGTTCCCCGTGCTATACACCAGGCTGTGATGCTTTTTAATGAGTGTATAAACTTTTCCCTGGAAGCTAATTAGATTTCCTATCCCATTTAATCGGCCAAAATTGGGTCACATGTCAACAAATATTTGTTGGATCAATGACGGAAAAGAAACATGGACTTTCTGTAGTGGCTAATACTAATCATCTTGAGAAGGGATGATTAGTATTATGATTTGTCAGGGTCCTAGCGGGAGAGATTAATAAAGGACATTTTGCTTAAATGTGGCTAAGATGTAGGGTAACCACAAGAAATACTATAGTTCCCTGGGTTTCCCATGAAGGAGGCAGGAAGGTTTGCCACACTTAGATGTGAGTGGGAAAAAGGAAGAGAGCTGGGGAGGAGTGGGGTGGAATCCCTGCGTACATATGTAGTCTTTGGCACAATTGTTTTTGATGCAATTTGTTGATATTTTGTGTGTTGATTTTTTTTATTGGCATATAATTGCTTTACAATGTTGTGTTACTTCCTGCTATACAGTGAAGTGAATCAGCTATATGTATACATATATCCCCTCCCTCTTGGACCTCCCCATCCCACCCATCTAGGTCATCACTGAGCACCGAGCTGAGCTCCCTGTGCTATACAGCAGGTTCCCACTAGCTATCCATTTTACACATGGTAGTGTATTTATGTCAAACCTAATCTCTGAGTTCACCCCACCCTCCCCTTCCCCGCCACGTCCACACATCGATTCTCTACATCTGCGTTTCTATTCCTGCCCTGCAAATAGGCTCATCTGTACCATTTTTCTAGATTCCACATATATGCATTAATATATGATATTTGTTTTTCTCTTTCTGACTTACTTCACTCTGTATGACAGACTCTAGGTCCATCTACATCTCTACAAGTGACCCAATTTCATTTCTTTTTATGGCTGAGTAATATTCCATTATATATGTGTACCACATCTTCTTTATCCATTCATCTGTCAGTGGACATCTAGGTTGTTTCCATGCCCTGGCTATTGTAAATAGTGCTGCAGTGAACTTTCGGGTACATGTGTTTTTTTGAATTATGGTTTTCTTGGGGTATCTGCCCAGTAGTGGGATTGCTGGGTCATATGGTAGTTCTTTATTTAGCTTTTTAAGGAACCTCTATACTGTTCTCCACAGTGGCTATATCAATTTACATTCCCACCAACAGTGCAAGAGGGTTCCCTTTTCTCCGCACCCTCTCCAGCATTTAGTGTTTGTAGATTTTTTGATGATGGCCATTCTGACTGGTATGAGGTGATACCTCATTGTAGTTTTGATTTGCATTTCTCTAATAATTAGTGATATTGAGCATCTTTTCATGTGCCTCTTGGACATCTGTATGTCTTTTTGGTGAAATGTCTATTCAGATCTTCTTCCCATTTTTGGATTGGGTTGTTTGTTTTTTTGATATTGAGCTCCATGAGCTGTTTGTATATTTTGGAGATCAATCCTTTGTCTGTTGCTTCATTTGCAAATATTTTCTCCCATTCTGTGGGTTGTCTTTTCATCTTGTTTATGGTTTCCTTTGCTGTGCAAAAGCTTTGAAGTTTAATTAGGTTCCATTTGCTTATTTTTGTTTTTATTTTCATTACTCTAGGAGGTGGGTCATAAAAGATCTTGCTGTGATTTATGTCAAAGAAAACAGAAATATAGATCAATGGTACAGGATAGAAAGCCCAGAGATAAACCCATGCACCTATGGTCACCTAATCTATGACAAAGGAGGCAAGAATATACAATGGAGAAAAGACAGCCTCTTCAATAAATGGTGCTGGGAAAACTGGACAGCTACATGAAAAGAATGAAATTAGAACTCTACCTAACACCATACACAAAAATAAACTCAAAATGGATTAAAGATCTTAATGTGTGTTGATTTTTAAAGTGATCTTGTATCCAGCATACGGATGGACTCTATTTTTTGTTTTAATAGTTTGTGGATTTGTGTGTGTGTGTGTCATTACGTCATCAGTAAATAATCACACACTGTCTCATGCTTTCAATCTACTGCACCTTCTTTTTCTAAAATCACTGAATTGACCAGAATCTCTGTGCTATGTTGAAAAGTAGCAGTGATAGCAGGTACCCATGGCTTACCCCAACTTTAAACAGAATGCATCTAAGTTTTCTCCATTATATTTGCTATTTTCTGCAGGTTTTTATTAGATAACCTCATCTCCTTTCTATTCCCAGTGGCTCTTCTTAGTGTAATCCCTCATTATCTCCCCGCAGTATATTGCAGTAGCCTCCTAACTAATTTATCTGCCTCCAGCCTCATCCCCCACAAATTTATATTCTGCATTGTGATCAAGGTAATATTTATGAAGTGTAAATCTGATCATGACTCTACATGCTTAAATTATTCATTAACCCTGCAAAATATATAGAACACACAAGTCCAGGTTCCTGATGAAAAAAGTCAACTCTCCTATGTTAAACAGAACTTCATCTTATATAACTTCCTGTTAGTTAGAAGAGTATATGGTCTCAGCAAAATAAAAATACTTTAATGTTTACCACACAAGTCCTGTGCCTCTTTCATGTCTAAATTGTCACTACCCTTCACAGATAACCTTCTGAGGTGGGCTTTCATTAAGATTTCTCTCCACAACTTTTCCCAAGAATCTCCCTACCCCCACATCATGTTATACTTGCATCACCAATGTATCCTCAAATTTCTAGTCCACTGCTGACAAAATTCAATTCTCAAAGGATCTTATGTTGTATCCTTATATAAAAGGAACTCTGTGATTAATTTTCTACAGTCTTATTGAGATATAATTAACAGACAGCACTGTATAAGTTTAAGGCGTACAGCATAATGTTTTGACTTATATATATTGTGAAATGATTACCACATTAGATTTAGTTAATATCCATCATTTCATATAGATACAATAAAAAGGAAAAGCACAAAAAAGAACAAAAAGGTTTTTTTCTCCTTGTGATGAGAGCTCTTAGGGTTTACTCTCCTAACAACGTTCGTATGTACCATAGAACAGTGTTAACTATAGTCACCATGCTGTACATTACATCCCCAGTACTTATTTAGCTTATAACTAGAAGTTTGTACCTTTTGACCAGAAAGTCTGTGATTTTGATGTGCAAAGGAATTGAAAAGTGATTGCATCCCAGCCATGAGCTGGTGAGATTTCCCTCCTTCCTACCTTGGTAAGCAACATAGCTTTAAATTCTATGTCTTTGGTCTTATTTTACACGACACCCTCTTTCTAGCTTAAGCTATTTTCACAATCCTCTTTTGCATGTCAAGCTTCTATAATGTCAACATATGGATATTTCCACAACAAGCTATGTTTGGTCAGGCCTCCTGTATTTTCATATGTGTGTTTCCCATGCCTGAACTATTCTTCCCTCTAAAGCCTGTTCTCTTTCAAACCTCAGTTCCTATGTCATTTCTTCCAGGATCTTACAACCCCAGAGACTAAGAGTTCCTTTATCTGTATAATTTCTCTGTTTTACACATTTCACTGGACTTCATCTCTGAGACTGTCACACACAACTTGGCCCAGAGGTGGCTTGCAATAGATTTTGATGAATAAATGAAGAATGCATGGATATCTCCACGAGTGTTCCTGAGGCACAGACCCGGCACAGTTCTTGACACATGATCAGTATTCTGTACATGTTTCCTTCCCCTTGGTTCCCTGGGCAATAGCAGCAGGCTTCTCTCAACCAAAGCTATCCAAGGAAGACCACCAAGAGGACCTTCAGAGGCCAAGCAGCCTCAGTTACTCAGGGACCTACCAAACTGGGTTGTGGAGACATTCAATTTCTCATCAGTCTGTGCATTGCCGGCATCTTTATTACTCTGAGGAATGAGAATAAGGCAGCTCAGTTCAGTCCTGATGCTTTCACCACTGCTGAGGAGCTCTCATTTTGGAATCATCCAGTTGCAGGAGGTAAGAGCTCAGAGCAGAAAATGCTACCTGGCCTGAATATAGGGCTGGAGGGTGTCCTGAGCAGCACTGTTGTGTGGGAGGGTGTGGAGGCCTGGAGAAGCTATCAAGAGCTAAGAGAGAAAGTTTCTAAGTACACTAGCTTTGAAACAGGAGAAGCAAGCCAGGCATTTTACTAGATGAAGTGTGCAAAAGTGCCTCATTTAATTATCACAAGAGGCCTGCAAAGTCAATATTATTCCCATTTTATAGGCGAAGACCCTAGGGCTGAGTGAAGTTAACTCATTTAATGAAGGTTATGTAGATGGTAACTTTCTAGGCCAAGTTACAAATTAGTTCTGGTCTTATTTCAAAGAATTCATTGTTTTTTTTTTTTTTGGTACACGGGCCTCTCACTGTTGTGGCCTCTCCCGTTGAGCACAGGCTCAGCGGCCATGGCTCACGGGCCCAGCCGCTCCGCGGCATGTGGGATCTTCCCGGACCGGGGCACGAACCCATGTCCCCTGCATCGGCAGGTGGACTCTCAACCACTGCGCCACCAGGGAAGCGCTTCACTGTTTTATAGTTGTCATTTTCTTAACCGTTTTGCAACATACTTTTGTCTGAGAGAAGAAGTGGCTTCTGTTCACACCATGCTCACGGCCACTCTACTCCCCAGTGTACCTTAGCTGGCAGCATATTACAGTGTGATACATAAGCTATTTCTATAAAAGAGGGAAGTCAGCAAGCATTTAATGTCAGATGTCATACAAACTGACCACCCACGTCTCACATACCAAGAAGCAAGAACAAGAGCAATTACACTCTGATGACTGATGTAAAACTGCAGAAAAGAGGCAAGAGGTGGTGCGATACTTTTAAAAAAGGATAGCGTTAGTTTAAAAACAACATGAATCAGATTTAGGCAAAACTGTAATTTCTATAATTCGGTGAATAAAAAAGAAATTAAACTATCACATCTAGTTCAAAAAGGTCTTGTCATAGTATATTTTTATGTTGCATAGAAATACAAAATTGCTAATTCATTCCAGATTTGCAATAGCAATTTGAAGCTCTCATGTGAAAGAGATATTTGATGTGTTTTGCTTGATCCCCGTGGCAGAACTAAGACCAATGAATGGAAGCTTCAGGGAGCATGGTAAAAGAAAACATTCTGGAATAGGTAGAGATGCCCAAAGATGGAATGAGTTGCTTCCAGCGAGATTGTCTCCTCAAAGACATTCAAGAATAAGTGGGACAGCACTTACTGGGGGTATTTCAAGATCAAAGACCCTAGTGAGGCTGGATCAAATGATCTCTGAGGGTCTCTCCCAACCAGTACTTATTTGTTCTGGAACACTTGAAAGGATTTCCGCTTTCCCTGGTATTGGTTTAATATCTTACCTTTATTTGGAAATGATGTAATATTATATCAGTAATTTATCTTTGCATGTATCCAAGTGCTTTGTTTGTGTCCACAGTCTCCCTCCATCTTGCCCCTCAGTAATGTTACATGTTAGTAGAAGGTCTTTTTACCAGTGCTTACTAGCTGCACTTGATTTATCATGTATTATGGTGAGCTTTAACCATCTTGATGAGCAAGTCTACAGCTAGGCTTTACAAAATATTTATAATATACAAAGTCAAACTTGAAGAATCCAGGAATAAAGTTCTTCTTTAAAAAAAAACAAAAAACGCATGGTACTTCTATTTTTTGACAGAAATTGGAAAT